>NC_052328.1:2608143-2949430 GCF_016432855.1 Salvelinus namaycush | reverse complement strand
CTTGTTGTCCTGTAGACATGCTGAAGATGTTTCATATTGTCTTGTTGTCCTATAGACATGCTGAAGATGGTTCATATTGTCTTGTTGTCCTGTAGACATGCTGAAGATGTTTCATATTGTCTTGTTGTCCTGTAGACATGCTGAAGATGTTTCATATTGTCTTGTTGTCCTATAGACATGCTGAAGATGTTTCATATTGTCTTGTTGTGTTGTCCTATAGACATGCTGAAGGTGTTTCATATTGTCTTGTTGTCCTGTAGACATGCTGAAGATGTTTCATATTGTCTTGTTGTCCTATAGACATGCTGAAGATGTTTCATATTGTCTTGTTGTGTTGTCCTATAGGCATGCTGAAGATGTTTCATATTGTCTTGTTGTCCTGTAGACATGCTGAAGATGTTTCATATTGTCTTGTTGTGTTGTCCTGTAGGCATGCTGAAGATGTTTCATATTGTCTTGTTGTGTTGTCCTGTAGACATGTTGAAGATGTTTCATATTGTCTTGTTGTCCTGTAGGCATGCTGAAGATGTTTCATATTGTCTTGTTGTCCTGTAGACATGCTGAAGATGTTTCATATTGTCTTGTTGTCCTGTAGACATGCTGAAGATGTTTCATATTGTCTTGTTGTCCTGTAGACATGCTGAAGATGTTTCATATTGTCTTGTTGTCCTATAGGCATGCTGAAGATGGTTCATATTGTCTTGTTGTCCTGTAGACATGCTGAAGATGTTTCATATTGTCTTGTTGTCCTATAGGCATGCTGAAGATGTTTCATATTGTCTTGTTGTCCTGTAGACATGCTGAAGATGTTTCATATTGTCTTGTGTTGTCCTGTAGACATGTGAGATGGTCATATTGTCTTGTTGTCCTGTAGACATGCTGAAGATGTTTCATATTGTCTTGTTGTCCTGTAGACATGCTGAAGATGTTTCATATTGTCTGTTGTGTTGTCCTGTAGACATGCTGAAGATGTTTCATATTGTCTTGTTGTCCTATAGACATGCTGAAGATGTTTCATATTGTCTTGTGTGTTGTCCTATAGACATGCTGAAGATGTTTCATATTGTCTGTTTGTCCTGTAGACATGCTGAAGATGTTTCATATTGTCTTGTTGTCTATAGACATGCTGAAGAGTTTCATATTGTCTTGTTGTCCTGTAGACATGCTGATAGTATTTATTTTCATATGTCTTGTTGTCCTGTAGAATGCTGAAGATGTTTCATATTGTCTTGTTGTCCTGTAGACATGCTGAAGATGTTTCATATTGTCTTGTTGTCCTGTAGACATGCTGAAGATGTCATATTGTCTTGTTGTCCTGTAGACATGCTGAAGATGTTTCATTATGTCGTTGTGCCTGTAGGCATGCTGAAGATGTTCATATGTCTTGTTGTCCTATAGGCGTGCTGAAGATGTTTCATATTGTCTTGTTGTCCTGTAGACATGCTGAAGATGTTTCATATTGTCTTGTTGTCCTGTAGACATGCTGAAGATGTTTCATATTGTCTTGTTGTGTTGTCCTATAGACATGCTGAAGATGCTTCATATTGTCTTGTTGTCCTGTAGACATGCTGAAGATGTTTCATATTGTCTTGTTGTCCTATAGGCATGCTGAAGATGTTTGATATTCCGATCGGTGCCCGGCACATCGTTATAGAGGAGAATGAGACTTCCTCCCACATAATTGGTAAGTGTGTTTCGTTACAGCAGTATAAAACACCTTTGGGATGAATTGGAACGTCGACTGTGAGCCAGACCTAATTGTTCAACATCAGTGCCAGACCTCACTAAGTCCCCACAGCAATGTTCCAACATCTAGTGGAAAGCCTTCCCAGAAGAGTGGACGCTGTTATTGCAGCAAAGGGGGAAACAACTCCATATTAATGCCCATGATTTAGGAATGAGATGTTCAACAAGCATTTGGCCAAGTGGTGTACATTTACAGTAGGGACATCCGCAGATCATGACTGCAGAACACCCCCCCCCCACCCCCCCACCCCACCCACACACATTTCTGTATGATCGTCAGCAGTGCATGACTGCAGAACATTTGACTGTCATCAATTAGCCTTGGAGAGTTTTAGCCTGTTCGTAATGCTCGCCAGCCGTAGAGTTTTAGCCTGTTCGTAATGCTCGCCAGCCATAGAGTTTTAGCCTGTTCGTAATGCTCGCCAGCCGTAGAGTCTCAGCCTGTTCGTAATGCTCGCCAGCCGTAGAGTCTCAGCCTGTTGTAATGCTCGCCAGCCGTAGAGTCTCAGCCTGTTCGTATCTCACCAGCCGTAGAGTTTTAGCCTGTTGTAATGCTCGCCAGCCTAGAGTTTTAGCTGTTCGTAATGCTCGCCAGCCGTAGAGTCTCAGCCTGTTCGTAATGCTCGCCAGCCGTAGAGTTTTAGCCTGTTCGTAATGCTCGCCAGCCGTAGAGTTTTAGCCTGTTCGTAATGCTCGCCAGTCGTAGAGTTTTAGCCTGTTCGTAATGCTCGCCAGCCGTAGAGTTTTAGCCTGTTCGTAATGCTCGCCAGCCGTAGAGTTTTAGCCTGTTCGTAATGCTCGCCAGCCGTAGAGTCTCAGCCTGTTCGTAATGCTCGCCAGCCGTAGAGTTTTAGCCTGTTCGTAATGCTCGCCAGCCGTAGAGTCAGCCTGTTCGTAATGCTCGCCAGCCGTAGATTTTAGCCTGTTGTAATGCTCGCCAGCCGTAGAGTTTCAGCCTGTTCGTAATGCTCGCCAGCCGTAGAGTTTCAGCCTGTTCGTAATGCTCGCCAGCCGTAGAGTCTCAGCCTGTTCGTAATGCTCGCCAGCCGTAGAGTTTTAGCCTGTTCGTAATGCTCGCCAGCCGTAGAGTTTTAGCCTGTTCGTAATGCTCGCCAGCCGTAGAGTCTCAGCCTGTTCGTAATGCTCGCCAGCCGTAGAGTTTCAACCTGTTCGTAATGCTCGCCATCCGTAGAGTTTCAGCCTGTTCGTAATGCTCGCCAGCCGTAGAGTCTCAGCCTGTTCGTAATGCTCGCCAGCCGTAGAGTTTCAACCTGTTCGTAATGCTCGCCATCCGTAGAGTTTTAGCCTGTTCGTAATGCTCGCCAGCCGTAGAGTTTTAGCCTGTTCGTAATGTTCGCCAGCCGTAGAGTCTCAGCCTGTTCGTAATGCTCGCCAGCCGTGGAGTCTCAGCCTGTTCGTAATGCTCACCAGCCGTAGAGTCTCAGCCTGTTCGTAATGCTCGCCAGCCGTAGAGTTTTAGCCTGTTCGTAAGGCTCGCCAGCCGTAGAGTTTTAGCCTGTAAACTAATGGTAATGGACAGATACTGCCTCATTACTCTCAATGCAAACTAATGGTAATGGACAGATATTGCCTCATTACTTTCAATGCAAACTAATGGTAATGGACAGATACTGCCTCATTACTCTCAATGCAAACTAATGGTAATGGACAGATACTGCCTCATTACTCTCAATGCAAACTAATGGTAATGGACAGATATTGCCTCATTACTTTCAATGCAAACTAATGGTAATGGACAGATACTGCCTCATTACTCTCAATGCAAACTAATGGTAATGGACAGATACTGCCTCATTACTCTCAATGCAAACTAATTGTAACGGACAGATACTGCCTCATTACTCTCAATGCAAACTAATGGTAATGGACAGCCTATTTATGCAGAACATCCACCTCTTAATCTTACCTGGGAAATCAACTAGGATCCATATGAACAGGTGTCCAATCCATATGGCCTTAAACTAAACCTAACAAGTGTCTTTACCTTCAGATTTTGCTTTTCTACTGCTGGGTATACCAGGGTATATATCACAGACTGTCTGAGGAATGATGCTGGACAAAGCCTTGAATATAAATTCCTCCTACGGTCCTTTTGAATACACTTCAATGGTACATTAGTTTTGGTCAGTGTAAAGGTCAATTCTATCCATTTTGTTAGTCGACAGGTGATATTCTGACTTCATCAGATCCACCCACTTTACTCACATTGACGTCAATTAATCATTTACCAAAACAAAAAAGACATGTAAGCAATTTACTTGTGTTCATCTCAGCTGGGGATCAGGTCCTATGTGAGGGGAGTGTTCATCTTAGCTGGGAATCAGGTCCTATGTGAGGAGAGTGTTCATCTCAGCTGGGAATCAGGTCCTATGTGAGGGGAGTGTTCATCTCAGCTGGGAATCAGGTCCTATGTGAGGGTAGTGTTCATCTCAGCTGGGAATCAGGTCCTATGTGAGGGGAGTGTTCATCTCAGCTGGGAATCAGGTCCTATGTGAGGGTAGTGTTCATCTCAGCTGGGAATCAGGTCCTATGTGAGGGGAGTGTTCATCTCAGCTGGGAATCAGGTCCTATGTGAGGGGAGTGTTCATCTCAGCTGGGGATCAGGTCCTATGTGAGGGGAGTGTTCATCTCAGCTGGGAATCAGGTCCTATGTGAGGGGAGTGTTCATCTCAGCTGGGAATCAGGTCTTATGTGAGGGGAGTGTTCATCTCAGCTGGGAATCAGGTCCTATGTGAGGGGCGTGTTCATCTCAGCTGGGAATCAGGTCCTATGTGAGGGGAGTGTTCATCTCAGCTGGGGATCAGGTCCTATGTGAGGGGAGTGTTCATCTCAGCTGGGAATCAGGTTCTATGTGAGGGGAGTGTTTCTCAGCTGGGAATCAGGTCCTATGTGAGGGGAGTGTTCATCTCAGCTGGGAATCAGGTCCTATGTGAGGGGAGTGTTCATCTCAGCTGGGAATCAGGTCCTATGTGAGGGGAGTGTTCATCTCAGCTGGGGATCAGGTCCTATGTGAGGGGAGTGTTCATCTCAGCTGGGAATAGGTTCTATGTGAGGGGAGTGTTCATCTCAGCTGGGAATCAGGTTCTATGTGAGAGGAGTGTTCATCTCAGCTGGGAATCAGGTCCTATGTGAGGGGAGTGTTCATCTCAGCTGGGGATCAGGTCCTATGTGAGGGGAGTGTTCATCTCAGCTGGGAATCAGGTTCTATGTGAGTGGAGTGTTCGTCTCAGCTGGGGATCAGGTCCTATGTGAGGGGAGTGTTCATCTCAGCTGGGAATCAGGTTCTATGTGAGGGGAGTGTTTCTCAGCTGGGAATCAGGTCCTATGTGAGGAGAGTGTTCATCTCAGCTGGGAATCAGGTTCTATGTGAGGGGAGTGTTCATCTCAGCAGGGAATCAGGTCCTATGTGAGGGGAGTGTTCATCTCAGCTGGGAATCAGGTCCTATGTGAGGAGAGTGTTCATCTCAGCTGGGAATCAGGTCCTATGTGAGGGGAGTGTTCATCTCAGCTGGGAATCAGGTCCTATGTGAGGAGAGTGTTCATCTCAGCTGGGAATCAGGTTCTATGTGAGGGGAGTGTTCATCTCAGCAGGGAATCAGGTCCTATGTGAGGGGAGTGTTCATCTCAGCTGGGAATCAGGTTCTATGTGAGGGGAGTGTTCATCTCAGCTGGGAATCAGGTCCTATGTGAGGGGAGTGTTCATCTCAGCTGGGGATCAGGTCCTATGTGAGGGGAGTGTTCATCTCAGCTGGGAATCAGGTCCTATGTGAGGAGAGTGTTCATCTCAGCTGGGAATCAGGTCCTATGTGAGGGGAGTGTTCATCTCAGCTGGGAATCAGGTCCTATGTGAGGGGAGTGTTCATCTCAGCTGGGAATCAGGTCCTATGTGAGGGGAGTGTTCATCTCAGCTGGGAATCAGGTTCTATGTGAGGGGAGTGTTCATCTCAGCTGGGAATCAGGTCCTATGTGAGGGGAGTGTTCATCTCAGCTGGGAATCAGGTCCTATGTGAGGGGAGTGTTCATCTCAGCTGGGAATCAGGTTCTATGTGAGGGGAGTGTTCATCTCAGCTGGGGATCAGGTCCTATGTGAGGGGAGTGTTCATCTCAGCTGGGAATCAGGTCCTATGTGAGGAGAGTGTTCATCTCAGCTGGGAATCAGGTCCTATGTGAGGGGAGTGTTCATCTCAGCTGGGAATCAGGTCCTATGTGAGGGGAGTGTTCATCTCAGCTGGGAATCAGGTCCTATGTGAGGGGAGTGTTCATCTCAGCTGGGAATCAGGTCCTATGTGAGGAGAGTGTTCATCTCAGCTGGGAATCAGGTCCTATGTGAGGGGAGTGTTCATCTCAGCTGGGAATCAGGTCCTATGTGAGGGGAGTGTTCATCTCAGCTGGGAATCAGGTTCTATGTGAGGGGAGTGTTCATCTCAGCTGGGAATCAGGTCCTATGTGAGGGGAGTGTTCATCTCAGCTGGGAATCAGGTCCTATGTGAGGAGAGTGTTCATCTCAGCTAGGAATCAGGTCCTATGTGAGGAGAGTGTTCATCTCAGCTGGGAATCAGGTCCTATGTGAGGGGAGTGTTCATCTCAGCTGGGAATCAGGTCCTATGTGAGGGGAGTGTTCATCTCAGCTGGGAATCAGGTCCTATGTGAGGGGAGTGTTCATCTCAGCTGGGAATCAGGTCCTATGTGAGGGGAGTGTTCATCTCAGCTGGGAATCAGGTTCTATGTGAGGGGAGTGTTCATCTCAGCTGGGGATCAGGTCCTATGTGAGGGGAGTGTTCATCTCAGCTGGGAATCAGGTCCTATGTGAGGGGAGTGTTCATCTCAGCTGGGGATCAGGTCCTATGTGAGGGGAGTGTTCATCTCAGCTGGGAATCAGGTCCTATGTGAGGGGAGTGTTCATCTCAGCTGGGAATCAGGTTCTATGTGAGGGGAGTGTTCATCTCAGCTGGGGATCAGGTCCTATGTGAGGGGAGTGTTCATCTCAGCTGGGAATCAGGTTCTATGTGAGGGGAGTGTTCATCTCAGCTGGGAATCAGGTTATATGTGAGGGGAGTGTTGCTGAGACATACCTGTAAAATACATTACATCTCCAACCTCAGATGTGCGTCAAGCTCCAGACGTGTGTGTGTGTGTTAAAAAATCTGTCATTTGAATTTCAATGACATATACCACACATGTAGATCTCTATTTGAAATGAACACTGAACAACAGTAGCTATCGCAGATAGCCCTGACACTATGTCATATAACGGCTGCCAACTTCTATTGTCGCTCTGCTCTCTCAGGAAGAATTTGAATTTCATTACTGTTATAGAAACGTTTAGAGTTTACTTGAATTGAATGCAACGGCATGTAGCCTAGTTGTGTTTCCAATGGAAGACGATTGTCATGGAATTCTAGTTGAACACACACATACACACATACACACAGACGTGCACACACACACACACACACACACATACGTACATATACACACACACACACACATGTACATACATACATACATACATACATACATACATACATACATACATACATACATACATACATACATACATACATACATACATACGTACATACGTACACACACACAGACGTACACACACACACACACACACACACACACACACACACACACACACACACACATACACAGGTTGGAACAGTTGGTCCCCCCCCTCTGTATGGCGTGTTTCTGCTGGTCCTGTCAGACTATCCAACGGATCAAAACACATTGTGAATCAGACGGGTTTCTTTGTGTTTCACAGCTGTTAAGAATCAAGTCACAGGCAGCTTCATATTGAACGCAAAAAGTGAGGATGCCAAGTCCAGAACCTTCATCGAGAGCGGTTTGGAGTGGGAGTACGCCTTCGGAAGCGGCGAGAAAGAAACCCTAAAAACAATCGGCCCCCTTCACGAGGGCATCGTTGTTCTGGTAAGAAGACGAAACTGATGGATCTAGTAAGATGCACACACACACACGCGCACACGTGCACACATACGCACACACACACCCAGAATCCATTGCGCCAGTTTTTGTCCAGTTTAGGCAGAGATGTGCGTTGGGTTCACAAATAATGGAACAGTTGTTTAATAATCGAAAATTACGAAATGTTGGTTAATTGCTCAGCGCTATTGTCCAGTGTGTGTGTGTGTGTGTGTGTGTGTGTGTGTGTGTGTGTGTGTGTGTGTGTGTGCGTGTGTGTGTGTGTGTGTGTGTGTGTGTGTGTGTGTGTGTGTGTGTGTGTGTGTGTGTGTGTGTGTGTGTGTGTGTGTGTGTGTGTGTGTGTGTGATTTTGGTTTTACTATCTTTGTGGGGACTAGAAGTCCTTACAAGGACAGTAAAACAAGGACAGTTTGGACAAGTGGGGACATTTCGCCTGTCCCCACAAGGAAAAGGCTATTTCGGGGTTTAGGTTAAGGGTTAAGATTAGGGAAAATAGGATTTTGAATGGGAATCAATTGTTGATCTTTCTCTCGCTCTCTTTCTCCCTGTCTCTCTCTCTCTGTCATCGTGTCCTCTTTCTCCCTGTCTCTCTCTCTCTGTCATCATGTCCTCTTTCTCCCTGTCCTCTTCTAGGTCATTCCCCAGGAGGAGGACACTAAGATCAGTCTGACATATAAGTACATTATCCATGAGGACCTGCTGCCGGTCATCACCAATAACAACGTTCTCCTGGCCGAGCTGGATACCTACGAGTGGGCCCTGAAGAGCTGGTCGCAGTGCTCTAAGCCCTGTGGGGGAGGTGTGTGTATGGGGGGCTGGATACCTACGAGTGGGCCCTGAAGAGCTGGTCTCAGTGCTCTAAGCCCTGTGGGGGAGGTGTGTGTATGGGGGGCTGGATACCTACGAGTGGGCCCTGAAGAGCTGGTCTCAGTGCTCTAAGCCCTGTGGGGGAGGTGTGTGTATGGGGGGCTGGATACCTACGAGTGGGCCCTGAAGAGCTGGTCTCAGTGCTCTAAGCCCTGTGGGGGAGGTGTGTGTATGGGGGGGGGGGGGGGGCTGGATACCTACGAGTGGGCCCTGAAGAGCTGGTCGCAGTGCTCTAAGCCCTGTGGGGGAGGTGTGTGTATGGGGGGCTGGATACCTACGAGTGGGCCCTGAAGAGCTGGTCGCAGTGCTCTAAGCCCTGTGGGGGAGGTGTGTGTATGGGGGGGGGGGGGGGGGGCTGGATACCTACGAGTGGGCCCTGAAGAGCTGGTCGCAGTGCTCTAAGCCCTGTGGGGGAGGTGTGTGTATGGGGGGGGGGGGGGGGGGGGGGGGGGCTGGATACCTACGAGTGGGCCCTGAAGAGCTGGTCGCAGTGCTCTAAGCCCTGTGGGGGAGGTGTGTGTATGGGGGGGGGGGGGGGGGGCTGGATACCTACGAGTGGGCCCTGAAGAGCTGGTCGCAGTGCTCTAAGCCCTGTGGGGGAGGTGTGTGTATGGGGGGGCTGGATACCTACGAGTGGGCCCTGAAGAGCTGGTCGCAGTGCTCTAAGCCCTGTGGGGGAGGTGTGTGTATGGGGGGGGGGGGGGGGCTGGATACCTACGAGTGGGCCCTGAAGAGCTGGTCTCAGTGCTCTAAGCCCTGTGGGGGAGGTGTGTGTATGGGGGGGGGGGGGCTGGATACCTACGAGTGGGCCCTGAAGAGCTGGTCGCAGTGCTCTAAGCCCTGTGGGGGAGGTGTGTGTATGGGGGGGGGGGGGGGGGGGCTGGTTGTGGAGGGGCTCTTTAGACCAGATGGATTCTCTGTGTGTGTGGGGGGGGGGGGGGGGGGGGGGCTGGTTGTGGAGTGGCTCTTCAGACCAGATGGATTCTCTGTGTGGGGGGGGCTGGTTGTGGAGGGGCTCTTTAGACCAGATGGATTCTCTGTGTGGGGGGGGCTGGTTGTGGAGGGGCTCTTTAGACCAGATTAATTCAATCTCACCTGCTACAGAAAGGTCCCTGCTGGTTCACCTGTCAATCATGGTTATTTCCATTTGTGCCTGGCCTGCCAAGTACCCCTGTTGTGGGTTGGTGCTATTGTCCTATCCTGGCAACCTGCTGTGGGTTGGTGCTATTGTCCTATCCTGGCAACCTGCTGTGAGTTGGTGTTATTGGCCCAACCTGGCAACCTGCTGTGGGTTGGTGTTATTGGCCCAACCTGGCAACCTGCTGTGGGTTGGTGCTATTGGCCCAACCTGGAAACCTGCTATGGGTTGGTGCTATTGTCCCAACCTGGCAACCTGCTGTGGGTTGGTGTTATTGGCCCAACCTGGTAACCTGCTGTGGGTTGGTATTATTGGCCCAACCTGGCAACCTGCTGTGGTTTGGTGCTATTGGCCCAACCTGTCAACCTGCTGTGGGTTGGTGCGCCCAACCTGGCAACCTGCTGTGGTTTGGTGCTATTGGTCCAACCTGGCAACCTGCTGTGGGTTGGTGCTATTGGCCCAACCTGGCAACCTGCTGTGGTTTGGTGCTATTGGCCCAACCTGGCAACCTGCTGTGGGTTGGTGCTATTGGCCCAACCTGGCAACCTGCTGTGGTTTGGTGCTATTGGCCCAACCTGGCAACCTGCTGTGGTTTGGTGCTATTGGCCCAACCTGGCAACCTGCTATGGGTTGGTGCTATTGGCCCAACCTGGCAACCTGCTGTGGGTTGGTGCTATTGTCCCAACCTGGTTGACGAGGAGCAGAGCCTAAATGTCCTCAGGGCATGTTGCTCAGGGGTCTCTGACACATTCAGATGGTTCTTCCTACCCTGTTGCTCTGTCATTGTGTGTGTGTGTGTGTGTGTGTGTGTGTGTGTGTGTGTGTGTGTGTGTGTGTGTGTGTGTGTGTGTGTGTGTGTGTGTGTGTGTGTGTGTGTGTGCGCTCTCTCTCCAGCCTTAGTTCATATAGCCACCTGCATTTTCTTTCTGTCAAATGATTTACAGTATAATTGATAAACGGTTATGTTTTGTCAGACGTTACAACAGATTGTACTAACTAATTGAATTGGACCGTCTGGCAGGTATACAGTACACCAAATACGGATGCAGGAGGAAGAGCGACAGTCGACTGGTGCACCGGAACTTCTGTGAAACCAACAAGAAGCCCAAACCCATCCGGAAGAGGTGCAACGTGAACGAGTGCAGTCAGCCCACGTGAGCTCCTCTCCCCTTCACTCTCCCCTTCACTCTCCCCTTCACTCTCCCCTTCACGCTCCCCTCTACTCTCCCCTTCACTCTCCCCTTCACTCTCCCCTCTACTCTCCCCTTCACTCTCCCCTCTCCTCTCCCCTTCACTCTCCCCTTCACTCTCCCCTTCACTCTCCCCTCTACTCTCCCCTTCACTCTCCCCTCTACTCTCCCCTTCACTCTCCCCTCTACTCTCCCCTCTACTCTCCCCTTCACTCTCCCCTTCACTCTCCTCTTCACTCTCCCCTCTACTCTCCCCTTCACTCTCCCCGTCACTCTCCCCTTCACTCTCCCCTCTACTCTCCCCTTCACTCTCCCCTTCACTCTCCCCTTCACTCTCCCCTCTACTCTCCCCTTCACTCTCCCCTTCACTCTCCCCTCTACTCTCCCCTTCGCTCTCCCCGTCACTCTCCCCTTCACTCTCCCCTCTACTCTCCCCTTCACTCTCCCCTTCACTCTCCCCTCTACTCTCCCCTCTACTCTCCCCTTCACTCTCCCCTCTACTCTCCCCTCTACTCTCCCCTTCACTCTCCCCTCTACTCTCCCCTTCACTCTCCCCTCTATCCTTTCTGTCCATGTCCGAGCCATGTTGATAGCAGAGCATCCATTTCGTCATCATCATCATCATCGCTCTAAGGGACACTTCCTCTCGAAGAGGGACTGAAGCTAATGCACTCTGTCTGGATGACTAACCTAGTCATTCTCAGTAGTGGACAGATTGAATAATGTGTTAATAACCTAGTCATTCTCAGTAGTGGACAGATTGAATAATGTGTTAATAACCTAGTCATTCTCAGTAGTGAACAGATTGAATAATGTGTTAATAACCTAGTCATTCTCAGTAGTGGACAGATTGAATAATGTGTTAATAACCTAGTCATTCTCAGTAGTGGACAGATTGAATAATGTGTTAATAACCTAGTCATTCTCAGTAGTGGACAGATTGAATAATGTGTTAATAAACTAGTCATTCTCAGTAGTGGACAGATTGAATAATGTGTTAATAACATAGTCATTCTCAGTAGTGGACAGATTGAATAATGTGTTAATAAACTAGTCATTCTCAGTAGTGGACAGATTGAATAATGTTAATAACCTAGTCATTCTCAGTAATGGACAGATTGAATAATGTGTTAATTGGGGTGAGTGCCCTGTGCCACGGCAGTCTGGCCTTATTAAATGAAAGGTCAGTGAAGTGAAGGAGGTCTGACTGAGAGTCTTTCTCCCCCCCCCCTTTCTTATTCTGTCTGCCCCCCCCCTCTCTTATTCTGTCTGCCCAACCCTCTCTTATTCTGTCTGCCCAACCCTCTCTTATTCTGTCTGCCCTCTCTCTCTTATTCTGTCTGCCCTCTCTCTCTTATTCTGTCTGCCCAACCCTCTCTTATTCTGTCTGCCCTCTCTCTTATTCTGTCTGCCCAACCCTCTCTTATTCTGTCTGCCCTCTCTCTTATTCTGTCTGCCCAACCCTCTCTTATTCTGTCTGCCCTCTCTCTCTTATTCTGTCTGCCCAACCCTCTCTTATTCTGTCTGCCCAACCCTCTCTTATTCTGTCTGCCCTCTCTCTTATTCTGTCTGCCCAACCCTCTCTTATTCTGTCTGCCCTCTCTCTTATTCTGTCTGCCCTCTCTCTTATTCTGTCTGCCCTCTCTCTTATTCTGTCTGCCCAACCCTCTCTTATTCTGTCTGCCCCCCCCTCTCTTATTCTGTCTGCCCCCCCCCTTTCTTATTCTGTCTGCCTCCCCCTTTCTTATTCTGTCTGCCCCCAATCCTCCCTCCCTCTCTCTCCCTCCTCTCTCTCTCTCTCTCCCTCCTCTCCCTCCCTCTCGCTCCCTCCTCTGCTCCCAATCATCTCTCTCTCTCCTCTGCTCCCAATCATCTCTCTCTCCCTCCCTCCCTCTCTCTCCCTCCTCTCTCTCCCTCTCTCTCCCTCCTCTCCCAGGTGGTTGGTGGAGGAGTGGAACCCGTGCAGTAAGACGTGTGGGAAGATTGGCTACCAGTCCAGGGTTGTTCAGTGTATGCAGGCCCTCCACAACGGCACCAACCGGACGGTCCACACTAAGTACTGTACAGAGGACAAGCCTGAGACCAGGAAGGTCTGTAACCCCTCTGCCTGCCCTGCGCAGTGGAGGACAGGGGCCTGGTCACAGGTGGGTCCCAGCATAGAGCTTCACCACAGAGCATCCTCTAGACAAGAGCCTGGACACAGGTGGGTCCCAGCATAGAGCTTCACCACAGAGTATACTATAGACAGGGGCCTGGACACAGGTGGGTCCAGCATAGAGCTTCACCACAGAGCATCCTCTAGACAAGAGCCTGGACACAGGTGGGTCCCAGCATAGAGCTTCACCACAGAGTATCTTCTAGACAGGGGCCTGGACACAGGTGGGTCCCAGCATAGAGCTTCACCACAGAGTATCTTCTAGACAGGGGCCTGGACACAGGTGGGTCCCAGCATAGAGCTTCACCACAGAGCATCCTCTAGACAGGGGTCTGGACACAGGTGGGTCCCAGCATAGAGCTTCACCACAGAGCATCCTCTAGACAGGGGTCTGGACACAGGTGGGTCCCAGCATAGAGCTTCACCACAGAGTATACTATAGACAGGGGCCTGGACACAGGTGGGTCCCAGCATAGAGCTCCGCCACAGATCCTATAGTACAGACAGGGGCCTGGTCTGGTCATGGAGCTCCGCCACTGAGCATACTCTAGACAAGGGCCTGGTCACAGGTGGGTCCCAGCATAGAGCTTCACCCCAGAGTATCCTCTAGACAGGGGCCTGGACACAGGTGGGTCCCAGCATAGAGCTTCACCCCAGAGCATCCTCTAGACAGGGGCCTGGACACAGGTGGGTCCCAGCATAGAGTTTCCTCTAGACAGGGGCCTGGACACAGGTGGGTCCCAGCATAGAGCTCCGCCACAGATCCTATAGTACAGACAGGGGCCTGGTCTGGTCATGGAGCTCCGCCACTGAGCATACTCTAGACAAGGGCCCAGTCACAGGTGGGTCCCAGCATAGAGCTTCACCACAGAGCATCCTCTAGACAGGGGCCTGGACACAGGTGGGTCCCAGCATAGAGCTTCACCCCAGAGCATCCTCTAGACAGGGGCCTGGACACAGGTGGGTCCCAGCATAGAGCTTCACCACAGAGTATCCTCTAGACAGGGGCCTGGTCTGGTCATGGAGCTCCGCCACTGAGCATACTCTAGACAAGGGCCTGGTCACAGGTGGGTCCCAGCATAGAGCTTCACCCCAGAGTATCCTCTAGACAGGGGCCTGGACACAGGTGGGTCCCAGCATAGAGCTTCACCCCAGAGCATCCTCTAGACAGGGGCCTGGACACAGGTGGGTCCCAGCATAAGAGTTTCCTCTAGACAGGGGCCTGGACACAGGTGGGTCCCAGCATAGAGCTTCACCACAGAGCATCCTCTAGACAGGGGCCTGGTCACAGGTGGGTCCCAGCATAGAGTTTCCTCTAGACAGGGGCCTGGTCACAGGTGGGTCCCAGCATAGAGTTTCCTCTAGACAGGGGCCTGGACACAGGTGGGTCCCAGCATAGAGTTTCCTCTAGACAGGGGCCTGGACACAGGTGGGTCCCAGCATAGAGCTTCACCACAGAGCATCCTCTAGACAGGGGCCTGGTCACAGGTGGGTCCCAGCATAGAGTTTCCTCTAGACAGGGTCCTGGACACAGGTGGGTCCCAGCATAGAGTTTCCTCTAGACAGGGGCCTGGACACAGGTGGGTCCCAGCGTAGAGCTTCACCACAGAGCATCCTCTAGACAGGGGCCTGGTCACAGGTGGGTCCCAGCATAGAGTTTCCTCTAGACAGGGGCCTGGACACAGGTGGGTCCCAGCATAGAGCTTCACCCCAGAGCATCCTCTAGACAGGGGCCTGGACACAGGTGGGTCCCAGCATAGAGCTTCACCACAGAGTATCCTCTAGACAGGGGCCTGGTCTGGTCATGGAGCTCCGCCACTGAGCATACTCTAGACAAGGGCCCAGTCACAGGTGGGTCCCAGCATAGAGCTTCACCACAGAGCATCCTCTAGACAGGGGCCTGGACACAGGTGGGTCCCAGCATAGAGCTTCACCCCAGAGCATCCTCTAGACAGGGGCCTGGACACAGGTGGGTCCCAGCATAGAGCTTCACCACAGAGTATCCTCTAGACAGGGGCCTGGTCTGGTCATGGAGCTCCGCCACTGAGCATACTCTAGACAAGGGCCTGGTCACAGGTGGGTCCCAGCATAGAGCTTCACCCCAGAGTATCCTCTAGACAGGGGCCTGGACACAGGTGGGTCCCAGCATAGAGCTTCACCCCAGAGCATCCTCTAGACAGGGGCCTGGACACAGGTGGGTCCCAGCATAAGAGTTTCCTCTAGACAGGGGCCTGGACACAGGTGGGTCCCAGCATAGAGCTTCACCACAGAGCATCCTCTAGACAGGGGCCTGGTCACAGGTGGGTCCCAGCATAGAGTTTCCTCTAGACAGGGGCCTGGTCACAGGTGGGTCCCAGCATAGAGTTTCCTCTAGACAGGGGCCTGGACACAGGTGGGTCCCAGCATAGAGTTTCCTCTAGACAGGGGCCTGGACACAGGTGGGTCCCAGCATAGAGCTTCACCACAGAGCATCCTCTAGACAGGGGCCTGGTCACAGGTGGGTCCCAGCATAGAGTTTCCTCTAGACAGGGTCCTGGACACAGGTGGGTCCCAGCATAGAGTTTCCTCTAGACAGGGGCCTGGACACAGGTGGGTCCCAGCGTAGAGCTTCACCACAGAGCATCCTCTAGACAGGGGCCTGGTCACAGGTGGGTCCCAGCATAGAGTTTCCTCTAGACAGGGGCCTGGACACAGGTGGGTCCCAGCATAGAGCTTCACCCCAGAGCATCCTCTAGACAGGGGCCTGGACACAGGTGGGTCCCAGCATAGAGCTTCACCACAGAGTATCCTCTAGACAGGGGCCTGGTCTGGTCATGGAGCTCCGCCACTGAGCATACTCTAGACAAGGGCCTGGTCACAGGTGGGTCCCAGCATAGAGCTTCACCCCAGAGTATCCTCTAGACAGGGGCCTGGACACAGGTGGGTCCCAGCATAGAGCTTCACCCCAGAGCATCCTCTAGACAGGGGCCTGGACACAGGTGGGTCCCAGCATAGAGCTTCACCACAGAGTATCCTCTAGACAGGGGCCTGGTCTGGTCATGGAGCTCCGCCACTGAGCATACTCTAGACAAGGGCCTGGTCACAGGTGGGTCCCAGCATAGAGCTTCACCCCAGAGTATCCTCTAGACAGGGGCCTGGACACAGGTGGGTCCCAGCATAGAGCTTCACCCCAGAGCATCCTCTAGACAGGGGCCTGGACACAGGTGGGTCCCAGCATAAGAGTTTCCTCTAGACAGGGGCCTGGACACAGGTGGGTCCCAGCATAGAGTTTCCTCTAGACAGGGGCCTGGTCACAGGTGGGTCCCAGCATAGAGTTTCCTCTAGACAGGGGCCTGGACACAGGTGGGTCCCAGCATAGAGTTTCCTCTAGACAGGGGCCTGGACACAGGTGGGTCCCAGCATAGAGCTTCACCACAGAGCATCCTCTAGACAGGGGCCTGGTCACAGGTGGGTCCCAGCATAGAGTTTCCTCTAGACAGGGTCCTGGACACAGGTGGGTCCCAGCATAGAGTTTCCTCTAGACAGGGGCCTGGACACAGGTGGGTCCCAGCGTAGAGCTTCACCACAGAGCATCCTCTAGACAGGGGCCTGGTCACAGGTGGGTCCCAGCATAGAGTTTCCTCTAGACAGGGGCCTGGACACAGGTGGGTCCCAGCATAGAGTTTCCTCTAGACAGGGGCCTGGACACAGGTGGGTCCCAGCATAGAGTTTCCTCTAGACAGGGGCCTGGACACAGGTGGGTCCCAGCGTAGAGCTTCACCACAGAGCATCCTCTAGACAGGGGCCTGGTCACAGGTGGGTCCCAGCATAGAGTTTCCTCTAGACAGGGGCCTGGACACAGGTGGGTCCCAGCATAGAGTTTCCTCTAGACAGGGGCCTGGTCACAGGTGGGTCCCAGCATAGAGCTTCACCACAGAGCATCCTCTAGACAAGAGCCTGGACACAGGTGGGTCCCAGCATAGAGCTTCACCACAGAGTATCTTCTAGACAGGGGCCTGGACACAGGTGGGTCCCAGCATAGAGCTTCACCACAGAGTATACTATAGACAGGGGCCTGGACACAGGTGGGTCCAGCATAGAGCTTCACCACAGAGCATCCTCTAGACAAGAACCTGGACACAGGTGGGTCCCAGCATAGAGCTTCACCACAGAGTATCTTCTAGACAGGGGCCTGGACACAGGTGGGTCCCAGCATAGAGCTTCACCACAGAGTATCTTCTAGACAGGGGCCTGGACACAGGTGGGTCCCAGCATAGAGCTCCGCCACAGATCCTATAGTACAGACAGGGGCCTGGTCTGGTCATGGAGCTCCGCCACTGAGCATACTCTAGACAAGGGCCCAGTCACAGGTGGGTCCCAGCATAGAGCTTCACCACAGAGCATCCTCTAGACAGGGGCCTGGACACAGGTGGGTCCCAGCATAGAGCTTCACCCCAGAGCATCCTCTAGACAGGGGCCTGGACACAGGTGGGTCCCAGCATAGAGCTTCACCACAGAGTATCCTCTAGACAGGGGCCTGGTCTGGTCATGGAGCTCCGCCACTGAGCATACTCTAGACAAGGGCCTGGTCACAGGTGGGTCCCAGCATAGAGCTTCACCCCAGAGTATCCTCTAGACAGGGGCCTGGACACAGGTGGGTCCCAGCATAGAGCTTCACCCCAGAGCATCCTCTAGACAGGGGCCTGGTCACAGGTGGGTCCCAGCATAGAGTTTCCTCTAGACAGTGGCCTGGTCACAGGTGGGTCCCAGCATAGAGTTTCCTCTAGACAGGGGCCTGGACACAGGTGGGTCCCAGCATAGAGTTTCCTCTAGACAGGGGCCTGGACACAGGTGGGTCCCAGCATAGAGTTTCCTCTAGACAGGGGCCTGGACACAGGTGGGTCCCAGCATAGAGCTTCACCACAGAGCATCCTCTAGACAGGGGCCTGGACACAGGTGGGTCCCAGCATAGAGCTTCCTCTAGACAGGGGCCTGGACACAGGTGGGTCCCAGCATAGAGTTTCCTCTAGACAGGGGCCTGGACACAGGTGGCTCCCAGCCAATGCCGTATATAAACCCTGGGTTGCTGAAGCCACCGGTTGGCCTTAACGCCACCCAGTAGGAGCAGGCCACCATAGGAATACATGGAATTCTACAGGATTTCAATGAAATGTTTCAAGGACAACATGACATGTATTTAAGTATGTTCTGTTGTAGAGGGGCCAATAACATTAGTACTTTAAGGAAAATTGTTTAATATATTTTTGCATGTTTAAAAAATTATATGTTTAGCTCACATTAAATAATTATAGTCTGCATTACGGTGTCTGTAATAGAATAAACTTGTCAACAACGAATGTAGACATGAATACATGCAGTTCTATAGCTTCCAACATCTTTTCTACACTGGAGGAGGACTACCAAGATGGCTGTGCGGTGGCTTCAATACAGCGCCCCCTGTCAGTCACCTAGGGTTTTACACATCTTTGGTCCCACCTTGGAGCTCTGTCACAGAGCATACTGTTCACTAGACAAGGGCTTGGTCACAGGTGGGTCCCAACATGGAGCTCCGCCACAGATCCTATAGTACAGACAGGGGCCTGGTCTGGTCATGGAGCTCCGCCACTGAGCATACTCTAGACAAGGGCCTGGTCACAGGTGGGTCCCAGCATGGAGCTCCACCACAGAGCATTCAGTATAGACGGGCCTGGTCATGGAGCTCCGCCACTGAGCATACTCTAGACAAGGGCCCAGTCACAGGTGGGTCCCAGCATGGAGCTCCACCACAGAGCATTCAGTATAGACGGGCCTGGTCATGGAGCTCCGCCACTGAGCATACTCTAGACAAGGGCCCAGTCACAGGTGGGTCCCAGCATGGAGCTCCGCCACAGAGCCTTCAGTACAGACAGTACTACTTATCAGAGTTGGGGTCAACTCAATTTCAATTCAATCAATGATGGAATTGGAATTTCTGTTCACTAAAATAGAATTGTAGTTTTCTTTGTGAAATTGACTGAATTGTAATGAAGCTCAACCCTGGTATGGAACATTCTCCAGTCACCACACACTGAAGGGTGTGAAGGGATGGTTAGCGTATCCAGACCCTCTAGCAGAGTACTATTTTACTGGTATGGAACATTCTCCAGTCACCGCACACTGAAGGGTGTGAAGGGATGGTTAGCGTATCCAGACCCTCTAGCAGAGTACTATTTTACTGGTATGGAACATTCTCCAGTCACCACACACTGAAGGGTGTGAAGGGATGGTTAGTGTATCCAGACCCTCTAGCAGAGTACTATTTTACTGGTATGGAACATTCTCCAGTCACCACACACTGAAGGGTGTGAAGAGGATGGTTAGTGTATCCAGACCCTCTAGCAGAGTACTATTTTACTGGTATGGAACATTCTCCAGTCACCGCACACTGAAGGGTGTGAAGAGGATGGTTAGCGTATCCAGACCCTCTAGCAGAGTACTATTTTACTGGTATGGAACATTCTCCAGTCACCACACACTGAAGGGTGTGAAGGGATGGTTAGCGTATCCAGACCCTCTAGCAGAGTACTATTTTACTGGTATGGAACATTCTCCAGTCACCGCACACTGAAGGGTGTGAAGAGGATGGTTAGCGTATCCAGACCCTCTAGCAGAGTACTATTTTACTGGTATGGAACATTCTCCAGTCACCACACACTGAAGGGTGTGAAGAGGATGGTTAGTGTATCCAGACCCTCTAGCAGAGTACTATTTTACTGGTATGGAACATTCTCCAGTCACCACACACTGAAGGGTGTGAAGAGGATGGTTAGTGTATCCAGACCCTCTAGCAGAGTACTATTTTACTGGTATGGAACATTCTCCAGTCACCGCACACTGAAGGGTGTGAAGAGGATGGTTAGCGTATCCAGACCCTCTAGCAGAGTACTATTTTACTGGTATGGAACATTCTCCAGTCACCACACACTGAAGGGTGTGAAGAGGATGGTTAGCGTATCCAGACCCTCTAGCAGAGTACTATTTTACTGGTATGGAACATTCTCCAGTCACCACACACTGAAGGGTGTGAAGAGGATGGTTAGCGTATCCAGACCCTCTAGCAGAGTACTATTTTACTGGTATGGAACATTCTCCAGTCACCACACACTGAAGGGTGTGAAGAGGATGGTTAGCGTATCCAGACCCTCTAGCAGAGTACTATTTTACTGATTTTGTTGAACACTTTTTTCCTCTGTTGTTTACTGGGTTTTCTGGAAAGGGAAGTTGCTCTGTTTCGATTTGTTTTAGGACTTGTGCTAGCTAACTGTTCTAGGGATTTCAGTGTTGTTTCTAAGAACTGTGAAGGGCCAGCTGCTTTGTCTCGTCTGACACTCTGTGTGGCCACCACAGTGTTCAGTAAGCTGTGGAGAGGGGATTCGCCAGAGACAGGTTGTCTGGCCCGCTGTCTCTCTGTGTCTCTCTGTGTGGGCCCCACAGTGTTCAGTAAGCTCTGGAGAGGGGATTCGCCAGAGACAGGTTGTCTGACCCGCTGTCTCTCTGTGTCTCTCTGTGTGGGCCCCACAGTGTTCAGTAAGCTCTGGAGAGGGGATTCGCCAGAGACAGGTTGTCTGACCCGCTGTCTCTCTGTGTCTCTCCGTGTGGGCCCCACAGTGTTCAGTAAGCTGTGGAGAGGGGATTCGCCAGAGACAGGTTGTCTGACCCGCTGTCTCTCTGTGTCTCTCCGTGTGGGCCCCACAGTGTTCAGTAAGCTCTGGAGAGGGGATTCGCCAGAGACAGGTTGTCTGACCCGCTGTCTCTCTGTGTCTCTCCGTGTGGGCCCCACAGTGTTCAGTAAGCTCTGGAGAGGGGATTCGCCAGAGACAGGTTGTCTGACCCGCTGTCTCTCTGTGTCTCTCTGTCTGGCCACCACAGTGTTCAGTAAGCTGTGGAGAGGGGATTCGCCAGAGACAGGTTGTCTGACCCGCTGTCTCTCTGTGTCTCTCTGTCTGGCCACCACAGTGTTCAGTAAGCTCTGAAGAGGGGATTCGACAGAGACAGGTTGTCTGACCCGCTGTCTCTCTGTGTCTCTCTGTCTGGCCACCACAGTGTTCAGTAAGCTGTGGAGAGGGGATTCGCCAGAGACAGGTTGTCTGACCCGCTGTCTCTCTGTGTCTCTCCGTGTGGGCCCCACAGTGTTCAGTAAGCTGTGGAGAGGGGATTCGCCAGAGACAGGTTGTCTGACCCGCTGTCTCTCTGTGTCTCTCCGTGTGGGCCCCACAGTGTTCAGTAAGCTCTGGAGAGGGGATTCGCCAGAGACAGGTTGTCTGACCCGCTGTCTCTCTGTGTCTCTCCGTGTGGGCCCCACAGTGTTCAGTAAGCTCTGGAGAGGGGATTCGCCAGAGACAGGTTGTCTGACCCGCTGTCTCTCTGTGTCTCTCCGTGTGGGCCCCACAGTGTTCAGTAAGCTGTGGAGAGGGGATTCGCCAGAGACAGGTTGTCTGACCCGCTGTCTCTCTGTGTCTCTCCGTGTGGGCCCCACAGTGTTCAGTAAGCTCTGGAGAGGGGATTCGCCAGAGACAGGTTGTCTGACCCGCTGTCTCTCTGTGTCTCTCTGTCTGGCCACCACAGTGTTCAGTAAGCTGTGGAGAGGGGATTCGCCAGAGACAGGTTGTCTGACCCGCTGTCTCTCTGTGTCTCTCTGTCTGGCCACCACAGTGTTCAGTAAGCTGTGGAGAGGGGATTCGCCAGAGACAGGTTGTCTGACCCGCTGTCTCTCTGTGTCTCTCTGTCTGGCCACCACAGTGTTCAGTAAGCTGTGGAGAGGGGATTCGACAGAGACAGGTTGTCTGACTCGCTGTCTCTCTGTGTCTCTCTGTCTGGCCACCACAGTGTTCAGTAAGCTGTGGAGAGGGGATTCGACAGAGACAAGTTGTGTGTAGAGCCACAGACAACACCATCGGCCAGTGTGAGGGAGACAAGCCTGAAACTGTCCTCATCTGTAAACTGAGCCCGTGTCCAGGTAGAGTACATACATGCACACACATGCATGCTCTTACACACACACACACACACACACACACACACACACACACACACACACACACACACACACACACACACACACACACACACACACACACACACACACACACACACACACACACACACACACACACACACACACAGACAGATAGAAGTCAATGATGTGTAATAACTGTTTCTCCTGCTGTCCCTATAAGTGCTTCAGGAGACCTCTGTAGCACTTAGTGTGTGTGTGTGTGCGTGCCTGTATCTGTGTCTAGACCTGCATCTGAACAGTTGAGAAAGCCAATATAAATGGACCCTTCTCCTCCATAACACCTGGGGGGATGGGGGGGGGGGGGGAATTGAGCTTTGTACCCAGTTCTGTTTTCTGAGGAGGGACTTCCAGGGGGTGAAACACATTTAGGGGGACACCTCTTTATGACGTATTAGAAAGGAGGATGAGGAGAAGGGGGGTTCTTAAAGAGCTCTGATTACCTGGGGAGACAGGAGAGGAGAAGGGGGGTTCTTAAAGAGCTCTGATTACCTGCGGAGACAGGAGAGGAGAAGGGGGGTTCTTAAAGAGCTCTGATTACCTGGGGAGACAGGAGAGGAGAGGGGGGGGGGGGTTCTTAAAGAGCTCTGATTACCTGGGGAGACAGGAGAGGAGAAGGGGGGTTCTTAAAGAGCTCTGATTACCTGGGGAGACAGGAGAGGAGAAGGGGGGTTCTTAAAGAGCTCTGATTACCTGGGGAGAGAGGAGAGGGGGGGGGTTCTTAAAGAGCTCTGATTACCTGGTGAGACAGGAGAGGAGAGGAGGGGGTTCTTAAAGAGCTCTGATTACCTGGTGAGACAGGAGAGGATGGGGTTCTTAAAGAGCTCTGATTACCTGGGGAGACAGGAGAGGAGAAGGGGGGTTCTTAAAGAGCTCTGATTACCTGGGGAGACAGGAGAGGAGAAGGGGGGTTCTTAAAGAGCTCTGATTACCTGGGGAGACAGGAGAGGAGAAGGGGGGTTCTTAAAGAGCTCTGATTACCTGGGGAGACAAGAGAGGAGAGGAGGGGGTTCTTAAAGAGCTCTGATTACCTGGGGAGACAGGAGAGGAGAAGGGGGGTTCTTAAAGAGCTCTGATTACCTGGGGAGACAGGAGAGGAGAGGAGGGGGTTCTTAAAGAGCTCTGATTACCTGGTGAGACAGGAGAGTAGGGGGTTCTTAAAGAGCTCTGATTACCTGGGGAGACAGGAGAGGAGAGGGGGGGTTCTTAAAGAGCTCTGGTTACCTGGGGAGACAGGAGAGGAGAGGAGGGGGTTCTTAAAGAGCTCTGGTTACCTGGGGAGACAGGAGAGGAGAGGGGGCGTTCTTAAAGAGCTCTGATTACCTGGGGAGACAGGAGAGGAGAGGGGGGGGGGTTCTTAAAGAGCTCTGATTACCTGGGGAGACAGGAGAGGAGAGGGGGGGGGGTTCTTAAAGAGCTCTGATTACCTGGGGAGACAGGAGAGGAGAGGGGGGGTTCTTAAAGAGCTCTGATTACCTGGGGAGACAGGAGAGGAGAGGGGGGGGGGGTTCTTAAAGAGCTCTGATTACCTGGGGAGACAGGAGAGGAGAGGGGGGGTTCTTAAAGAGCTCTGATTACCTGGGGAGACAGGAGAGGAGAGGGGGGGGGGGGTTCTTAAAGAGCTCTGATTACCTGGGGAGACAGGAGAGGAGAGGGGGGGGTTCTTAAAGAGCTCTGGTTACCTGGGGAGACAGGAGAGGAGAGGAGGGGGTTCTTAAAGAGCTCTGGTTACCTGGGGAGACAGGAGAGGAGAGGGTTCTTAAAGAGCTCTGATTACCTGGGGAGACAGGAGAGGAGAGGAGGGGGTTCTTAAAGAGCTCTGGTTACCTGGGGAGTCAGGAGAGGAGAGGGGGGGGGGGTTCTTAAAGAGCTCTGGTTACCTGGGGAGACAGGAGAGGAGAGGAGGGGGTTCTTAAAGAGCTCTGGTTACCTGGGGAGTCAGGAGAGGAGAGGGGGGGGGGGGTTCTTAAAGAGCTCTGATTACCTGGGGAGACAGGAGAGGAGAGGAGGGGGTTCTTAAAGAGCTCTGATTACCTGGGGAGACAGGAGAGGAGAGGGTTCTTAAAGAGCTCTGATTACCTGGTGAGACAGGAGAGGAGAGGGTTCTTAAAGAGCTCTGATTACCTGGGGAGACAGGAGAGGAGAGGAGGGGTTCTTAAAGAGCTCTGATTACCTGGGGAGACAGGAGAGGAGAGGGCTCTTAAAGAGCTCTGATTACCTGGTGAGACAGGAGAGGAGAGGGGGGGTTCTTAAAGAGCTCTGGTTACCTGGGGAGACAGGAGAGGAGAGGGGGGGGGGTTCTTAAAGAGCTCTGGTTACCTGGGGAGACAGGAGAGGAGAGGGGGGGGGGGGTTCTTAAAGAGCTCTGGTTACCTGGGGAGACAGGAGAGGAGAGGAGGGGGTTCTTAAAGAGCTCTGGTTACCTGGGGAGACAGGAGAGGAGAGGAGGGGGTTCTTAAAGAGCTCTGGTTACCTGTGGAGTCAGGAGAGGAGAGGGGGGGGGGGGTTCTTAAAGAGCTCTGATTACCTGGGGAGACAGGAGAGGAGAGGAGGGGGTTCTTAAAGAGCTCTGATTACCTGGGGAGACAGGAGAGGAGAGGGGGGGGGTTCTTAAAGAGCTCTGATTACCTGGTGAGACAGGAGAGGAGAGGGTTCTTAAAGAGCTCTGATTACCTGGGGAGACAGGAGAGGAGAGGAGGGGTTCTTAAAGAGCTCTGATTACCTGGGGAGACAGGAGAGGAGAGGGTTCTTAAAGAGCTCTGATTACCTGGTGAGACAGGAGAGGAGAGGGTTCTTAAAGAGCTCTGATTACCTGGGGAGACAGGAGAGGGGGGGTTCTTAAAGAGCTCTGATTACCTGGGGAGACAGGAGAGGGGGGGTTCTTAAAGAGCTCTGATTACCTGGTGAGACAGGAGAGGAGGGGGTTCTTAAAGAGCTCTGATTACCTGGGGAGACAGGAGAGGAGAGGGGGGGGGGGGTTCTTAAAGAGCTCTGATTACCTGGGGAAACAGGAGAGGAGGGGGTTCTTAAAGAGCTCTGATTACCTGGGGAGACAGGAGAGGAGAGGGTTCTTAAAGAGCTCTGATTACCTGGGGAAACAGGAGAGGAGAGGAGGGGGTTCTTAAAGAGCTCTGATTACCTGGGGAGACAGGAGAGGAGAGGGTTCTTAAAGAGCTCTGATTACCTGGGGAGACAGGAGAGGAGAGGAGGGGGTTCTTAAAGAGCTCTGGTTACCTGGGGAGACAGGAGAGGAGAGGAGGGGGTTCTTAAAGAGCTCTGGTTACCTGGGGAGTCAGGAGAGGAGAGGGGGGGGTTCTTAAAGAGCTCTGGTTACCTGGGGAGTCATTAGAGGAGAGGGGGGGGGGGTTCTTAAAGAGCTCTGATTACCTGGGGAGACAGGAGAGGAGAGGGGGGGGGTTCTTAAAGAGCTCTGATTACCTGGGGAGACAGGAGAGGAGAGGGGGGGGGGGGGGGGGGGGTTCTTAAAGAGCTCTGATTACCTGGGGAGACAGGAGAGGAGAGGGGGGGGGGGGTTCGGAACAGATGGTGCATTGTGGCTTTGTGTGAGACCATGTTTATGTCAAATTAGGACATAGGCTACTGCTTCACTGTGGTTTGTGTTTGTTGTATTGTTGGTTACTGATGTCCCCTTGGTGTGTGTGTTGTTGGTTACATGAAAATTGCTAAAAAGCAACACATTTGAAGTTTTGGAATGGCCTAGTCAAAGTCTAGATCTAATCCCAATTGAGATGTCGTGCCAGGACTTGAAACGAGAAGTTCATATTTCATACTCAGGCTCCCTTTATCTAATATTAGGTTTTGGTTGAAGATTTGATAACATTCAGTATCAAAAATAGAGAAAATCAGAAAGGGGGCAAATACTTTTTCACAGCACTGTATATATACTGTATGTATAAAAAAACAACCCCATTTTCGTGTCAGCCGACCCCACATGGGGTCGCAAACCCCTAGTTCGGTCACCGCTGCCATAGCAAATCACTTTTTGGTGCTATATGTAACCTTTTTTTGAAGGTTCTATGAAGAACCATGCTCAAGGTTCTAAATGGAACATGGTGCTAATGTTATATAAAGAACCATTAATAAAAGGTTCTATATAGCACCAAAAAAGGGTTCCACTATGGTTGCAACCCTTTTCCTATGGTCCTTTATAGAACCTTTATGGAGAATGGTTCTATAAAGAACCTTCTTTAATCTTAAAGGTTCTTTGTAGATCCTATTGAAAACCATACAGGGTTTTATTCTGGTCAGACATGTTATATTGTTAAAATTCCATAGGTGTTATTATTGACAAGTTGAAACAAGTGAGCTTCCTCTGGAACAGCTGGGGGTCCCTGAGGAGAGAATTGAAACTCACTGACTGATTTTAGTCAACTGTTCTCAACTAACACAAGCCCATAACATGAGTCTTTCACAGGACACCATCATTGACCATTGTCATATCTAATATGTAATGGAATTACACACGCCCCAAAATATTCTAATGAGCTGCTTCCCCTACATTTGAATTATCACCAAAAGAGATAAGAACCATTTTATGAACTGTAAAGAACCATTTGAAAAGTTCAAAGGGCTATTTGAGTCATTATGGTTCCACATAGAACCATCACCTTCCCAAAGAACCCTTATGTAGGGTTGCAGTTAAGGTAACTTTCCCCAAAATGTCCAGGATGTCCAGAACTCCCAGTTGGTACATTACCAGAAGAAGAAAGGAAAAAGCAAGAAATCTGGAATCGTCCAACCTGGATTTCTGGAAAACCTATGAAAAACGACATTTTGCAACCCAAAGTCCCACCATGTAATAATGTGTAAAGCTTGCCGTCTCTCATCCTCTGGTATAAACAGGACAGTCATCCCTGCCCCCGTTCACTAAAGAAGCCATGGAGATTTCAACGACAAAGACGGAGGGTGTACATCAGATTGGTCCTGAGAATCCTGTCCACAAACTCTCCTCCAGTAAGTGAGCATGGGATTATTCTTTTGAATTTTATTGGATTCTAGTCTATTCTATTCTTCTATTGGATTTTATTGGATTCTAGTCTATTCTATTCTTAGCGGCTTACCGTTTTAAACATCTGATACTAAAGAGGTTGTCTGAGAAATATGTTTGAGGTACAGTATATGGCGAATTCGGGGAATAGCCCTGACTGGGACTCAACCCATAACCTTAGGCGTTACGCCAAGAGATCCAAATCTCCTTTCTTTTGTGACCAACTTTTTATTCAGTTTTGTCTTTTCTTTTTTCAGGGGGAGGTTACAAGTACAAAAACAATCAAATAAATGCATACAAAGATAACCCAGTCCCCCTCCACCCGCCCTCATCCTCAATTGTTCCTTGACTAGCAGCATTCCTTCTTGTTGTGGATCATTCTAGTGTTTTAACTTCTAATAGTAACTGTATCCACTGGTTGAATGGGAGAGAGTGAGGTGGTCGCCATCTTAGAGCCAATCATCTTCCAGTAGTGATCTTCTCTGATTGATTGAGAGATTCGAGGGGCTATCATCGTTAAGTAACATAATTAAAGGAAAGCATTGAATATTTAAATGCATGCACT
Organism: Salvelinus namaycush; assembly: GCF_016432855.1. Taxonomy (NCBI): domain Eukaryota; kingdom Metazoa; phylum Chordata; class Actinopteri; order Salmoniformes; family Salmonidae; genus Salvelinus; species Salvelinus namaycush. The sequence continues at coordinate 2,921,760 of NC_052328.1, read as the reverse complement.
TCGGGGGGGAAAAAAAGGTATTTATCTGCAGGGCACATCCACATCATATGAAAGAATGTGCCTACCTGATTTAGGGGACACAGTGAACAGTTGGGAGTTGGGGCCAATTTCATCGTAAAACGTTTCCTTGGTGTTAAATACAGTCAATGAACAAACTTCAAATGTATAAGTTGGTGGTTCGGATTACAGAATGCCAAGGTCTTATTTTTTCCATATTCTGTTCGTGTTAAAGGGTTGTTCAGATTCAAGTAGATCTGTAGACCATACTTTTTTTAATGGCTAGCTCAGAATATGAGCTTTCCAAAAGTTGTTTATATATTATAGTGCACTCCTTTCAGGAGCCCAGATAACATATTTATAAATCCCATCATTGGAGGTTTCAGTAGCTGGGTTTCCCGAGGTCTCCATAGCTGACTTAAGTTGTAAATATAGAAAAATGTTTCCTTGGAATGTTCTTAAACCATTAATGTCCATGATATCAGTAAGGATACCGATTCCACATTTGGACCATTGAGGGGATGCTAAAGGCTGTCCTCCAGATCACAAGGCATTATTGTGAAATATTGGGAGTATTGGGAGTATGGGAGTATTGGGAGTATGGGAGTATTGGGAGTATGGGAGTATTGGGAGTATGGACATGTCGTTTTGATTCCCAGTTACATTGTTTTTCAAATAGAAATTGTGTGAGCAATAATAGGATTAAAGCATAGTTTACATTGTGTAAGGGATATATCAGTGGAGACCACCTCTTCCAGGCCAATAGGAGCCAGGGGGCAGAATAATCATGTCTAAACCACTTGAGGATGGGGCGAAATGCTAGAGACTGGAAATACAATTTAAGGTTTGGTACGGATAGTCCTCCTACATCTTTCCCTCTTTGTAAATGTGTTCATTTGATCTGGCATCGTTCACCTTGCCATATACATTCTGAAGCCGCAGTATGACTTTCTGCCCAATAGCCAGAGCCATAGGAAGCATTGAACTACAGAAATCCAGCCGCAACTGAGATATTCCATCTACTGAGGTTGGATTGAATTGATTTGAGCGTTCTGTTAGTTTCTGGCAATGGAGCTACACTGAGTATACAAACCATTAGGAACACCTGCTCTTTCCATGACAAAGACTTTTGCATTTTGGTAGGACTTCATTGTAAATGAGAATGTGTTCTTAACGGACTTGCCTAGTTAAATAAAGGTTAAATAAAACATGTATTAAAAATAGACTGACTAGGTGAATCCAGGTGAAAGCTATAATCCCTTTTTAATGTCACCTGTTAAATCCACCTCAAATCCGTGTAGATGAAGGGGAGGAGACAGGTTAAAGAAGGATTTGTAAGCCTTGTGACATGGATTGTGTGCCATTCAGAGGGAGAATGGACAAGACACAAGATTATAGTGCCTTTGAAAGGGGTATGGTAGTAGGTGCCAGGCACACTGGTTTGAGTGTGTCAATAACTGCAATGCTGCTGGGTTTATTCATGCTGAACAGTTTCTTGTATGTATCAAGAATGGTCCACCAGCCAGAGGACATCCAGCCAACGGACATCCAGCCAACTTGACACAACATTGGAGAGCATCCCTGTGGAACGAAAGGGTTTTCTAATGATCAATTAGCCTTTTAAAATGATAAACTTGGATTAGCTAACGCAACGTGCCATTGGAACACAGGAGTGATGGCTGCTGAAAATGGGCCTCTATACGCCCATGTAGATAATCCATAAAAAATCAGTCGTTTCCAGCTACAATAGTAATTTACAACATTAACAATGTCTACACAGTATTTCTGATCAATTTGATGTTATTTTAATGGACAAAAAAATGTGTTTCTCTTTCAAAAACAAGGACATTTCTAAGTGACCCCAAACATTTGAACGGTAGTGTGTATATATATATATATATATATATATATATATTATTAATGATGTAATTGTTATCTTTAGTGTTAATGAGACCATAAAAACAGGTCCCACAGTGAAACCCAGGCATTGGTCGTTCTCCATCCAGGTCATGGAGTCGCTCCTCCGTCACATTGGCCACTGACTCCATACTTTCCACTTCAGTAGAGTAGGTATCCATTTTAGAAACGAGCAGTGCAAGAGATTAATTTATCGGTTTTAATTGCAGGTCGAAGGCAGACGTAACTAACAATCTCTTGGATAGTATTGGTCAACTCTAACTGTTGTCGGGTGTTTCAATAAACATCTTTATTTTGCATTCAAGCCTCAGTTTTGGATGTATTCATTTTTTCTAGACAGTGTGCAGGTCGTCATCTCTTCCAGTATTGTTATTTTGACTCCTACTCACCTGGATCAGACACTATTCAGTAGTAAAGACCTTAAAAGAGAGGAGACGGCATCTTATCATTCATGGGTGTTGAGAAGCGCCATGTTCCCACAGGTGAATTATGAATGGACAGAATAGGCCAGCTACTGGAGAGAAATAGACCTGCTCTTGTTCTTTTTTAATACAGTGACCAGCCCACAGCTTAATGTGATGTTATATGTAATACACATTTATTAGAAAATAACTCAGTTCATTCCTAGTTATTTTGCAAAAGAAAAGCCAGGAGAAAGCCACAAGTTTTCAGTGCATGCCAGCGGAACGGGATATAGTTGAAGAGGTTGCCAAGTGTTGGGTTGCCAGGTGTTGGGTTGCCAGGTGTCGGATTAATGTCACTACTGTATGAGGAAAGAGCAGTAATGTGTCTGACTCTGACTCTGCTCTCGCCCCACAGATGAGCCATGTCTTGGAGACAAGTCTATATTCTGCCAGATGGAGGTCCTAGCCCGTTACTGTTCCATTCCTGGCTACAACAAGCTGTGCTGTGAGTCCTGCAACAAGAAGGAAGGCTTCACCACCCTCTTCTCTCCATCCCCAGACCTCCACAAGACTGTTGGATCCTCGAACTCAGACTCTGAGACTGGCCCAGACCAGGAGACCTCTACCCAGCCCAACCCCACCGCCTCCACCACCCTACCATCAGACTCCCCGCTCCCCACCACCACCCAGAGCCCATCCCGAACCACTAAGACCCCTAGACGGCCTCGCTCCACTGCTCAGGGCCTGACCACCTCACCGTCGGCGGGTGCCGTCGTTCCCCAGGGTCCTTCCTTTGGGGTCGGGGATGGAGACTCGGTCCCTGGGCTCCCTTCTCTACCTCCAGGTCCCAGCCCGCCTCTCCGGCCCCGGCTCCGATCCAACGCTGCTCCAGACTCCAATGGAGACCCTGCTTTATCGCCATCTAAAGAGCACAGCAATCCAAACAACCGCTCTTTAGGCCAATCCGCCGGCCCCGGCCCTGAACCCGGGCCTGCTGGAACTGTGGCTGGCGTTGCTGCTGCCAGGTCAAGAAGGGAGGATGTAGGATCGGACTCAGCTCACAGAACCAGAACAACCAGAACCCTGTCCCATGTGCTGACATGATCACTGACTTATCCTGGGACTTGCTGCTCAGTAATATTGGTCCACCATGACTTCTGTCAGCTCAACGTTATTGCAATGTTGTTACAGCATTAGAGTGTTACAGCGTTACAATGTGACAATGTTACAATATGACAATGTGACAACTTTATTTCAACATTGTTACAACATTATTACAACCATCTGATGGATTATCCTGGACTGGACTCTCAACCGATTGCTGCAAGAATAAATTAACATAAAATGTAAAAAAAAAAAAATCCAAGCCAGTGGACTTAGACCAGTAATGGTTACCTCATCGAACCAGCAGAGTGATCTCTATGCATTTGCACTGCATCACTCAGCCCTCTCTGCTTCAGTTAATACATGGAATAAAAAACAAGAAAATAAAATGGTGCTGGAACTAAAATGACTACAAGACATGTTAAACAATGTGACGACTGCATTTCTACCATATTACTTCCTGATCTGTGTACAGTTGTGCAAACATATTTTGAAAGTGCATCAGAACTACTTATTGAACTTAATATTGTGAAGATATTGTGTGGCACGCCCAAAAACCTTAACTTTGGGGGCTGTCACAAGTTGAAGTGATGATGTCACAAGTATTGGTGAGGTCACAAGTTTGGAGATGATGTCACAATGTATTGGTGATGATGTCGCAGTGTCTTGGTGATGATGTCACTTCCTCCAGGGAGCTTTGTAACCTCTCCCCATTGGTGCTCTTATTGTTGACTTGCTTCCCAAACAACCATTTACAAGAGATTGACCTCAGAGGTCGTCTAAAGGTCAACAGGTCAAGTCTGTTTGTAAAGCCAACCCCACTGTAGCATGCACATTACCTTTGTGGAAAAACTCACATATGCTTTAAAAGATAAAAAGAAAACCATTCTTGATATTTTTTTGTAAGTGCTATATTTTTCAAGTAATATTGTATATAGTGTACATTTCAGCAGCATATTATTCTCTAAGAAACTAACAGCCAGCCAACAGAATGTAAAGTATAATGATGTCAGTCGAGAAGTAGAGAGAATGCTGTAAGTCTGCAGAGTGGTTGGTCTGATGTCATGCAGTTTCAAGTTGTGCATTACCTCATTCCTGTCTTGCAGTTCATAACATCATTATGTGTATTGTATAGTTCTTGTATATACATGAATGAAAAGCTTTAAATGTTAATATTTATTAAATTTTTAAATAGTAGGGAGAAAAAAAACGTTTGAAAGAAAAATGGAAAAGTTGTCGTCTTTTTTGCATCATCTTGGTCCGAGTCGAGAGCTAATTAGCTGGTGGAAAAGATTAGGACAATACCAAATATCAAATCCTTTTTCCCATGTTCAAACCTTTTTTTATGCTAACTGTAGGATTCAGTTCATACCCAGACCACTTCTTAAAGGGACAATCTGCAGTTGATACATCACTTTTTAGACTTCTAAATATTGATGATTTTGCCTATTATTATATACAGTGGGGAGAACAAGTATTTGACACACTGCTGATTTTGCAGGTTTTCCTACTTACAAAGCATGTAGAGGTCTGTAGAGGTCTGTAATTTTTATCATAGGTACACTTCAACTGTGAGAGACGGAATCTAAAACAAAAATCCAGAAAATCACATTGTATGATTTTTAAGTAGTTAATTTGCATTTTATTGCATGACATAAATATCAAATACTTGTTCTCCCCACTGTATACCCATTGATTCCTGAAGAATATAACTTGTGCCTCATTAGCTTAGTTCAACTGTCGTACCCCATCAGAACTCAAAATACGCTGACTGTACAAACATTAGGACTTAGTTGTGTCAACTGTAAATGTTGGAGTTCCTCAAGGTTCCGTTTTAGGACCACTATTGTTTTCACTATATATTTTACCTCTTGGGGATGTCATTCGAAAACATAATGTTAACTTTCACTGCTATGCGGATGACACACAGCTGTACATTTCAATGAAACATGGTGAAGCCCCAAAATTGCCCTCGCTGGAAGCCTGTGTTTCAGACATAAGGAAGTGGATGGCTGCAAACGTTCTACTTTTAAACTCGGACAAAACAGAGACGCTTGTTCTAGGTCCCAAGAAACAAAGAGATCTTCTGTTGAATCTGACAATTCATCTTGATGGTTGTACAGTCGTCTCAAATAAAACTGTGAAGGACCTCGGTGTTACTCTGGACCCTGATCTCTCTTTTGACGAACATATCAAGATTGTTTCAAGGACAGCTTTTTTCCATCTACGTAACATTGCAAAGATCAGAAATGTTCTGTCCAAAATTGATGCAGAAAAATGTATCCATGCTTTTGTCACTTCTAGGTTAGACTACTGCAATGCTCTACTTTCCGGCTACCCGGATAAAGCACTAAATAAACTTCAGTTAGTGCTAAATATGGCTGCTAGAATCCTGACCAAAAAATGTGATCATATTACTCCAGTGCTAGCCTCCCTACACTGGCTTCCTGTTAAGGCAAGGGCTCATTTCAAGGTTTTACTGCTAACCTACAAAGCATTACATGGGCTTGCTCCTACCTATCTTTCCGATTTGGTCCTGCCGTACATACCTACACGTACGCTACGGTCACAAGACGGAGGCCTCCTAATTGTCCCTAGAGCAAACAGCTGGAGCAAACAGCAAACAGCTGGAGGCAGGGCTTTTTCCTATAGAGCTCCATTTTTATGGAATGGTCTGCCTACCCATGTGAGAGACGCAGACTCGGTCTCAACCTTTAATTCTTTATTGAAGACTCATCTCTTCAGTAGGTCCTATTATTGAGTGTAGTCTGGCCCAGGAGTGTGAAGGTGAACGGAAAGGCACTGGAGCAACGAACCGCCCTTGCTGTCTGCCTAGCCGGTTCCCCTCTCTCCACTGGGATTCTCTGCCTCTAACCCTATTACAGGGGCCGAGTCACTGGCTTACTGGTGCTATTCCATGCCGTCCCTAGGAGGGGTGCGTCACTTGAGTGGGTTGAGTCACTGACGTGGTCTTCCTGTTTGGGTTGGCGCTCCACCCTTTGGTTGTGCTGTGGTGGAGATCTTTGTGGGCTATACTCGGCCTTGTCTCAGGATGGTAAGTTGGTGGTTGAGAATATCCCTCTAGTGGTGTGGGGGCTGTGCTTTGGCAAAGTGGGTGGGGTTATATCCTGCCAGTTTGGCCCTGTCCGGGGGTATCATCGGATGGGGCCACAGTGTCTCCTGCCCCCTCCTGTCTCAGCCTCCAGTATTTATGCTGCAGTAGTTTATGTGTCTGGGGGCTAGGGTCAGTCTGTTATATCTGGAGAATTTCTCCAGTGTCCTGTGTGAATTTAAGTATGCTCTCTCTAATTCTTTCTTTCTCTCGGGGGACCTAAGCCCTAGGACCATGCCTCAGGACTACCTGGCATGATGACTCCTTGCTGTTCCCAGTCCACCTGGCCGTGCTGCTGCTCCAGTTTCAACGGTTCTGTCTGCGGCTATGGAACCCTGACCTGTTCACCGGACGTGCTACCTGTCCCAGATCTGCTGTTGTCAACTCTCTAGAGACAGCAGGAGCGGTAGAGATACTCTCAATGATCGGCTATGAAAAGCCAACTGACATTTACTCCTGAGGTGCTGACCTGTTGCACCCTCGACAACCACTGTGATTATTATTATTTGACCATGTTGGTCATTTATAAACATTTGAACATCTTGGCCATGTTCTGTTATAATCTCCACCCGGCACAGCCAGAAGAGGACTGGCCACCCCTCATAGCCTGGTTTCTCTCTAGGTTTCTTCCTAGGTTCTGGCCTTTCTAGGGAGTTTTTCCTAGCCACCGTGCTTCTATTGCTTGCTCTTTGGGGTTTTAGGCTGGGTTTCTGTACAGCACTTTGAGATATCAGCTGATGTAAGAAGGGCTATATAAATACATTTGATTTGATTAGGAACACCTTCGTAATATTGAGTTGCACCCCCTTTTGCCCTCAGAACAGCCTCAATTCATCAGGGCATGGACTCTGCAAGGTGTCAAAAGCGTTCCACAGGGATGCTGGCCCAAGTTGAATCCAATGCTTCCCACAGTTGTGTCAAGTTAGCTGGATGGCCTTTGGGTGGTGGACCATTCTTGATACACACGGGAAACTGTTGAGCGTGAAAAACCCAGCAGCGTTGCAGTTCCTCCTCTTCTCTGTGCTTTATTAACATTATATTTATGAAATGGAAATGTAGAAAGAGGAGTGTTTTTGAAAAAACTCTGCTGGAAACAATATTTGAAGACATTAAGGTTATTTTATTTTCCTCTCCAGAATGCACCACATCATACTGTACAGTCAGCTACTAATATTGCATCTGATAGTAGACTGAAAGGCATTTCTTTTGGAAGTGTTTCAGGCAGTTGCAGACTTACAGAAGACATAGAAATACATAGTCATGAGGTTTGTGTGGTTTATTATTATATATATTTTTTTTTATTTAACCTTTATTTAACTAGGCAAGTCAGTTAAGAACAAATTCTTATCAACAATGACGGCCTACACCGGCCAAACCCTGGCGGCGCTGGGCCAATTTTACGCCGCCCTATGGGACTCCCAATCACGGCCAGTTGTGATGCAGCCTGGATACTGGTACAGTATATTATTCATCAATTCCTATTATTCTCTCAGCTTGTTCTCTCAGACGGCCAGACCTCTCTGCGTGTGTGTGTGTGTGTGTGTGTGTGTGTGTGTGTGTGTGTGTGTGTGTGTGTGTGTGTGTGTGTGTGTGTGTGTGTGTGTGTGTGTGTGTGTGTGTGTGTGTGTGTGTGTGTGTGTGTGTGCATGCGTGCGCAAGTGCTGTGTTGGGTAGTAGTGAACTACATGTAATTCAACTAGTAATGTAACTACATTTTGCAGTAGCCTGGTAGTTGAACTAAATTCAAATCTTGGTGGTGTTTTCAGTAGTTAATTATATTGCTATATAGCGGTGTAGCTAACTACTGTAACTACACACTACTGTTTTACCATGTAGCGGTGTAGCTAACTACTGGAACTACACAATACTGTTTTACCATGTAGCTGTGTAGCTAACTACTGGAACTACACACTACTGTTTTACCATGTAGCGGTGTAGCTAACTACTGGAACTACACACTACTGTTTTACCGTGTAGCTAACTACAGGAACTACACACTACTGTTTTACCATGTAGCGGTGTAGCTAACTACAGGAACTACACACTGTTTTACCATGTAGCGGTGTAGCTAACTACTGGAACTACACACTACTGTTTTACCATGTAGCGGTGTAGCTAACTACTGGAACTACACACTACTGTTTTACCGTGTAGCTAACTACAGGAACTACACACTACTGTTTTACCATGTAGCGGTGTAGCTAACTACTGTAACTACACACTACTGTTTTACCATGTAGCGGTGTAGCTAACTACTGGAACTACACACTACTGTTTTACCATGTAGCGGTGTAGCTAACTACTGGAACTACACACTACTGTTTTACCATGTAGCGGTGTAGATAACTACTGTAACTACACACTACTGTTTTACCATGTAGCGGTGTAGCTAACTACTGGAACTACACACTACTGTTTTACCATGTAGCGGTGTAGATAACTACTGGAACTACACACTACTGTTTTACCATGTAGCGGTGTAGATAACTACAGGAACTACACACTACTGTTTTACCATGTAGCGGTGTAGCTAACTATTGGAACTACACACTACTGTTTTGGCAAAAATAAAATATGGCTAAAGTAGGTAATAATAACTAATTTTCATTTGAAATATTGTTTTTGGGTCTTTAACAGGCGGCAAAATTACACATTCTGTTCAGATATGTGATCTATTCTTGCAATGTGTAGTCTATTACGTTTCAGATTTAGATATGATACTTTTTCACAAAATAGTTTGGATGGATTGAGCTTTAGTGTATGTGTGTAGTGTGTGTGTGTGTAGATGTGTGTGTCTGTCACACACCCTGAAAGAGAGGGCACCCTGGCATGTCTTCACAGCGGTGGGTGGCTCTCCTCTGGGTGTCTGGGTGCTACTAGTGAAAGGCCAGATCCAGCCTGCAGAAGGTTCTGTCTCTCTCTGTGTGTGTGAATGGCAGCCAGGTCCTTCAGTCTCTCTCTAAGTCTCTCTCTGTCTCTGTCTCTACTCCCAAGCACTCAACTCCACTTAGTGTGTGTCAGAGAGTGTGTGCGGTGGTTGTCTGGCTCTAGACACTGTGGGAGCATGGTGGTTTGTGTGTCGCTGAGTAGGTCCCTCGGCCAGCCGTCTGCGCAGACACCGGGTGAAATCCACCTGCGCTCGCGGCAACGCTTGATTGACGATTGACTTTGGCAGCCAGCCCTGACAATACAATACATACATATTCAATCTTCAAATCACATTTTATTTGTCACATGCGCCGAATACAACAGGTGTAAACCTTACAGTGAAATGCTTACTTATAAGCCCTTAACAACAACACAGTTTTAAGAAAAAAAAGATTAAAAAGTAAGAGATAAGAATAACAAATCATTAAAGAGCAGCAGTAAATAAGGAATTGTCCGTAGAGCTCCGAGACAGGATTGCGTCGAGGCACAGATCTGGGGAAGATCAACAAAACATTTCTGCAGCATTTAACGTCCCCAAGAACACAGTGGCCTCCATCTTTCTTAAATGGAAGAAGTTTGGAATCACCAAGACTCTTCCTAGAGCTGACCACCTGGCCAAACTGAGCAATCAGGGGAGAAGGGCCTTGGTCAGGGAGGTGACCAAGAACCCAATAGTCACTCTGACAGAGCTCCAGAGTTCCTCTGTGGAGATGGGAGAACTTATATTTCCCTCACTAACTTTAAACGTCAGCTAGCTGAGCAGCTAAATGATCGCTGCAGCTGTACATAGCCCATCTGTAAATAGCCCATCCAATCTACCTACCTCATCCCCATATTGTTTTTATTTACTTTTCTGCTCTTTTGCACACCAGTATTTCTACTTGCACATCACCATCTGCTCATCTATCACTCCAGTGTTAATTTGCTAAATTGCAATTACTTCGCTACTATTGGCCTATTTATTGCCTTACCTCCCTAATCTTACTTCATTTGCACACACTGTATACAGACTTTTCTATGTGTTATTGACTGTACGCTTGTTTATTTCAAGTGTAACTCTGTGTTGTTGTTTGTGTCGCACTGCTTTGCTTTATCTTGGCCGGGTCGCAGTTGTAAATGAGAACTTGTTCTCAACTAGCCTACCTGGTTAAATAAAGGTTAAATAAAAAACAAATTGTGTGTAGATTGATGAGAAAAAAATTACAATTTAAGACATTTTAGAATAAGACTGTAACCTAACAAAATGTGGAAAAAGTCAAGGGGTCTGAATATTTTCCAAAGGCACTGCACTGTACATAGATACAGTGGCAGTGAGAGCAGCGTTCTAATGAAGGTAGACCATATCTCACCATATGTGTAAATTAGGTGTCATCATGGTAATGAAGGTACAATGGTTCGTTCTTTAAAAGTTGCGGGGTACTGCAGCACAGCTTGCGTAGTGCCGCAGAATTCTATGGCACGTTATTTAAGTGCCAACTACTGGTACCATTAATGCTGGTTAGTTCTAGTTTGACCACCAGAGGGCATCTTTGAGAAGCATTTGATAGCCTTCAATAGTGGCTGTACTAGAGAATTTAAAACTTTTTTTTGTAAGAGCATAGTATATGGGACTGATTTTAAGAAATGTTGCTTAATTAATTAGATTAATATTGTGTTGTTTCTACTCTAAGAAAAACGAAAAACCCTCTGGGTTTCCGTTATGAGGGGATGGAAAATATGTCGCGGTACAACGTGATGTTCCGGAGTAGGCTAAAGCGCTGGGCTATTTAGCCAAGGAATCCCTGTGTCATGCGGGCACGTGGGAGACCGGGGTTCAATTCCCAGACGGGGAGAAAGGAGTAGGCTGACCTTGTAAATAAGAATGTGTTCTTAACTGATTCCATATGTGTTATTTCATTGTTGTGATGTATTCACTATTATTCTACAATGTAGAAAATAGTAAAAATAAAGAAAAACCCTGGAATGAGTAGGTGTCCAAACTTTTAACTGGTACCTGCTTAATTAATTTGATTAATATTATGGTGTTTCTCCTCCAAGAAAAAACGTAAAACCCTCTGGGTTTCCGTCAGGATGGAACGGAAAATATGACGCTGTACAACGTGACGGTCGGGAGTAGACTACAGTACTACAGTAAGAGCAAAATAATCCTAACAAAATAAAATAATAAAAACCTTAGTGTAACAACAGTTTTAGTAAGTAATACCGAAGTCGTGCACAATTATCAGTTTCTATTTAGGTTTATGTCGCCCATTCATTGTCAGTTAGAGACACAGTAGGACCCAAAAGCATAATCAGTGCTCTAACTCCCCCTTGTGGTGGTCTGGAGCAATGAAGTGGTGACGCAGGGTACCGTACTAAACCACAAATGACCTCTAAGTACCGCAGCATAATAGCAAAACTTTTAGTGGAGCAACCACTGTAGACCATGTCTCACCCTATGTCAACATGGTGATGAAGATAGACCATGTCTCATCCTATGTGTAAATGAGGTGTCGTCATGGTGATGAAGGTAGACCATGTCTCACCCTATGTCAATATGGTGATGAAGGTAGACCATGTCTCACCCTATGTCAACATGGTGATGAAGGTAGACCATGTCTCACCCTATGTCAATATGGTGATGAAGGTAGACCATGTCTCACCCTATGTGTAAATGAGGTGTCAACATGGTGATGAAGGTAGACCATGTCTCACCCTATGTGTAAATGAGGTGTCAACATGGTGATGAAGGTAGACCATGTCTCATCCTATGTGTAAATGAGGTGTCAACATGGTGATGAAGGTAGACCATGTCTCACCCTATGTGTAAATGAGGTGTTATCATGGTGATGAAGGTAGACCATGTCTCATCCTATGTGTAAATGAGGTGTCAACATGGTGAAAGGATTGGAACATTGATTTGTATTTGTCTTGTTTAGTCTTATGAAAAATGGTAAAGTGCACGCTATGGCAGCAGTGCCTCAGTAAGACAGCTGCTGCTTCAGTGCTGGTCCATTCCCGGCACAGCAGCATTTGTGTACTTGCATTTCATTGGATGGTCTTGCTTCATCATACATGTTCTTCTAAGGAAGTTCTATAACGTATCAGTACAGCAGTCTTAGCAACCTGAAGACCTATAGAAGGTTCCAGCAGCTGAAAGTGACAGGTCATTTCCTGTGAAACATCATGCTTAGCTTCATTTGACAGGAAGTGTTTTAGAGAAAGATGTTGATGCCAACCCTAATGGCAGCAGCAGGAGCCAGGTGTGTGTGTGTGTGTGTGTGTGTGTGTGTGTGTGTGTGTGTGTGTGTGTGTGTGTGTGTGTGTGTGTGTGTGTGTGTGTGTGTGTGTGTGTGTGTGTGTGTGTGTGTGTGTGTGTGTAAATATATGTGAGTGTGTGAAAACCCTATTGGCAAATGGATCTGTCAGCAAAACATGTTGATATTTTGAGCTTGTAGAGAATGGAGGAGCAGCTTTAGCTGTGGGAACATTGACTGACTGCTATAGGTCCTTTTTATTATTATTTAATTTTTGATTTCACCTTTATTTAACCAGGTAGGCTGGTTGAGAACAAGTTCTCATTTACAACTGTGACCTGGACAAGATAAAGCAAAGCTGTGCGACAAAAAACAACAACACAGAGTTACACATAAACAACGTACAGTCAATAACACAATATATTTTTCTATGTACAGTGTGTGCAAATGTAGAAGTTTAGGGAGGTAAGACAATTAACAGGCCATAGAGGTGAAATAATTACAATTTAGCATTAACACTGGAGTGATAGATGTGCAGATGATGATGTGCATGTAGAGATACTGGGGTGCAAAAGAGCAAAAAGATAAATAACAATATGGGGATGAGGTAGTTGGGTGTGCTATTTACAGATGGGCTGTCTACAGGTACAGTGATCGGTAAGCTGCTCTGACAGCTGATGCTTAAAGTTAGAGAGGGAGATATAAGTCTCCAGCTTCAGTGATTTTTTGCAATTTGTTCCAGTCATTGGCTGCAGAGAACCGGAAGGAAAGGCAGCCAAAGCAGTTGTTGGCTTTGGGGATGACCAGTGAGATATACCTGCTGGAGCGCGTGCTACGGGTGGGTGCTGCTATGGTGACCAGTGAGCTGAGATAAGGCAGGGTTTTACCTAGCAAAGACTTATAGATGACCTGGATCCAGTGGGTTTGGCGACGAATATGTAGCGAGGGCCAGCCAACGAGAGCATACAGGTCGCAGTGGTGGGTAGTATATGGGGCTTTGGTGACAAAATGGATGGCACTGTGATAGCAAACTGGATGTCTGAGTAGAGTGTTGGAGGCTATTTTGTAAATGACATCGCCGAAGTCAAGGATCGGCAGGATAGTCAGTTTTACAAGGGTATGTTTGGCAGCATGAGTGAATGAGGCTTTGTTGCGAAATAGGAAGCCGATTCTAGATTTAATTTTGGATTGGAGATGCTTAATGTGAGTCTGGAAGGAGAGTTTACAGTAGTTTACAGTAGTGATGCTAGTCGGGCGGGCGGGTGCGGGCAGCAATCGGTTTAAGTTTTACTAGCATTGAAGCTCATTTGGAGGTTTGTTAACACAGTGTCCAAAGAAGGGCCAGAAGTATACAGAATGGTGTCGTCTGCGTAGAGGTGGATCAGAGAATCACCAGCAGCAAGAGCGACATCATTGATGTATACAGAGAAAAGAGTCGGCCCGAGAATTGAACGCTGTGGCACCCCAATAAAGACTGCCAGAGGTCCGGACAACTGGCCCTCTGATTTGACACACTGAACTCTACCAGAGAAGTAGTTGGTGAACCAGGCGAGGCAGTCATTTGAGAAACCAAGGCTATTAATGCAGTGATTGACAAGAGTCAAAAGCCTTGGCCAGGTCGATGAAGACGGCTGTACAGTACTGTCTTTTATTGATGGCGGATATGATATCGTTTAGGACTCGAAATGGGATTCGAAATGGTCGGTGATCTGTTTGATAACTTGGCTTTCGAAGATTTTAGAAAGGCAGGGTAGGATGGATATAGGTCTGTAACAGTTTGGGTCTAGAGTGTCTCCACCTTTGAAGGGGGGGATGACCGCGGCCGCTTTCCAATCTTTTTGTGGATCTCAGACGATACAAAAGAGAGATTGAAGAGGCTAGTAATAGGGGTTGCAACAATTTTGGCGGATAATTTTAGAAAGAGAGGGTCCAGATTGTCTAGCCCAGCTGATTTGTACGGGTCCAGGTTTTGCAGCTCTTTCAGAACATCAACTGTCTGTATTTGGGTGAAGGAGAAGTCATTTTCACAGCAGCTTTAGTCATTGATGGTAGCCTTGAATATCAATTCAAACCTCCTCTTCAATAGCCTGAGGGCCAGTCTGTTTGTGCGATATGTCATATGAACATGTTTGGCATGACAATGAATGACAAGGAGTTGGCACAATAGCACAAACAGACTGGCACTCAGGCTACTTAAGCCCACCTCAAACTTCGATCTGCTGAGGACACTGGGCCTATCCAAGTCGCGAAGTGCGAGATTCGCGGCTGTGATCAGTAGACGGACCCTGCTGTACTCACTGGACATCCTAAGGGCCTTTGGCCTCGAATGCAAGGTCGGGCAGCCGGCCGAGACCGGTAAGGAGGGCGAGGGCGAGGACATGGAGAATTGAAAGGCCCAAGCTTAAGGGGAGGTTTGAATGAATATTCATGATCTAAACTGACATGTGATAACATCCTAGTCCATGTGTAGCCTAACAAGTTGGGGTCAATCAATTTGAATTCAAGTCACTCAATTCAGGAAGTGGATACGAAATTAAAGTTGATAAAAAAAAATTTTTTTTTTTTTTAAATCTACCTTGACATCCATGTTGAGGAGCCACGTAAAGTGGCTCCTGCCTGTGTCGTCTGCCAGGGGCTCGATGACAATACACGTTGGTCCGTCCTCCGCTCTGTTCAGATCAAGTAAACAAAATCACTCATTAAAACTCCATTAACAATGTAATGTATAGACACCTACAGCATGATTATTAACTGAACCTAGAATAACCTTTATATCAAATAACCTTTGCAATGACCCTTCTGTGACAGCATGAGCCATAAACAGGCTTTGGTCCAAGCGCGCCCTCTATCCAACTCTATGAGCCATAAACAGGCATTGGTCCAAGCGTGCCCTCTATCCAACTCTATGAGCCATAAACAGGCTTTGGTCCAAGTGTGCCCTCTATCCAACTCTATGAGCCATAAACAGGCTTTGGTCCAAGCGCACCCTCTATCCAACTCTATGAGCCAGGCTTATCCGAGCAAAGCCGGTGTTCTTGTTACCTGACGAAGCCTTTCTGAGGAGGGAAGGACTCCAGGTGCGTGGCTGCTCCCCCCAGATAGATACATGACTCCTGTCTGGAGAAGTGTCTCACACTCAGGAAGTCTCTCTGGCCTATCAGGTTGCCGGCTGTCTCTGCTGACACCTCGTGCGTAACCATGGTTTCCGGGCCAGCTTGCTTTAGAACCTTCAACACAAGAGACAGACTAACAATATCATTTACTGTACTGCTATGTGTCCCAAATAGGACCATATTCCCTATATGGTGCACTGATTTCTCATGTCACAACTAGTGCACTGTATAGGGAATAGGATGCCAGTTGGGACGCAGGCTTTATAATGCCAGCTGAAGACACAGGATCTGCCGTAGTAGTTTGTTCTTCCCTCATCAGAATGTCACAAGACAAGTGTGATATCCTGGTGTTGTAAAGACTATCGACACTGTGTGATCCACGTCTACCGTAAAACTAGCGACACTATCAACTATCGACACTGTGTGGTCCTCGTCTACCGTAAAACTAGCGACACTATCGACTATCGACACTGTGTGGTCCTCGTCTACCGTAAAACTAACGACACTATCGACTATTGACACTGTGTGGTCCTCGTCTACCGTAAAACTAGCGATACTATCGACTATCGACACTGTGTGGTCCACGTCTACCGTAAAACTAGCGACACTATCGACTATTGACACTGTGTGGTCCTCGTCTACCGTAAAACTAGCGACACTATCAACTATCGACACTGTGTGGTCCACGTCTACCGTAAAACTAGTGACACTATCAACTATCGACACTGTGTGGTCCTCGTCTACCGTAAAACTAGCGACACTATCGACTATTGACACTGTGTGGTCCTCGTCTACCGTAAAACTAGCGATACTATCGACCATCGACACTGTGTGGTCCACGTCTACCGTAAAACTAGCGACACTATCGACCATCGACACTGTGTGGTCCACGTCTACCGTAAAACTAGCGACACTATCAACTATCGACACTGTGTGGTCCACGTCTACCGTAAAACTAGCGACACTATCGACTATCGACACTGTGTGGTCCACGTCTACCGTAAAACTAGCGACACTATCGACTATCGACACTGTGTGGTCCACGTCTACCGTAAAACTAGCGACACTATCGACTATCGACACTGTGTGGTTCACGTCTACCGTAAAACTAGCGACACTATCGACTATCGACACTGTGTGGTCCACGTCTACCGTAAAACTAGCGACACTATCGACTATCGACACTGTGTGGTCCTCGTCTACTGTAAAACTAGCGACACTATCGACCATCGACACTGTGTGGTCCTCGTCTACCGTAAAACTAGCGACACTATCAACTATTGACACTGTGTGGTCCTCGTCTACCGTAAAACTAGCGACACTATCAACTATTGACACTGTGTGGTCCACGTCTACCGTAAAACTAGCGACACTATCGACTATCGACACTGTGTGGTCCTCGTCTACTGTAAAACTAGCGACACTATCGACCATCGACACTGTGTGGTCCTCGTCTACCGTAAAACTAGCGACACTATCAACTATTGACACTGTGTGGTCCTCGTCTACCGTAAAACTAGCGACACTATCAACTATTGACACTGTGTGGTCCTCGTCTACCGTAAAACTAGCGACACTATCGACTATCGACACTGTGTGGTCCACGTCTACCGTAAAACTAGCGACACTATCGACTATCGACACTGTGTGGTCCTCGTCTACCGTAAAACTAGCGACACTATCAACTATTGACACTGTGTGGTCCTCGTCTACCATAAAACTAGTGACACTATCGACCATTGACACTGTGTGGTACACGTCTACCGTAAAACTAGCGACACTATCGACTATCGACACTGTGTGGTCCACGTCTACCGTAAAACTAGCGACACTATCGACTATTGACACTGTATGGTCCACATCTACCATAAAACCATCGACTATCGACACTGTGTGGTCCACGTCTACCGTAAAACTAGCGACACTATCGACTATTGACACTGTATGGTCCACATCTACCATAAAACCATTGACTATTGACACTGTGTGGTCCATGTCTACCGTAAAACTATCGACACTATCGACTATTGACACTGTGTGGTCCATGTCTACCGTAAAACTTCAATTAATAGCCCGGGTGGTTATTTGCTTAATTCACTGAACACAACAGGCCTTTATTAGAGACAGGCTTCTATTTGAGCCAGGTGTCTATTTCCTTAATGCATACAGCTTTTGCTCATTTACATAGTTAATTGTTTAATTCCAGCATTCACTTCCAGTAAATTTAATCCATGTATTCATTTCCTGCACTGATGTGTTATCATTTACACACCGTGTCCCGTTTCTTGTTTCAGTGTGCCTCTATAAAAATATATATTATTCTCCTATTTGACCGTGCATTTTCTGCAGTTCTTACTTTCGCCACTAGAAGGCGGACTGACAATTTCTGGGGGTCTGTAGTCCTGAAGTTGTTGACTGTTTTATGCTTACCTAATTTTTATCAAGTGATTTACTGAATTATTTAGCCTCTTGAGCCTATGGGGGGTGCTATTTCGACTTTGGAAAAATGTGTTCCCAAATTAAACTGCCTCGTACTCAATTCTTGCTCGTACAATATGCATATTATTATTACTATTGGATAGAAAACACTCTCTAGTTTCTAAAACCGTTTGAATTATTTCTCTGAGTGAAACAGAACTCATTCTGCAGCACTTTTCCTGTCAGGGAGTGAGATTTCAGAAATCGAGGTCCCTGTTCTGAGATCAGTTTATAAGTCCCCATGCAAGCTATGAGGGTACATGCACTGCATACGTCTTCCTCTAGATGTCAGTAAGCGGGGAGATTTTGAATGGAGTGGATTGCGCAATCTGGGCCCTATATATAGACCCTGGAGCGGAAGGACCGTCCTTTTCAACAGTGCGCTTGACGCATGAAGACATCACAATGGCGTCCTGCAAACGCTTTCGTTTTAGTAGTTCTATATCTCCGGTCATGTTTTTATTCGTTATAGGTGTTAAAGACATCATAAGGTAGTTAATTTAAACCGACTTATAGCAGTTTATTGCGATTTTCCTGGATTTCTTTGTGACGCGCTTCCACTAGTTGGGCACCTCTCCAGTGGGTGGCTAACGTTAGCGGCTAATTCGACAGGACAAGAGGACATCTTTCAGCCAAAAGACGATTGTTCTGAAGAAAGGACACCTTGCCCAAGATTCTGATGGAAGCTCAGCTAATAGTAAGCAGTCTTTATGCTGATAATTCATTGTTCTGTTGAAAAAATTCAAATGCATAAGACTCCATTACTTGCAGTGTAGCTTTGCTTTATCGCACGGTGTATTGCGCAGTTACGTTAATTTTAAAAATTTAACCCAGCGATTGCATTAAGAACTAATTTGTCTTTCAATTGCTGTCCAACCTGTATTTTTTTAGTCAAGTTTATGAATAGTTTTCGATAAGAATAGGTGCCGTTCCAAGATGGCGCCGGACAGATTGCTTGACGTTATGGACACTATTATCATTGGATAAGCACGATTTGTGCCGCTAAATATGCACATTTTCGAACAAACTCTATATGCATTGTGTAATATGATGTTATAGGACTGTCATCTGAAGAATTCTGAGAAGGTTAGTGAAAAAATTAATATATTTGGTGGTTTATACGTTATGTTACGTTACGTTGCTATGTTTGGCTTGAATCAATGCTGTTGTAATGTTTGCTATTGTGCTAAGCTAATATAACGCTATATTGTGTTTTCGCTGTAAAACACTTAGAAAATCTGAAATATTGTCTGGATTCACAAGATCTGTGTCTTTCAGTTGCTGTACGCTGTGTATTTTTCAGAAACGTTTTATGATGAGTATTTAGTTATTCCACATTGGTCTCTATAATTGCTCTGGCTGCTTCAGTGCTATTTTTGACGGTAGCTGTGATGGTAGCTGCAATGTAAAACTGATTTATACCTCAAATATGCACATTTTTCGAACAAAACATAGATTTATTGTATAACATGTTATAAGACTGTCATCTGATGAAGTTGTTTGTTGGTTAGTTTGGTTGGTTCTTGGTTAGTTAGGTTGGCTTTGTGCATGCTACCTGTGCTGTGAAAAATGTCTGTCCTTCTTTGTATTTGGTGGTGAGCTAACATAAATATACGTGCTGTTTTCGCTGTAAAACATTTTAAAAATCGGACATGTTGACTGGATTCACAAGATGTGTATCTTTCATTTGCTGTATTGGACTTGTTAATGCGTGAAAGTTAAATATTTCTAAAAAATATTTTTTGAATTTCGCTCTCTGCCTTTTCAGTGGAATGTGGGAGGAGTTCCGCTAGCGGAACGCCTGGGCTAGACAGGTTTAAACCCCTATAGTCGATTGACACACCGGTACGTCAATCTAAGTAACACAATCAACAATTCCCCATCAAAATCTCTAGTTTAAGCTAGAGATATGGTATCTGTTTTTTTTGCATAGAATGCGTCTCAATCCACCGCATCCGCCAATGTCGCACTTCCGCGTCTGCGGTGGAAGGTGGCAGAGCTAGAGCGGTGTTTGTCAAACCATGAGACCGTCCCCACAAAATCGGTCTTCTCAAGAAAATGTCTGTAGTGTCGGAAACACTCCCAAATGTCAGGGGACTCGTCTGACAAATGTCAGGGGACTCGTCTGAAGTCAGTACCATCCATGTGCTTATAGTAGTAAAGGCCAAATTCAGTATTTTATCAAATTATTTTGTTATATATTTTTTTACACCTAAAGGGGTCCTACAATTCTAAATAAAAAAGCAGAATGATCCAAAGTATGCCCATCTTAAAACAATTCCATATGTCAGCTTAAATGAATGATCCATAGTATGCCCATCTTAAAACAATTCCATATGTCAGCTTAAATGAATGATCCATAGTATGCCCATCTTAAAACAATTCCATATGTCAGCTTAAATGAATGATCCATAGTATGCCCATCTTAAAACAATTCCATATGTCAGCTTAGATGAATGATCCATAGTATGCCCATCTTAAAACAATTCAATATGTCAGCTTAGATGAGTCTGCTTATCTTGACGTTGTTTTCTTTTTTTCATAATATTTTATTGAAGAAGATATATAAACAATATTTTTTTATTTTTATAATTTGCACAGTCACGTTGCTTTTTTATTTATTTATTTACCCCTAATCCTTCAGAACATTCCCTATTGATCCCCGACCCCCTCCCTGTTTCCCACCCTTCCTAATGCCTCCCGCTCCCCCCACCCCTAAAATCACAGAGGAAAAAAGGAAAAATAAATAAACAAAGTAATACAAATAAAATTGTAATAATAATAATAGTTGTTATAATAATAGCATTAATAATATAAATAGTTTTAGAGTTTTAGAAACACCTTATTACAAATATTTCACAGTTTACAGACCATAATACACATACTTAGCAGGTAAATAGTATTCCAGTTGGATAATAACACATGTGTATATGTAGAATAACAATCTAAAGGATGCCATAATGGATGGAGACCAAGGAGAACAGAAGATCAATGATTTCCTAAGGGGGAGGTGTTAAGATTACACATTGACCAACAACTACGCTACTATGATGGACCAGTTACCTTGATGTTTTTGATGGACCAGTTACCTTGATGTTTTTGATGGACCAGTTACCTTGATGTTTTTGATGGACCAGTTACCTTGATGTTTTTGATGCTTGGGTTCCACTGGTGCATCTCCTCCACCTTCCACAGGATGTGATGTATCTCTTCTGGGGTGGCGTCTAACACAGTCTCCAGTCTGAAGACCTTCCTGTCCCCAGACAACACTTTACTGTAGATCACATCCCCGTTCTCCTACGACAGAAAGTTACAGGAAATGTTGTAATGTGGCATCCTTATGGTTTCCTTTAACAACACATTTTTCAGGAAGGTTTCTAATGATGTCCTGTTTTTCTATAGAACACGTTTACTGAACGTTCTCCTGTGATAGTCTTTCTACTTCATTTGGTCCTGAGATTACAGAACATTTCTCTACTCCAGAGTTACAACTTTTTGGCAGTGTGGCATCTACAAAGGGAAAACCAGCCACGTCGCGGACACTAACGTCTTGCATCCAGTCAAGCTCAACACCTTTTTCGCGCCCTTTGAGGTTAACACAGTGCCACCCACACGGCCCGCTACCAAGCTCATCATTAAGCTCTGGGCCCTGGGCCTGAAACCCGCCCTGTGCAACCGGGTCCTGGACTTCCTGACGGGCCTCCCCCCAGGTAGTGAAGGTAGGAACAACACTTCCACTTTGCTGATCCTCAACACAGGTGCCCCATAAAGGTGCGTTCTCAGCCCCCTCCTGTACTCCCTGTTCACCCATGACTGCGTGGCCACGCACACCTCCAACTCAATCATCAAGTTTGCAGATGACACAACAGTAGTAGGCCTGATTACCAATAATGACAAGACAGCCTACTGGGAGGAGGTGAGGGCCCTGCGAGTGTGGTGCCAGGAAAATAACCACTCTCTCAATGTCGACAAAACAAAGGAGCTGATCGTGGACTTCAGGAAACAGCAGAGGGAGCACGCCCCTATCCACATCGACGGAATCGCAGTGGAGCAGGTGTAAAGCTTCAAGTTCCTCTACACATCACCGACAATCAGAAATTTGGCTTGGCACCTAAAACCCTCACAAACTTCTACAGATGCACAATTGAGAGCATCCTCTTGGGCTGTATCACAGCCTGGTACGGCAACTGCACCGCTCTCAACCGCAGGGCTCTCCAGAGGGTGGTGCGATCTGCCCAACGCATCACCAGGGGCAAACTACCTGCACTCCAGGACACCTACAGCATCCAACATCACAGGATGGCCAAAAAGATCATCAAGGACAATAACCACCCAAGCCACTGCCTGTTCACCCCGTTATCATCCAGAAGGTGGGACCAAGAGACTGAAAAACAGCTTCTATCTCAAGGCCATCAGAAAGTTAAATAGCCATCACTAGGCGACTTCCACCCCGTTATGTAACCCTGGCCACTTTAATAATGGAACAATAGTGACTTTTAATAATGTTTACATATTTTTGCTTTACTCATCTCATATCTATATACTTTATGCTATTCTACTGTATTTTAGTCTATGCCACTCCGATGTTGTTCATCCTAATATTTATATATTCCTTAATTACATTCTTTTACTTTTAGGTTTGTGTGTATTGTTGTGAATTGTTAGATATTACTGCACTGTTGGAGCTAGAAAAACAAGCATTTCGCTACACCTGCAATAACATCTGCTAAACATGTGACCAATAACATTTGAATTGATTTGATATGCATATTACCGGTACAAGGTTTCCATGGTAATAGCTATTTAGATCAAGTTTTCCTAAATGTCAAAGTAACGGAAAGAGAAAGTTTGGATATGTGGCATTAGTATGCAGCTTTACAACACACCGTTTCAGAAAGTTAAGTCTCTTGTGAGAGACTGTCAGTAGAAGAGTAACTGCTGCTTCTGGAACAGCTACTGGGATCCTTATTAAATAACTAATAACACATTTGGTTCTGGGTGCTGAGATTATGGAAAGTGCATTTTTCTCCTAAAAGACAAAAAGTTCCCTACTTGAAACTAAATTGAATGCACAGGCTGTAAGTTGCTTTGGATAAGAACGTCTGCTAATTGACTAAAATGTAAAATGTTAGAAAGTTAGAAATTGTGGCAACAGTATGCAGCACAAAGTGCCCATGTCAATTATATTTTAAGGTTTTTGAAGACAGGATACCATGGTAATAACTATTCAGATCATGTACCCCCCCCCCCTTGTCTTATATGACAGTTTGGTGGTTCGACATCAGTACAAGGTTTCCATAGCAAAAGCTATTCAGATCATGTACCCCCCCCCCCTTGTCTTATATGACAGTTTGGTGGTTCGACATCAGTACAAGGTTTCCATAGCAAAAGCTATTCAGATCATGTACCCCCCCCCCTTGTCTTATATGACAGTTTGGTGGTTCGACATCAGTACAAGGTTTCCATAGCAAAAGCTATTCAGATCATGTACCCCCCCCCCCCCCCTTGTCTTATATGACAGTTTGGTGGTTTGACATCAGTACAAGGTTTCCATAGCAAAAGCTATTCAGATCATGTACCCCCCCCCCCTTGTCTTATATGACAGTTTGGTGGTTTGACATCAGTACAAGGTTTCCATAGCAAAAGCTATTCAGATCATGTACCCCCCCCTTGTCTTATATGACAGTTTGGTGGTTTGACATCAGTACAAGGTTTCCATAGCTATTTGTGGAGATTGAAAAGATATGCATGAACACAGGGAGCAACATATTTTAAAGGGAAAATACAGGATGTTTTGACAAAAATCTATATACAAATCCCGGATTGCCTCTTTAATCAACGATGATGTAAGGATGATGCACTACCTCTGTGAGTTCTGTGTTCCATCCGTTCTTATCCTCAACAATGTCCAGAGCCTTGGTCAGCGCCTCGTGCCCACTCCTTATGTACAGCAGCTCCTCCTCTTTCAACGGGACTGGGATGACTACCTCTCTTCTGGAGCTCTCTGTAACACGTTTACATACACACATGAAAAACAGCCCTCACAGCAGCACTCACTTTATTCAGTTCGAATTGAAGCTGTTTAATATTCAATGGTCAGGACAAGTTATAGGAAAAAGTAATGCCCTTGAAAATATGTCATTATAACTAAAATAAGGGCAGTTTGTGCTCTGTGTAAAATAATAATGTCATTGAAAATGTGTGTAATGTGTGTATCATCGTCAGGCTTACCACTGTGTTGATGCTGAGCGGTGCCAGTCTGCCAACCCATATGGCTGGTCCATGCTGGTAGGTGGGTCTGCCCATTCCTCTGCATGTGAGCTAGCTCCTGGCCGATCGCTGTGATAGCTAGCCGTTGCAGTCCTGTCGTAGGATGACAATAATAGCAACAGTCAGCTTTCATTTGTAGAGCACATTTCATATAGCCTGGTCGCAGATCTGTTGTCTCTTTCTATAGCCTGGTCCCAGATCTGTTGTCTCCTTCTATAGCCTGGTCCCAGATCTGTTGTCTCCTACTATAGCCTGGTCCCAGATCTGTTGTCTCCTTCTATAGCCTGGTCCCAGATCTGTTGTCTCCTTCTATAGCCTGGTCCCAGATCTGTTGTCTCCTTCTATAGCCTGGTCTCAGATCTGTTGTCTCCTACTATTACCTGGTCCCAGATCTGTTGTCTCCTTCTATAGCCTGGTCCCAGATCTGTTGTCTCCACTATAGCCTGGTCCCAGATCTGTTGTCTCCTTCTATAGCCTGGTCCCAGATCTGTTGTCTCCTACTATAACCTGGTCCCAGATCTGTTGTCTCCTACTATAGCCTGGTCCCATATCTGTTGTCTCCTTCTATAGCCTGGTCCCAGATCTGTTGTCTCCTTCTATAGCCTGGTCCCAGATCTGTTTACTCCTACTATAGCCTGGTCCCAGATCTGTTTACTCCTACTATAGCCTGGTCCCAGATCTGTTGTCTCCTACTATAGCCTGGTCCCATATCTGTTGTCTCCTACTATAACCTGGTCCCAGATCTGTTGTCTCCTTCTATAGCCTGGTCCCAGATCTGTTGTCTCCTTCTATAAGCCTGGTCCCAGATCTGTCGTCTCCTTCTATAGCCTGGTCCCAGATCTGTTGTCTCATTCTATAGCCTGGTCTCAGATCTGTTGTCTCCTACTATAACCTGGTCCCATATCTGTTGTCTCCTTCTATAGCCTGGTCCCAGATCTGTTGTCTCCTTCTATAAACTGGTGCCAGATCTGTTGACTCCTTCTATAGCCTGGTCCCAGATCTGTTGTCTCCTCCTATAGCCTGGTCCCAGATCTGTTGTCTCCTTCTATAAACTGGTCCCAGATCTGTTGTCTCCTACTATAGCCTGGTCCCAGATCTGTTGTCTCATTCTATAGCCTGGTCCCAGATCTGTTGTCTCACTCTATAGCCTGGTCCCAGATCTGTTGTCTCCTACTATAACCTGGTCCCATATCTATTGTCTCCTTCTATAGCCTGGTTCTAGATCTGTTGTCTCCTACTATAACCTGGTCCCAGATCTGTTGTCTCCTACTATAACCTGGTCCCAGATCTGTTGTCTCCTACTATAGCCTGGTCCCATTTCTGTTGTCTCCTTCTATAGCCTGGTCCCAGATCTGTTTGTTCTCTTGTCAACTCCATTGTTCACTATCAAGCCAAACATGTTTAGCATGACACAGGCTGCCACTCAGGCTGCATTTGATCCATTCTGCAAGTCAAAGTGCTGTAAACTTTGATGAGGACTTCACAGGATTTCTCTCCACAAACTAAGACTACTACTAGTCACAGTCAAGACGCAGTCAAGACGCCATAGTATTAACAGCAACAAGAGATAACTCCATCCAGATGCACGTGCACTGGCTGGTCCCGGATCTGTTTGAGCTGTCTTGCAATGACCATAGGAGGGAGTTGGCAAGGCAGCACAAACTGATTTTTTACATTTTTTTTTTTTGATAGCCTGATCTGGGACCAGGCTATGTGCAGTGTGCAAGACACGGTAATCCTACAATCTAAGGAATGAGAGAAAATTGATGCTTCTCTCCAGGCCTGCATCCAAAATGGCCCCCTGTAGTGCCCTGGTCAAAAGTAATGCACTATATAGGGAATAGGGAGCCACTTGGGACACAACCAAGATGATATATAGTTGTATGTTTTTACCTGCCATGGTCCTGAGGTGAGGGTAGGAGATTCCACAGCAGAGCTTCACCACGGCAGGCAGCATACTGTAACGTTGGTGACAGCGACGGCATCTTGAGTGTGCCAGGCTGCAGGCTTTATAGGCCGTCTGAAGGACAAGAGAGGAGATAAGGGGATGGGTTAGAGGATAGGATTGTAAACTGAATTCTGGCCCCAAGGTTGCTGTTAGAGAGACACACACACAGCTGCTTCCATTAGAGGTATTTTATATGTGGTTCTAAAAAGGAGAGAATAAATCATGAGGATTCATGTATACAATAATAATCCACAACCATTATCAGAATGACAAGTCTACATATAGGATGGTCTGTATTCTAGTGAAGGGTCATCCAATATAACTACTGCAGAATGACAAGTCTACATATAGGATGGTCTGTATTCTAGTGAAGGGTCATCCTATATAACTACTGCAGAATGACAAGTCTACATATAGGATGGCCTGTATTCTAGTGAAGGGTCATCCTATATAACTACTGCAGAATGACAAGTCTACATATAGGATGGCCTGTATTCTAGTGAAGGGTCATCCTATATAACTACTGCAGAATGACAAGTCTACATATAGGATGGCCTGTATTCTAGTGAAGGGTCATCCTATATAACTACTGCAGAATGACAAGTCTACATATAGGATGGCCTGTATTCTAGTGAAGGGTCATCCTATATAACTACTGCAGAATGACAAGTCTACATATAGGATGGCCTGTATTCTAGTGAAGGGTCATCCTATATAACTACTGCAGAATGACAAGTCTACATATATGATGGCCTGTATTCTAGTGAAGGCTCATCCTATATAAAAATTATATCCTATTCATATACACACATATTTTTATTTAACTAGGCAAGTCAGTTATTAAGAACAAATTCTTATTTACAATGACGGCCAATCCCAGACGACGCTGGGCCAATTGTGCACCGCCCTGTGGGACTCCCAATCATGGCCGGATGTGATGCAGCCTGGATTCAAACCAGGGACTGCAGTGACGCCTCTTGCACTGAGATGCAGTGCCATAGACCGCTGTGCCACTCGGGAGCCCGGATACATACACACACAATCTACATATACATAATACACCATAATACACCATAGCTGTTTGGGAGCCTTTTGTACAGAGACTGTTCTCTCTGCTAGTGCACGGCAAGTCTAGGACCAAAAGGCTCCTTAACAGCTTCTACCCCCCCCAAGCCATAAGACTGCTGAACAATTAATCAAATGGCCACCCAGACTATTTACATTGGACCCCCTCCCCCATTTGTTTTTACACTGCTGCTACTCGCTGTTTATTATCTATGTACATTCACTTTACAAATGACCTCATCTAACCTATACCCTCGCACATTGACTCGGTACCGGTACCCACTGTATATACCCTCGCACATTGACTCGGTACCGGTACCCACTGTATATACCCTCGCACATTGACTCGGTACCGGTACCCACTGTTTATAGCCTCGCACATTGACTCGGTACCGGTACCCACTGTATATACCCTCGCACATTGACTCGGTACCGGTACCCACTGTATATAGCCTCGCACATTGACTCGGTACCGGTACCCACTGTATATAGCCTCGCACATTGACTCGGTACCGGTACCCACTGTATATAGCCTCGCACATTGACTCGGTACCGGTACCCACTGTATATACCCTCGCACATTGACTCGGTACCGGTACCCACTGTATATAGCCTCGCACATTGACTCGGTACCGGTACCCACTGTATATAGCCTCGCACATTGACTCGGTAACGGTACCCACTGTATATACCCTCGCACATTGACTCGGTACCGGTACCCACTGTATATACCCTCGCACATTGACTCGGTACCGGTACCCACTGTATATACCCTCGCACATTGACTCGGTACCGGTACCCACTGTATATACCCTCGCACATTGACTCGGTACCGGTACCCACTGTATATACCCCCGCACATTGACTCGGTACCGGTACCCACTGTATATACCCTCGCACATTGACTCGGTACCGGTACCCACTGTATATACCCTCGCACATTGACTCGGTACCGGTACCCACTGTATATACCCCCGCACATTGACTCGGTACCGGTACCCACTGTATATACCCCCGCACATTGACTCGGTACCGGTACCCACTGTATATACCCCCGCACATTGACTCGGTACCGGTACCCACTGTATATACCCCCGCACATTGACTCGGTACCGGTACCCACTGTATATACCCTCGCACATTGACTCGGTACCGGTACCCACTGTATATACCCTCGCACATTGACTCGGTACCGGTACCCACTGTATATACCCTCGCACATTGACTCGGTACCGGTACCCACTGTATATACCCTCGCACATTGACTCGGTACCGGTACCCACTGTATATACCCTCGCACATTGACTCGGTACCGGTACCCACTGTATATACCCTCGCACATTGACTCGGTACCGGTACCCACTGTATATACCCTCGCACATTGACTCGGTACCGGTGCCCACTGTATATACCCTCGCACATTGACTCGGTACCGGTGCCCACTGTATATACCCTCGCACATTGACTCGGTACCGGTACCCACTGTATATACCCTCGCACATTGACTCGGTACCGGTACCCACTGTATATACCCTCGCACATTGACTCGGTACCGGTACCCACTGTATATACCCTCGCACATTGACTCGGTACCGGTACCCACTGTATATAGCCTCGCACATTGACTCGGTACCGGTACCCCCTGTATATACCCCCGCACATTGACTCGGTACCGGTACCCACTGTATATACCCTCGCACATTGACTCGGTACCGGTACCCACTGTATATACCCTCGCACATTGACTCGGTACCGGTACCCACTGTATATACCCTCGCACATTGACTCGGTACCGGTACCCACTGTATATACCCTCGCACATTGACTCGGTACCGGTACCCACTGTATATACCCTCGCACATTGACTCGGTACCGGTACCCACTGTATATACCCTCGCACATTGACTCGGTACCGGTACCCACTGTATATACCCTCGCACATTGACTCGGTACCGGTACCCACTGTATATACCCTCGCACATTGACTCGGTACCGGTACCCACTGTATATACCCTCGCACATTGACTCGGTACCGGTACCCACTGTATATACCCTCGCACATTGACTCGGTACCGGTACCCACTGTATATACCCTCGCACATTGACTCGGTACCGGTACCCACTGTATATACCCTCGCACATTGACTCGGTACCGGTACCCACTGTATATACCCTCGCACATTGACTCGGTACCGGTACCCACTGTATATAGCCTCGCACATTGACTCGGTACCGGTACCCACTGTATATACCCTCGCACATTGACTCGGTACCGGTACCCTCTGTATATACCCCCGCACATTGACTCGGGACCGGTACTCACTGTATATACCCTCGCACATTGACTCGGTACCGGTGCCCTCTGTATATACCCCCGCACATTGACTCGGGACCGGTACCCACTGTATATACCCTCGCACATTGACTCGGTACCGGTACCCACTGTATATAGCCTCGCACATTGACTCGGTACCGGTACCCACTGTATATACCCTCGCACATTGACTCGGTACCGGTACCCACTGTATATACCCTCGCACATTGACTCGGTACCGGTACCCACTGTATATACCCTCGCACATTGACTCGGTACCGGTACCCACTGTATATACCCTCGCACATTGACTCGGTACCGGTACCCACTGTATATACCCTCGCACATTGACTCGGTACCGGTACCCACTGTATATACCCTCGCACATTGACTCGGTACCGGTACCCACTGTATATAGCCTCGCACATTGACTCGGTACCGGTACCCACTGTATATAGCCTCGCACATTGACTCGGTACCGGTACCCACTGTATATAGCCTCGCACATTGACTCGGTACCGGTACCCTCTGTATATACCCTCGCACATTGACTCGGTACCGGTACCCACTGTATATAGCCTCGCACATTGACTCGGTACCGGTACCCACTGTATATACCCTCGCACATTGACTCGGTACCGGTACCCACTGTATATAGCCTCGCACATTGACTCGGTACCGGTACCCACTGTATATAGCCTCGCACATTGACTCGGTACCGGTACCCACTGTATATACCCTCGCACATTGACTCGGTACCGGTACCCACTGTATATACCCTCGCACATTGACTCGGTACCGGTGCCCTCTGTATATACCCTCGCACATTGACTCGGTACCGGTACCCACTGTATATACCCTCGCACATTGACTCGGTACCGGTACCCTCTGTATATACCCTCGCACATTGACTCGGTACCGGTACCCACTGTATATACCCTCGCACATTGACTCGGTACCGGTACCCACTGTATATACCCTCGCACATTGACTCGGTACCGGTACCCACTGTATATACCCTCGCACATTGACTCGGTACCGGTACCCACTGTATTCAGCCTCGTTATTGTTATGTCATTTTCTTGTGTTACTTTTGGATGCATTTTTTTGTATTTTTTTTTTTACTTTCCTTTATTTAGTTAATATTTTCTTAACTCTATTTCTTGAACTGGGCTTATAAGTAAGCATTTCACGGTAAGGTCTACACCTGTTGTATTCAGCCCAGGTTGCAGAACAGGTGTGTATAGTGGTGATTGGTCAGCCCAGGTTGCAGAACAGGTGTGTATAGTGGTGATTGGTCAGCCCAGGTTGCAGAACAGGTGTGTATAGTGGTGATTGGTCAGCCCAGGTTGCAGAACAGGTGTGTATAGTGGTGATTGGTCAGCCCAGGTTGCAGAACAGGTGTGTATAGTGGTGATTGGTCAGCCCAGGTTGCAGAACAGGTGTGTATAGTGGTGATTGGTCAGCCCAGGCTGCAGAACAGGTGTGTATAGTGGTGATTGGTCAGCCCAGGTTGCAGAACAGGTGTGTATAGTGGTGATTGGTCAGTAAGTAGCATTGTATTATGTGAACCAGTAAGTAGCCTTGTATTATGTGAAACAGTAAGTAGCCTTGTATTATGTGAACAGTAAGTAGCCTTGTATTGTGTGAACAGTAAGTAGCCTTGTATTGTGTGAACCATTAAGTAGCCTTGTATTGTGTGAACCAGTAAGTAGCCTTGTATTATGTGAAACAGTAAGTAGCATTGTATTGTGTGAACAGTAAGTAGCCTTGTATTGTGTGAACCAGTAAGTAGCCTTGTATTGTGTGAACCAGTAAGTAGCCTTGTATTGTGTGAACCAGTAAGTAGCCTTGTATTGTGTGAACCAGTAAGTAGCCTTGTATTGTGTGAACAGTAAGTAGCCTTGTATTGTGTGAACAGTAAGTAGCCTTGTATTGTGTGAACCAGTAAGTAGCCTTGTATTGTGTGAACCAGTAAGTAGCCTTGTATTGTGTGAACCAGTAAGTAGCCTTGTATTGTGTGAACCAGTAAGTAGCCTTGTATTGTGTGAACAGTAAGTAGCCTTGTATTGTGTGAACCAGTAAGTAGCCTTGTATTGTGTGAACCATTAAGTAGCCTTGTATTGTGTGAACAGTAAGTAGCCTTGTATTGTGTGAACCAGTAAGTAGCCTTGTATTGTGTGAACCATTAAGTAGCCTTGTATTGTGTGAACAGTAAGTAGCCTTGTATTGTGTGAACAGTAAGTAGCCTTGTATTGTGTGAACATTAAGTAGCCTTGTATTGTGTGAAACAGTAAGTAGCCTTGTATTGTGTGAACCAGTAAGTAGCCTTGTATTGTGTGAACATTAAGTAGCCTTGTATTGTGTGAAACAGTAAGTAGCCTTGTATTGTGTGAACCAGTAAGTAGCCTTGTATTGTGTGAACCAGTAAGTAGCCTTGTATTGTGTGAACAGTAAGTAGCCTTGTATTGTGTGAACAGTAAGTAGCCTTGTATTGTGTGAACCAGTAAGTAGCCTTGTATTGTGTGAACAGTAAGTAGCCTTGTATTATGTGAACAGTAAGTAGCCTTGTATTGTGTGAACCAGTAAGTAGCCTTGTATTGTGTGAACAGTAAGTAGCCTTGTATTGTGTGAACCAGTAAGTAGCCTTGTATTGTGTGAACCAGTAAGTAGCCTTGTATTGTGTGAACAGTAAGTAGCCTTGTATTATGTGAACAGTAAGTAGCCTTGTATTGTGTGAACCAGTAAGTAGCCTTGTATTGTGTGAACAGTAAGTAGCCTTGTATTGTGTGAACCAGTAAGTAGCCTTGTATTGTGTGAACAGTAAGTAGCCTTGTATTGTGTGAACCAGTAAGTAGCCTTGTATTGTGTGCCCAACCTTTATCATTTACTTTACCACCAACTGAAGTCTGCTCTGACAGGAGTACCCCTGAACTACCTCCTCATTGGGCTCCCGAGGGGTGCAGCGGTCTAAGGCACTGCATATCAGTGCAAGAGGGGTCACTACAGGTTCGAATCCAGGTTGTATCACAACCGGCTGTGATTGGGAGTCCCATAGGGCGGCGCACAATTGGCCCAGCATCGTCCGGGTTAGGCCGTCATTGTAAATGAGAATTTGTTCTTAACTGACTTGCCTGGTTAAATAAAGGTTAAAGAAAATTGCATTTTTACCAGTAAGCCTATGATCTGATGAGTCTACTCAAGTACCCCCTGTTGATAGGCTAAGTAAAGTGCCGTTACATCCTCAACATTAACTACACCAAACCTCATACCATTTATATATTAGCAATGTAAATGTACACAGGCTACAACATTATCAACCACGGCTGCCTTATCAACTACGGCTGCCTTATCAACCACGGCTGCCTTATCAACCACGGCTGCCTTATCAACCACGGCTGCCTTATCAACTACGGCTGCCTTATCAACCACGGCTGCCTTATCAACTACGGCTGCCATATCAACTCAGCTGCCTTATCAACTCAGCTGCATTATCAACTCAGCTGCATTATCAACTCAGCTGCCTTATCAACTACGGCTGCCATATCAACTACGGCTGCCATATCAACCACGGCTGCCTTATCAACCACGGCTGCCTTATCAACCACGGCTGCCTTATCAACTCAGCTGCCTTATCAACTACGGCTGCCTTATCAACTCAGCTGCCTTATCAACTCAGCTGCCTTATCAACTACGGCTGCCTTATCAACTACGGCTGCCTTATCAACTCAGCTGCCTTATCAACTACGGCTGCCTTATCAACCACGGCTGCCTTATCAACTCAGCTGCCTTATCAACTACGGCTGCCATATCAACTCAGCTGCCTTATCAACTCAGCTGCCTTATCAACTCAGCTGCCTTATCAACTACGGCCGCCATATCAACTACGGCCGCCTTATCAACTACGGCCGCCTTATCAACTACGGCCGCCTTATCAACTACGGCCGCCTTATCAACTACGGCCGCCTTATCAACTACGGCCGCCTTATCAACTACGGCCGCCTTATCAACTACGGCCGCCTTATCAACTACGGCCGCCTTATCAACTACGGCCGCCTTATCCACTACGGCCGCCTTATCAACTACGGCCGCCCTATCAACTACGGCCGCCTTATCAACGGCGGCTGCCTTATCAACTCAGCTGCCTTATCAACTACGGCCGCCTTATCAACGGCGGCTGCCTTATCAACTCAGCTGCCTTATCAACTACGGCCGCCTTATCAACTCAGCTGCCTTATCAACTACGGCCGCCCTATCAACTACGGCCGCCTTATCAACTACGGCCGCCTTATCAACTACGGCCGCCTTATCAACTACGGCCGCCTTATCAACTACGGCCGCCTTATCAACTCAGCTGCCTTATCAACGGCGGCTGCCTTATCAACTCAGCTGCCTTATCAACTACGGCCGCCTTATCAACGGCGGCTGCCTTATCAACTCAGCTGCCTTATCAACTACGGCCGCCTTATCAACGGCGGCTGCCTTATCAACTCAGCTGCCTTATCAACTACGGCCGCCTTATCAACTCAGCTGCCTTATCAACTACGGCCGCCTTATCAACGGCGGCTGCCTTATCAACTCAGCTGCCTTATCAACTACGGCCGCCTTATCAACTCAGCTGCCTTATCAACTACGGCCGCCTTATCAACTACGGCCGCCCTATCAACTACGGCCGCCTTATCAACGGCGGCTGCCTTATCAACTCAGCTGCCTTATCAACTACGGCCGCCTTATCAACGGCGGCTGCCTTATCAACTCAGCTGCCTTATCAACTACGGCCGCCTTATCAACGGCGGCTGCCTTATCAACTCAGCTGCCTTATCAACTACGGCCGCCTTATCAACTCAGCTGCCTTATCAACTACGGCCGCCTTATCAACTACGGCCGCCTTATCAACTACGGCCGCCCTATCAACTACGGCCGCCTTATCAACGGCGGCCGCCTTATCAACTCAGCTGCCTTATCAACTCAGCTGCCTTATCAACTACGGCCGCCTTATCAACGGCGGCTGCCTTATCAACTCAGCTGCCTTATCAACTACGGCCGCCTTATCAACTCAGCTGCCTTATCAACTACGGCCGCCTTATCAACTACGGCCGCCTTATCAACTACGGCCGCCCTATCAACTACGGCCGCCTTATCAACGGCGGCCGCCTTATCAACTACGGCCGCCTTATCAACTCGGCCGCCTTATCAACTACGGCCGCCTTATCAACGGCGGCCGCCTTATCAACGGCGGCCGCCTTATCAACTACGGCCGCCTTATCAACTGCGGCCGCCTTATCAACTGCGGCCGCCTTATCAACTGCGGCCGCCTTATCAACTACGGCCGCCTTATCAACTACGGCCGCCTTATCAACTACGGCCGCCTTATCAACTACGGCCGCCTTATCAACTACGGCCGCCTTATCAACTACGGCCGCCTTATCAACTCAGCTGCCTTATCAACTACGGCTGCCTTATCAACTACGGCCGCCTTATCAACTACGGCCGCCTTATCAACTACAGCCGCCTTATCAACTACAGCCGCCTTATCAACTCAGCTGCCTTATCAACTACGGCTGCCTTATCAACTACGGCTGCCTTATCAACTACGGCTGCCTTATCAACTCAGCTGCCTTATCAACTCAGCTGCCTTATCAACTACGGCCGCCTTATCAACTCAGCTGCCATATCAACTCAGCTGCCATATCAACTACGGCTGCCTTATCAACTCAGCCGCCTTATCAACTACGGCTGCCTTATCAACTACGGCCGCCTTATCAACTACGGCTGCCTTATCAACTCAGCTGCCTTATCAACTTAGCTGGAGTTACAATGAATGAGGCATAGAGGGGGACAGAGCCATTTAAAACCTCTCGCCAATTGCCGTCTGTAATCTAAAAGTGTTGAAGTGCCTCAGCTTGCCCCTCTCCAGCGTATTATATTCCACCTGACACGTCAAATCAAACTCCAAGGGTTTCATTTGCACACAAGGCTATTATTACAACAACAAAAACCAGTGAAACTGGCTACGTCCCAGATGGCATCCTATTCTTTTTATAGTGCACTACTTTTGACCAGGGATATAGGGCTTTGGTCAAAAGTAGTGAACAATATAGGGAAGGAGTAGTGTCCCATTTGATACTCGGCCCCTGATATAGAAAGTAATAACCATGCAGAAGCTATAGTTTTGGAAAGCGTATGTGGGTTGAAATGGAAATAATTTCAGAAAGTTTCTCCCCTGAGGAGATGTAGGGTTGTTATGGAAACACCTGACAGTGTCACCAGCTGCGCTAACATAATTGCAAAAAGGTTTTCTAATTATCAATTAGCCTTTTAAAATGATGAACTTGGATTAGCTAATACAACGTGTCATTGGAACACAGGAGTGATGGTTGCTGATAACGAGCCTCTGTAAACGCCTATGTAGATATTCCATAAAAAAATCTGCCGTTTCCAGCTACAATAGTCAATTACAACATTAACAATGTCTACACTGTATTTATAATCAATTTGATGATATTTTAATGGAAAAAAATACGTTTTTCTTTCAAAAATAATAACATTTCTAAGTGACCCCAAACTTTTGAACGGTAGTGTGTGTATATATATATATATACTCTATATTCAATTGTTGAAATGGGATTGTTCTTTTACTGACTTAATTTTCAATCAAATGCATTAAATAAGTTAAATAATCCTCAAGGGGCAAGTACAAAGGCAGTTAGTGTGTGTTTGTCCTATATGTTGTGTGGCAAAACTACTATATGTTGGTCCTAAGACCATATTTCATGTCAGGAATGAATTAAAAGACAAGCTCCAGGGGACATAGGTGGGATTCCCTTTATTGACAATCGACACATTACATTGAATAAGAACACTTTACACTGGGTTTGGCCGGGGCAGGCCGTCATTGTAAATAAGAATGTGTTCTTAACTGACTTGTCTAGTTAAATAAAGGTTAAATAAAATGTATATAAAAAAACTAATCCCACCATCAATAAGGTCTGGCACTCCGCTCTTAATGACAGAGGATAATGAAGCATCCTGCAGTGCTTACAACTCTACCTCTAGTTACTGCTAGAGGGATGAGCACTGTGTTCAACAATGACTGGTTACAGCTCTACCTCTAGTTACTGCTAGAGGGATGAGCACTGTGTTCAACAATGACTGGTTACAGCTCTACCTCTAGTTACTGCTAGAGGGATGAGCACTGTGTTCAACAATGACTGGTTACAGCTCTACCTCTAGTTACTGCTAGAGGGATGAGCACTGTGTTCAACAATGACTGGTTACAGCTCTACCTCTAGTTACTGCTAGAGGGATGAGCACTGTGTTCAACAATGACTGGTTACAGCTCTACCTCTAGTTACTGCTAGAGGGATGAGCACTGTGTTCAACAATGACTGGTTACAGCTCTACCTCTAGTTACTGCTAGAGGGATGAGCACTGTGTTCAACAATGACTGGTTACAACTCTACCTCTAGTTACTGCTAGAGGGATGAGCACTGTGTTCAACAATGACTGGTTACAGCTCTACCTCTAGTTACTGCTAGAGGGATGAGCACTGTGTTCAACAATGACTGGTTACAGCTCTACCTCTAGTTACTGCTAGAGGGATGAGCACTGTGTTCAACAATGACTGGTTACAGCTCTACCTCTAGTTACTGCTAGAGGGATGAGCACTGTGTTCAACAATGACTGGTCACAGCTCTACCTCTAGTTACTGCTAGAGGGATGAGCACTGTGTTCAACAATGACTGGTTACAGCTCTACCTCTAGCTACTGCTAGAGGGATGAGCACTGTGTTCAACAATGACTGGTTACAGCTCTACCTCTAGTTACTGCTAGAGGGATGAGCACTGTGTTCAACAATGACTGGTTACAGCTCTACCTCTAGTTACTGCTAGAGGGATGAGCACTGTGTTCAACAATGACTGGTCACAGCTCTACCTCTAGTTACTGTTAGAGGGATGAGCTCTGTGTTCAACAATGACTGGTTACAGCTCTACCTCTAGCTACTGTTAGAGGGATGAGCACAGTGTTCAACAATGACTGGTTACAGCTCTACCTCTAGCTACTGTTAGAGGGATGAGCACTGTGTTCAACAATGACTGGTTACAACTCTACCTCTAGTTACTGCTAGAGGGATGAGCACTGTGTTCAACAATGACTGGTCACAGCTCTACCTCTAGTTACTGTTAGAGGGATGAGCTCTGTGTTCAACAATGACTGGTTACAGCTCTACCTCTAGTTACTGCTAGAGGGATGAGCAACGTGTTCAACAATGACTGGTTACAGCTCTACCTCTAGTTACTGTTAGAGGGATGAGCAACGTGTTCAACAATGACTGGTTACAGCTCTACCTCTAGTTACTGCTAGAGGGATGAGCAACGTGTTCAACAAGGACTGGTTACAGCTCTACCTTCAGTTACTGCTAGAGGAATGAGCACTGTGTTCAACAAGGACTGGTTACAGCTCTACCTCTAGTTACTGTTAGAGGGATGAGCACTGTGTTCAACAATGACTGGTTACAGCTCTACCTCTAGTTACTGCTAGAGGGATGAGCACTGTGTTCAACAATGACTGGTTACAACTCTACCTCTAGTTACTGCTAGAGGGATGAGCACTGTGTTCAACAATGACTGGTGACATCTCTACCTCATGTTACTGCTAGAGGGATGAGCACTGTGTTCAACAATGACTGGTTACATCTCTACCTCCAGTTACTGCTAGAGGGATGAGCACTGTGTTCAACAATGACTGGTTACAGCTCTACCTCTAGTTACTGCTAGAGGGATGAGCACTGTGTTCAACAATAATTGCCAAGGTGGGTTGTAGTGCATTAAACAGGGAACAGGGTGCCATTTGGAAGGCATCTCTAGTGTTTGTGTTTAATGACCCATTTATACAGACTGCACTGTACCTGCCTGGCCCATTTATATAGTAATGTACTGTACCTGCCTGGCCCATTTATACAGTAATGTACTGTACCTGTATGACCCATTTATACAGACTGCACTGTACCTGTATGACCCATTTATACAGACTGCACTGTACCTGTATGACCCATTTATATAGTAATGTACTGTACCTGCCTGGCCCATTTATATAGTAATGTACTGTACCTGCCTGGCCCATTTATATAGTAATGTACTGTACCTGTATGACCCATTTATACAGTAATGTACTGTACCTGCCTGGCCCATTTATATAGTAATGTACTGTACCTGCATGGCCCATTTATATAGTAATGTACTGTACCTGTATGGTCATTTATATAGTAATGTACTGTACCTGTATGACCCATTTATACAGTAATGTACTGTACCTGCCTGGCCCATTTATATAGTAATGTACTGTACCTGCATGGCCCATTTATATAGTAATGTACTGTACCTGCATGGCCCATTTATATAGTAATGTACTCTACCTGTATGACCCATCTATATAGTAATGTACTGTACCTGCATGGCCCATTTATATAGTAATGTACTGTATCTGTATGGTCATTTATATAGTAATGTACTGTACCTGCATGGCCCATTTATATAGTAATGTACTGTACCTGCCTGGCCCATTTATATAGTAATGTACTGTACCTGTATGACCCATTTATATAGTAATGTACTGTACCTGCCTGGCCCATTTATATAGTAATGTACTGTACCTGTATGGCCCATTTATATAGTAATGTACTGTACCTGCCTGGCCCATTTATATAGTAATGTACTCTACCTGTATGACCTATTTATATAGTAATGTACTGTACCTGTATGACCTATTTATATAGTAATGTACTGTACCTGTATGACCTATTTATATAGTAATGTACTGTACCTGCCTGGCCCATTTATATAGTAATGTACTGTACCTGCCTGGCCCATTTATATAGTAATGTACTGTACCTGCCTGGCCCATTTATATAGTAATGTACTGTACCTGCCTGGCCCATTTATATAGTAATGTACTGTACCTGCCTGGCCCATTTATATAGTAATGTACTGTACCTGCCTGGCCCATTTATATAGTAATGTACTGTACCTGTAACGGCAGCCTTCCTTCTCTTCAAGAGAAGAGGAGGTGTAGCAGGGATCGGACCAACACGCAGCGTAGCCAGTGCTCAACATGTTTAATTAAATGATAAACAGAGAACACTTACAAATACAAAATAACAAAAAGTGGCAAACCGATACAGTCCTAGCTGGTGCAGAGAAAACACAGAGACAGGAAACAACCACCCACAAAAACCCAACACAAAACAAGCCACCTATATATGATTCCCAATCAGAGACAACACAAAACATCTGCCTCTGATTGAGAACCATATTAGGCCAAACATAGAAACGGACAAACTAGACACACAACATAGAATGCCCACCCAGCTCACGTCCTGACCAACACTAAAACAAGCACAACACACAAGAACTATTGTCAGAACGTGACAGTACCTGCCTGGCCCATTTATATAGTAATGTACTCTACCTGTATGACCTATTTATATAGTAATGTACTGTACCTGTATGACCTATTTATATAGTAATGTACTGTACCTGCCTGGCCCATTTATATAGTAATGTACTGTACCTGTATGACCTATTTATATAGTAATGTACTGTACCTGTATGACCCATTTATATAGTAATGTACTGTACCTGTATGACCTATTTATATAGTAATGTACTCTACCTGTATGACCTATTTATATAGTAATGTACTGTACCTGCCTGGCCCATTTATATAGTAATGTACTGTACCTGCATGGTCATTTATATAGTAATGTACTGTACCTGTATGACCTATTTATATAGTAATGTACTGTACCTGTATGACCTATTTATATAGTAATGTACTCTACCTGTATGACCTATTTATATAGTAATGTACTGTACCTGTATGACCTATTTATATAGTAATGTACTGTACCTGCATGGCCCATTTATATAGTAATGTACTGTACCTGCCTGGCCCATTTATATAGTAATGTACTGTACCTGCATGGCCCATTTATATAGTAATGTACTGTACCTGTATGGCCCATTTATATAGTAATGTACTGTACCTGTATGGCCCATTTATATAGTAATGTACTGTACCTGCATGGCCCATTTATATAGTAATGTACTGTACCTGTATGACCTATTTATATAGTAATGTACTGTACCTGTATGGCCCATTTATATAGTAATGTACTGTACCTGCCTGGCCCATTTATACAGTAATGTACTGTACCTGCCTGGCTGACACATTTATACAGTAATGTACTGTACCTGCCTGGCTGACACATTTATACAGTAATGTACTGTACCTGCCTGGCTGACACATTTATACAGTAATGTACTGTACCTGCCTGGCTGACACATTTATACAGTAATGTACTGTACCTGCCTGGCTGACACATTTATACAGTAATGTACTGTACCTGCCTGGCTGACACATTTATACAGTAATGTACTGTACATGCACGCAGGTGAGTTCCTCTTACCTCAATGTGCTGTAGTCCTAGATCAAAATAAATCCTGGAGTTTTCAGATGAAATGGACCGATTCCAGACAGCTGAGATGAATGTCCACAGATTGATTAGACTAATGGTTGATTATATCAAGGTTTGTATCCCTGCTGAGCATTACTTTGTATTTTTCCGTGCTGCAAAAAACCCTCCTTTATTTCCTGTTATTTTCTGACACAGATGGTGCATGTACTGTACGCACACATCAAAACCAACAAACATAACAAACAAACAAACAAAACCAACAAACATAACAAATGAACGAGCAAAGAACATTCCAATTCACACAGCTTTTGAGGATTCTTAGAATACTTTAGTTGATCGTAATGAGAAAACGGAGATGTGTGATATTTTTCTTGGAAATATAACTTAGCTTTTTCTCTCATCTTGAGAGATCATGGAGCATCTGGTTCTTCATAGAAACAGGATTACTGATAATCCTTCAGTGATTACTGAGAGTGAGAGAGAGAGAGTAGCTGTGTGTTTGTTATTATAATGAGATACAGCTTCACATAGATTCAATATTTATTTGGTTGATATTGACTACATCTTACACCATTGCCCGCAGGCCTGCCTTCAAACCTCTACTAAAAGATAACCAAGTTTCAACAATCAAAGATGAAAAACCTTCACTCCTTATCAACCATCAAAGATTACACCTTACTATTGTTTTATTTCTGACCCAAAGGCTTGCTGGATCGGAGGGTACCAGTTCACCAGTTATACATGGATACTCAGTCAGGTGGAATTTGTAATGGGCTGTCAATATGTCTTAAATGTTTAGCCTGGAGGTCTACTGGGTAATGAATGTTTAGCTTGGAGGTCTACTGGGTAATGAATGTTTAGCTTGGAGGTCTACTGGGAAATGAATGTTTAGCCTGGAGGTCACCTGGCAACCGCTGTGTCAGATTTCAAAAAAACTTTACGGAAAAAGCACACCATGCAATAATCTGAGTACGACGCTCAGACACAAAAACAAGCCATACAGGTACCCGCCATGTTGTGGAGTCAACAGAAGTCAGAAACAGCATTATAAATATTCACTTACCTTTGATGATCTTCATCAGAATGCACTCCCGGGAATCCCAGTTCCACAATAAATGTTTGTTTTGTTCGATAAAGTCCATAATTTATGTCCAAATATCTCCTTTTTGTTCGCGCGTTCAGTTCAAAAATCCAAATTCATGACGCGCATGCCAGACGAAAAGACAAAAAGTTCCATTACAGTTCGTAG
Source organism: Salvelinus namaycush (assembly GCF_016432855.1). Classification (NCBI taxonomy): domain Eukaryota; kingdom Metazoa; phylum Chordata; class Actinopteri; order Salmoniformes; family Salmonidae; genus Salvelinus; species Salvelinus namaycush. The sequence goes on along the minus strand of NC_052328.1, from coordinate 2,879,149 downwards.
AAACATGTCAAACGATGTATAGAATCAATCTTTAGGATGTTTTTAACATAAATCTTCAATAATGTTTCAACCGGAGAATTCCTTTGTCTTTAGAAAGGAAAAGGAACGCAGCTACCTCTCACGGGGGCGCGCCTGAGTGAGCTCATGGCACTCTGCCAGACACCTGGTTGAAACAGCTCTAATTCCCTCATCCTTCACAGTAGAAGCCTGAAACAAGGTTCTAAAGTCTGTTGACATCTAGTGGAAGCTTTAGGAAGTGCAATATGACCCCATAGACACTGTATATTGGATAGGCAAACCTACAAACCTCAGATTTCCCACTTCCTGGTTGGATTTTTTATCAGGTTTTTGCCTGCCATATGAGTTCTGTTATACTCATGGACATCATTCAAACAGTTTTAGAAACTTCAGAGTGTTTTCTATCCAAATCTACTAATAATATGCATATCTTAGCTTCTGGGCCTGAGTAGCAGACAGTTTACTCTGGGCACCTTATTCATCCAAGCTACTCAATACTGCCCCCAGCCATAAGAAGTTTTTAACAATAAAAATGAACAGTAAACATTACATTACAGTACAAAAGGGAAAATAAATAAACATAAATATGGGTTGTATTTACAATGGTGTTTGTTCTTCACTGTTTGGCCTTTTCTTGTGGCAACAGGTCACACATATTGCTGCTGTGATGGCACACTGTGGTATTTCACCCAGTAGATATGGGAGTTTATCAAAATTGTGTACCACAGTGTGCCATCACAGCCGAAACCTGAACTAAAGACCTCGGTTTAAAAGCTGAGAGTGTTTTATATACTTTATTTTATTTTGAATCCTGCGTCTCTGTTGAGCTAAATTGCTGTGAGCGCTGCTATCTGTCCCGGGATACTGCCAGATTCCGTACAGGGTGAGAGACGCGAAATCCCAGCTAGCCTAGCTGGCTCGGCGGTCTCAAATGGAGGCCGCTATTGAACGTTTCCAGCGTTGCAGGAGCTGTTATACTTTGCTTTGTTCCGGGACAATGTGGACCGCGCTGACTTTCAATGTAGCAACTGCTTGCTTGCAGAGGATAACAGGAGTGAAGTAGCTACTCTTATCAAGCAAGTAGCAAACCTACATAAGCTACTGGGGAACCCACGCCCACCTACTTTTTATTTTTCTTCCACCCCAGTAGCCGGACGCCGCTCTGGTCTGGTGGAAGTTTTGCCGCCGTGTCGGCTCTCCACAGCCGACTGGCCGGTGCTAGGCAGGGTTACATCCCCGAAGGGGTCTACCCCTTCCCTGGAGAATGGAGCTGTTCTCGACCCAACCAACCAGCCATGGAGGTACGTCACTCGCCGTGGAAGTCGAAGAAGGCGTCCACTGGCAACGGGGGGGTTTCCATGGAGATGTTGAGCCCAGACCTGACACAGACCAGAAACAGCTTTGCCACCCTGGATCCAGAGGTTCCAGTGCCTTCTTCCTTGGTGGCTTCCCAATCAAGATCGGATATGGAGGTACCTGGATCCAGGGTAGCAATTGCCAATTGCCACAGAAACCTCTGACACTCTTATCTGTGGAGGGGATTTTAACACGATTTTAAACTCAAAATTGGACAGCACAAATCAAAACAGGAAAATGAGTCTAGTTGCTAAAAAGATCGATAGGATACTGCAGGGTCTAGGACTGCTCGATGTACGGCGTGACACCCACAAGACCGATAAGGAATATACTTTTTACTCAGCCCGCCACACTGAATACTCCAGGTTAGACTACTTTTTCATGTACAATGCAGATAGACACAGGCTTAAGGATTGTAGGATCGGCCAGAGCGACTTATCAGATCATAATGGAGTTTACCTTACTCTACACCGTGATAGCAAACCAAGAAATACTATATGGAGACGTTATACAAGCATGCTGAATGATCCAGCATTCAAGGAATCAATAAAGACAGAATTGAACATCTATCTGGAGAATAATGATAATGGGGAAGTATCTCCTGCTATATTGTGGGATGCAGCTAAGGCGGTTATTAGAGGAAAGATCATAGCCACATCATCTCTCAAGAAAAAGACTAAAGCACAGAAACTGCTGAAATTACAGGAAACACTAAGAAACTCAGAACGATCTCATAGTCAATACAAAGACCCTCTTATATTACCAGAGATTCAAAAGGTAAAACAGGAAATTTACCAGATTTATAGAGAAGAAGTAGAGAAAAAGCTTAGGTTCCTGAAACAACGAGATTATTAAGCAGGCTCAAAGGCAACCAAATTACTAGCATGGAGACTCAGGAAACAACAAGCACAGAATACCATTTCAAAATAAAAGACCCCAAAACAAAGAAGATCACATGCAAATTAGATTAAATACAGAATGCATTTGAATCATATTACACAAACCTGTACAAGCAACCAGAGAAGGCAGATCCATAGACAATATAAATTAATAAAGCAATATCTCAACTAAAAGTAAACAAGTCTTCAGGCCCTGATGGCTTCCCTTCAGAATGGTTCAAGACCTTCAGAGAACAACTAACACCTCTACTTCAGGCCCTGATGGCTTCCCTTCAGAATGGTTCAAGACCTTCAGAGAACAACTAACACCTCTACTTCAGGCCCTGATGGCTTCCCTTCAGAATGGTTCAAGACCTTCAGAGAACAACTAACACCTCTACTTCAGGCCCTGATGGCTTCCCTTCAGAATGGTTCAAGACCTTCAGAGAACAACTAACACCTCTACTTCAGGCCCTGATGGCTTCCCTTCAGAATGGTTCAAGACCTTCAGAGAACAACTAACACCTCTACTTCAGGCCCTGATGGCTTCCCTTCAGAATGGTTCAAGACCTTCAGAGAACAACTAACACCTCTACTTCAGGCCCTGATGGCTTCCCTTCAGAATGGTTCAAGACCTTCAGAGAACCACTAACACCTCTACTTCAGGCCCTGATGGCTTCCCTTCAGATTGGTTCAAGACCTTCAGAGAACAACTAACACCTCTACTTCAGGCCTGTTTTAACTGGACTCTGCAGGAGGGGGGGTCTCCCACCGTCATGGAGGCCATCATATCTGTAATCCCAAAAGAGGGTAAAGATAAGAAGGAATGCAGTTCATATTGACCTATCGCAATTCTTAACACGGATTATAAACTATATGCATCAATAATAGCCAAAAGAATGGAGAACATAATCCCAGAATTGATTAACGGAGATCAAACTGGTTTCATGTAAAATAGGCAGACACAGGACAATATAAGGAGAACACTACATGTCATGGACCACATTACTCAGAATAAGACAAGTGCGATATTAATCAGTCTAGATGCAGCAAAAGCATTTGATTCAGTGAGATGGGATTACCTATTCCAAGTTATGGAAAGATTTGGTTTCAACAAAGAAGTGATACATTGCATCAAAACACTGTATTCATGTCCGACCGCTAGAATAAAGATAAATGGACATTTGACACGAACGATAAAATTAGAGCGAGGGGCAAGACAAGACTGTAATCTTTCACCCACGCTCTTCTCCTTGTACCTCGAACCATTAGCACAGGCAATAAGACAGGACCCAACCTTAGAGGGAATAACAATAAGACAGGACCCAACCTTAGAGGGAATAACAATAAGACAGGACCCAACCTTAGAGGGAATAACAATAAGACAGGACCCAACCTTAGAGGGAGTAACAATAAGACAGGATCCATCTTTAGAGGGAGTAACAATAAGACAGGACCCAACCTTAGAGGGAGTAACAATAAGACAGGACCCAACCTTAGAGGGAGTAACAATAAGACAGGACCCAACCTTAGAGGGAATAACAATAAGACAGGACCCAACCTTAGAGGGAATAACAATAAGACAAGACCCAACCTTAGAGGGAATAACAATAAGACAGGACCCAATCTTAGAGGGAATAACAATAAGACAGGACCCAACCTTAGAGGGAATAACAATAAGACAGGACCCAATCTTAGAGGGAATAACAATAAGACAGGACCCAACCTTAGAGGGAATAACAATAAGACAGGACCCAACCTTAGAGGGAATAACAATAAGACAGGACCCAACCTTAGAGGGAATAACAATAAGACAGGACCCAACCTTAGAGGGAATAACAATAAGACAGGACCCAACCTTGGAGGGAATAACAATAAGACAGGATCCAACCTTAGAGGGAATAACAATAAGATAGGACCCAACCTTAGAGGGAATAACAATAAGACAGGACCCAACCTTAGAGGGAATAACAATAAGACAGGATCCAACCTTAGAGGGAATAACAATAAGACAGGACCCAACCTTAGAGGGAATAACAATAAGACAGGACCCAACCTTAGAGGGAATAACAATAAGACAGGACCCAACCTTAGAGGGAATAACAATAAGACAGGACCCAACCTTAGAGGGAATAACAATAAGATATGCATGTATGCTGATGACGTTCTGTTATTCCTTAAAGACCCAGGCTCAAGCGTACCTAGATTTGATGGATGTTTTATAAACATTTGGAACATATTCAGGGTATGTGCTTAACGTACACAAGACCCAAGCCCTAGTATATAATTATACCCCACAGGAAGAGCTGAAGAATAGGTATAACTTCACCTGGACCTCTTCATCCATTAAATATCTTGGAGTAAATCTACCAAAAGATACAGCCAAACCTAATGACATGAATTACGATCACATCAACAAGAAAATATATGATGACCTAGACAGGTGGAATTCACTTCCCGCAGATCTTAGTAGTAGAATTGAAACAATCAAGATGAACATCCTGCCGAGGTTACTGTACTTGTTCCAATCACTGCCCGTAGAAATCCCACCTAAACAGTTTAGTGATAAACGGATATCAAGGTTTATCTGGAACAGTAAGAGACCAAGAACTAGATATACAACATTACAGTTACCAAAAAAACTGTGTGGTTATGGCCTTACCAAACCTAAATGATTATTATGTGTCAGCCCAATGAGACCTCTGGTGTGTTGGTACAATTCAGAATACAAATCCAAATGGAAAGACATGGAGACTACTTTGACAGAGATACCCATACAGAGACACCCAGACAGAGACACCCAGACAGAGCCTACTTTGACAGAGACACCCATACAGAGACACCCAGACAGAGCCTACTTTGACAGAGACACCCATACAGAGACACCCATACAGAGACACCCAGACAGAGCCTACTTTGACAGAGACACCCATACAGAGACACCCAGACAGAGACACCCATACAGAGACACCCAGACAGAGATACCCAGACAGAGACACCCATACAGAGACACCCATACAGAGACACCCATACAGAGACACCCAGACAGAGATACCCAGACAGAGACACCCATACAGAGACACCCAGACAGAGACACCCATACAGAGACACCCATACAGAGACACCCAGACAGAGATACCCAGACAGAGATACCCAGACAGAGATACCCATACAGAGACACCCATACAGAGACACCCAGACAGAGATACCCATACAGAGACACCCAGACAGAGACACCCACACAGAGACACCCAGACAGAGCCTACTTTGACAGAGCCTACTTTGACAGAGACACCCATACAGAGACACCCAGACAGAGACACCCATACAGAGACACCCAGACAGAGATACCCAGACAGAGACACCCATACAGAGACACCCAGACAGAGATACCCAGACAGAGACACCCATACAGAGACACCCAGACAGAGACACCCAGACAGAGACACCCATACAGAGACACCCATACAGAGATACCCATACAGAGACACCCATACAGAGACACCCATACAGAGATACCCAGACAGAGACACCCAGACAGAGACACCCAGACAGAGACACCCATACAGAGACACCCAGACAGAGACACCCAGACAGAGATACCCATACAGAGACACCCATACAGAGACACCCAGACAGAGACTACTTTGACAGAGACACCCATACAGAGACACCCATACAGAGACACCCATACAGAGATACCCAGACAGAGACACCCATACAGAGACACCCATACAGAGACACCCAGACAGAGACACCCATACAGAGACACCCATACAGAGACACCCAGACAGAGACACCCAGACAGAGACACCCAGACAGAGACACCCATACAGAGACACCCAGACAGAGACACCCAGACAGAGACACCCAGACATGGAGACTACTTTGACAGAGACACCCATACAGAGACACCCATACAGAGACACCCATACAGAGACACCCATACAGAGACACCCATACAGAGACACCCATACAGAGACACCCAGACATGGAGACTACTTTGACAGAGATACCCATACAGAGACATCCATACAGAGACACCCAGACATGGAGACTACTTTGACAGAGACACCCATACAGAGACACATATACAGAGACACCCAGACAGAGACACACATACAGAGACACCCATACAGAGACACCCAGACAGAGACACCCATACAGAGACACCCAGACAGAGACACCCATACAGAGACACCCATACAGAGACTACTTTGACAGAGACACCCATACAGTCAGTTTTGGGAAATAAGGACATGGTAATAGAAATATACAGTAGACAAAATCAGTGGATTAATTTCTCTCTGAAGACATGGTTTAGGGTAGATAAGACAAATAATTTAGACAGAGAGATCAAACTGCTGAGTTGGCCCGCATACGACCCCAGCTTCATCCCTGCAACAGGACAGCAGATTTAAACAATGGACGCAGAAAGACATCACATCATTCAGTACAATTATAAGGAATGGGAACCTAGATAACTTCCAGGACCTAAGTAAAAAACATGGCTTGGATAAACAAGATTTTTACAGATACCTACAAGTTCGACATAATTTCTTAAGGGAGATAAAAGTGATTCACCCTCGAGCACCTCTAAAATTAATCCAAGTATTCACTAACGCATACAACTTGGGGAGTAACAAAAAAATATATTTCAAATCTCTACTTGGGTATTCAATCCTCAAAGAAACATTCTACAAACTATATTAAAAAGAAATGGGAGGAGGAAATAACTGATGAAACATGGTTGAACATACTAGAGACTCAACAAAGCTCCACCAACTCAAGATCATGGAGAGAATTCTGTTGGAAGAATGTTATACGTTTCTTCATAAAACCTAAACTGAAATCAAAACAGACTGGCTCCCTACACCCTTGTTGGAAGAATGTTATACGTTTCTTCATAAAACCTAAACTGAAATCAAAACAGACTGGCTCCCTACACCCTTGTTGGAGAAAATGTTATACGTTATTTCATAACACCTAAACTGAAATCAAAACAGACTGGCTCCCTACACCCTTGTTGGAGAGAATGTCATACGTTACTTCATAAAACCTAAACTGAAATCAAAACAGACTGGCTCCCTACACCCTTGTTGGAGAGAATGCTGTCTACTGAGGGCGGATCACTCTCATATCTTTTGGACTTGCCCCGCAATCAAAACGTACTGGGGAGAAATAAGATCCAACATTCGTCAAATTATTGGATTTGACATAGAACAAACATTAATTTCTTTGTACTTGGGTGAAATACCTGATAACTTACACAATAGAGAAAAATACCTCTTGAAGGTCCTACTGGCAGCCAGTAAAAAGTCTGTCACTAGGAAATGGCTACAAAAAGACCCTCCCACAGTGACACAATGGATAGACATTGCTAAAGAAATACACCACAGAAAAAAGAACAGGGCAGCATGGCTGTACGGCAGCACGGCTGTACGGCAGCACGGCTGGCCCTTGGATGTACACAAGGAGCTAATATTAATAATATGCATGTCAATCTCTCCTGGCTAAAAGTGGAGGAGAGATTGACTTCATCACTGCTTGTATTAATGAGAGGTATTGACATGTTGAATGCACCGAGCTGTCTGTCTAAACTACTGGAACACAGCTCGGACACCCATGCATACCTCACAAGACATGCCACCAGAGGTCTCTTCACAGTTCCCAAGTCCAGAACAGACTGTGGGAGGTGCACAGTACTACATAGAGCCATGACTACATGGAACTCTATTCCACATCAAGTAACTGACGCAGCAGTAGAATTAGATTTAAAAAACAGATAAAAAACACCTTATGGAACGGCGGGGACTGTGAAGCAACACAAACATTGGCACAGACACACGCACACACACACACACACACACACACACACACACACACACACACACACACACACACACACACACACACACACACACACACACACACACACGATAACATACGCACAGTACATACACATGGATTTAGTACTGTAGATATGTGGTAGTGGTGGAGTAGGGGCCTGAGGGCACACAGTGTGTTGTGAAATCTGTGAATGTATTGTAATGTTTTTAAAATTGTATAAACTGCCTTAATGTTGCTGGACCCCGGGAATAGTAGCTGCTGCTTTGGCAGCTAATGGGGATCCATAATAAATACAATACAGCAGCTAATGGGGATCCATAATAAATACAAATACAGCAGCTAATGGGTATCCATAATAAATACAATACAGCAGCTAATGGGGATCCATAATAAATACAATACAGCAGCTAATGGGGATCCATAATAAATACAAATACAGCAGCTAATGGGTATCCATAATAAATACAATACAGCAGCTAATGGGGATCCATAATAAATACAATACAGCAGCTAATGGGGATCCATAATAAATACAATACAGCAGCTAATGGGGATCCATAATAAATACAATACAGCAGCTAATGGGGATCCATAATAAATACAACACAACAGCTAATGGGGATCCATAATAAATACAATACAGCAGCTAATGGGTATCCATAATAAATACAATACAACAGCTAATGGGGATCCATAATAAATACAAATACAGCAGCTAATGGGTATCCATAATAAATACAATACAGCAGCTAATGGGGATCCATAATAAATACAATACAGCAGCTAATGGGGATCCATAATAAATACAATACAGCAGCTAATGGGGATCCATAATAAATACAATACAGCAGCTAATGGGGATCCATAATAAATACAACACAACAGCTAATGGGGATCCATAATAAATACAACACAACAGCTAATGGGGATCCATAATAAATACAAATACAGCAGCTAATGGGTATCCATAATAAATACAATACAGCAGCTAATGGGGATCCATAATAAATACAATACAGCAGCTAATGGGGATCGCTAATAAATACAATACAGCAGCTAATGGGGATCCATAATAAATACACCACAACAGCTAATGGGGATCCATAATAAATATAATACAACAGCTAATGGGGACCCATAATAAATACAATACAGCAGCTAATGGGGATCCATAATAAATACAACACAACAGCTAATGGGGATCCATAATAAATACAAATACAGCAGCTAATGGGTATCCATAATAAATACAATACAGCAGCTAATGGGGATCCATAATAAATACAATACAGCAGCTAATGGGGATCGCTAATAAATACAATACAGCAGCTAATGGGGATCCATAATAAATACACCACAACAGCTAATGGGGATCCATAATAAATACAATACAACAGCTAATGGGGACCCATAATAAATACAATACAGCAGCTAATGGGGATCCATAATAAATACAACACAACAGCTAATGGGGATCCATAATAAATACAATACAACAGCTAATGGGGATCCATAATAAATACAATACAGCAGCTAATGGGGATCCATAATAAATACAATACAGCAGCTAATGGGGATCCATAATAAATACAATACAGCAGCTAATGGGGATCCATAATAAATACAATACAGCAGCTAATGGGGATCCATAATAAATACAATACAGCAGCTAATGGGGATCCATAATAAATACAATACAGCAGCTAATGGGGATCCATAATAAATACAATACAGCAGCTAATGGGGATCCATAATAAATACAACACAACAGCTAATGGGGATCCATAATAAATACAATACAACAGCTAATGGGGATCCATAATAAATACAATACAGCAGCTAATGGGGATCCATAATAAATACAATACAGCAGCTAATGGGGATCCATAATAAATACAATACAGCAGCTAATGGGGATCCATAATAAATACAATACAGCAGCTAATGGGGATCCATAATAAATACAACACAACAGCTAATGGGGATCCATAATAAATACAATACAACAGCTAATGGGGATCCATAATAAATACAATACAGCAGCTAATGGGGATCCATAATAAATACAATACAGCAGCTAATGGGGATCCATAATAAATACAATACAGCAGCTAATGGGGATCCATAATAAATACAATACAGCAGCTAATGGGGATCCATAATAAATACAATACAGCAGCAATATTTGTGACCTGTTGCCACAAAAAAAGGGCAACCAGTGAAGAACAAACACCATTGAAAATACAACCCATATTTATGTTTATTTATTTTCCCTTTTGTACTTTAACTATTTGCACATCCTTACAACACTGTATATATACATAATATGAAATGTCTTTATTCTTTTGGAACTTCTGTGAGTGTAATGTTTACTGTTCATTTAGTTTATTATCTACTTCACTTGCCTTGGCAATGTTAACATATGTTTCCCCTGCCAATAAAGCCCTTGAATTGAATTGAGAGAGAGAGAGAGAAAGAGAGAGAACGAGAGCGAGAGCCAGGGAATTTCTGCTTCTTATCAGAGGCTCGAACAGGTGTCCTTGTGTGAGGGCTGCTGATGACGTGAGTAGTGAACTCCACCTGCTGATCCATGTCTCTCCAGCGCTCCACACAGATACATGGAAAGCTCTGTTCATCCCAGGAGAACCTATACAGACACCCTGATTATACAACCATTCTGTTGGCTGGGATAATGCATCTTTGGCTGACCTCTATCTCTAAAGAGCCTGTGACAGACAGGAGACTATGATGAAGTCTGCATCCAAAATGGCATGCTAGGGCTCTGGTCAAAGGTAGTGCACTACACAGGGTGCCATAGGGCTCTGGTCAAAAGTAGTGCACTATATAGGGTATAGGATGCCATTTGGGACACACCCTGTGACATTATTATAATAGGCTATTGAATGTCATCTTCTCCAGAGCAGAGGTGCCTGTTACTCTGGAATATGAATGCTGGGGGCGCTAGAGAGCGTGCTATGGAGTAGACATGCTTTGCTAGAGCTCCGCTCTATTTTGAAACAAATTAGTATTTATCTTAACCTCTCACAACCTATAACTTCAAACAAATATGACAAAGGGAAAAGGCACCAAAAAAGGCGGCGCTAAACAAGATAATTGGAATGAGATAGACAACGAACCAATTTCAACGTCGCCGACCCATGAGGAGCTAGCTGAAGAGGCTAGCTTCCAAGAGTTCCCCACAGATCCTACTCAAAGTGACATACTGGCTGCCATAAACTCACTAAGCAAGAAGGTGGACACAAGGTTGGCTGATATCTCAAAGAGTATTGGGACTTTGGCCGAAAGTGTGAAGGCAACTAAGGGAAGGGTGCATGAGGTTGAGCAGACGACAGTCGATCACGAGGCCAGGCTACAGGACATAGAGAAACAGTGCGCAACGTTCAAAAATGACAACAAAACCCTGAAGGCCCGACTGGAAATGCTCGAGTCGCATTCAAGACGCCAGAACATCCGAATATGTGGGATCCAGGAGGACACTGAGAAAGGGAAACCCACTGAATTTGTCTCGGAGCTGATACCGGCATTGCTGGGGAGTGAACACTTCAAAACGGCCACCCTGATCGACCGCGCACACAGATCTCAGGCAACGAAGCCGGCCAAGGGCGGGCCACCAAGGCCATTCATTGTACGGCTGCACTATCCCCAGACCAGGGATCTCATCCTCAAGCTGGCTAGTCAAAAGTTCCCCCTTAACTACAACGGAGCCAGGGTGTCTTTCTACCCAGATCTTACCTTGGAGGTGAGGAACCAACGGAAAGAGTATGATGAGGTACGCAACAAATGCAGGGCGGCCAACATCCGATATGGATTCCTCTTCCCAGCCCGGTTTAAGGTGACAGTCGAGGGATCAACACGTACGTTTGACAACCCAAAAGAGGCCTAGCTGTTCTTGACAAGCAAGCTCCCCGGCTGAGGATACAGAAATAATGTGTTTGAATTTCCGGCCTATGTCTTTTCGATCAGAAGATCAGAAATTGGGACTTATATGATAGGTGAGATGTTGTGGCTAATATAGCATTGTTTAGCATATCATTTTTTAGCGCCACTCACCCCCAAACGTGAGAGTTAAGTGTTATTTAATATTAGTTTATATGCGGAGCATCTATAGACGACGAGTTAGTTCAAGCTGTATGTCTAGACACCCTAAGGTTTGTGTGTTAGCCAAGGAGTGCTTCGTTTGGGGAAGTCACTCAGTAAAGGGACGGGAGGGGGGATGGGGTCTGTGTTTTATGTTCACGTTTATTAATACAGGTGGCATGACAAGCTCCCGCACGGCGGGACGGTTTCTTCTGGGTTTTGTATGACAGCAACAATTTGCTCTAAAATAAGAAATGCCACATAGTGACAGAGCACAGAGTAGACCAGGTGGAATAAGGATAGTCAGCTGGAACTGTAATGGCTTAGGGCATGTCGTGAAACGAGCTAAGGTTTTTTCTCATCGTAAATCACTGGGTGCTGACATAGTGCTTCTTCAAAAAACGCATATTAAACGCTCCGCGCAGGCCAAGCTACGAGTCGGCTGGATCGGTCAGATATACCAGTCTAACTTTGATGCAAAAGCGAGAGGGGTAGCAATCCTGATAAAGAAAAACATTTATTTTGTTTACTCATCCTCGATTTCAGATCCTAATGGTCGGTATATTATTGTGGCTGGTACACTGAATTCAAAACCAATAACCTTGGTCAATTTATATGGACCCAACTTCGATGATCCATTATTTTTTCAAAGGGTATTTAAGGCCATACCAAATATCTCGGATTCAAGTGTTATTGTTGGAGGTGACTAACTGTACGTTAGATCCTCTTTTAGATAAACAGCTATCAAGACTGACGCACCCAACAGACAGGGATTATTTTTTCTTTTCAGCAGTTCTTAAATCATATTCCAGAATTGACTATTTTTTGTTGGACTCCAAACTAATTTCAGCAGCTGAGTCGGTTACCTATCACCCCATTCTAATTACGGACCACTCTCCTCTGTCCATGGTGCTGAAACTCGACAATATGTCGACAGGTCGGCGACCGTGGCGCTTAGACGCATACCTGTTGAAAGATGAGGCTTTTTGTCAGTATTTGAAGGAGCAGATTGCCTTTTTCCTCGGAACTAACGACATGGGGGATGTGGACGACTCCACCCTTTGGGAATCTCTAAAGGCTGTGATTAGAGGTTACATTATTTCTTATACATCAGAGAGGAAGAAACGTGCCAATACTAGGCTGAGAGAAATTGAAAGAGAGTTAGGGGAACAGGAGAACGTTTTTAGGACAAATTTGTACAGATTTATACAGTCCTTGAGAAGATCACAAAGTTAAAATATGAATACAATACCATCCTTTCGAAACGGGTGGGCTCTTTACTTGCTAGAACGCAACAAAGTTATTTTGAACTGGGGGACAAACCACAAATTATTAGCAAGACAGCTAAGGCATGTACAGGCATCTAGAGCTATTCACAAAATAAAAGACAAGAAGGGTAAAATAGTAACAGATCCGCAGGATATTAATAAATGCTTTGCGCAGTTTTACTCAGAGCTATACCAATCAAAATGCGATGCTACTGATCCACAAACTATGGAACACTTTCTCGCTGAATGTGAACTTCCTAAACCAGACAGGGGGGCAGCGGCTGCACTCGATGCCAGGATAACCTTAGAGGAAATTAACACAGCGATAGCACAATTTCCAAACAGCAAGGCCCCTGGGCCCGATGGATATGTAATAGAATTCTATAAAAAGTACTGCGCCAGTCTATCTCCACTTATGTTGCGAATGTTTAAACAATCCAAAGAAAATGCCAAACTCCCGCAAACACTGTATGAGGCTACAATAGCCCTGATCTTGAAAAAAGAGAGATGCCATGGAGATGTCGTCTTATCGCCCCGTGTCGTTACTCCCCATAGAAAATAAGGTGTTGACAAAGATATTGGCAAACCGATTGAAAACATATATTTCCGACATCATACACCCTGACCAGACAGGTTTTATCCCGGGCCAACATTTATACTACAATTTGAGACGCCTTTTCAACGTAATGTATCATGATCATAAGGTTGAGGCAGTGGTAATATCTCTTGATGCAGAGAAGGCGTTTGATCAGATTGAGTGGAAGTATATGATGTCGGTTCTGGAGCATTTCGGGTTTGGAAAGGAATTTATTAATTGGATAAGAATTATTTATGCACACCCAATGGCGTCCGTGGTGACCAATCAGGAAATGTCGCAGTCATTCCGCCTGTTCAAGGGGTGCTGACAGGGGTGCCCTATTTCGCATGCTCTCTTCGCAATGGCCACCAAACCCCGTTTACCTGCGATGAGACAGAAGGATAGGCCTTCATGGCTTTTGATTGAGCAGGCCTCCTGTCAACGTTCCTCACTCCCTGCACTTGTTAATAGCCCATCTTATGTGAAAAAAGCCACGTATGACTCTAATCCAGTCATTTGTCATACGCTTAGGATCTGGAAACAGATTAGGGATTTTCTTAACATACCCACTGTTTACATAGACAGCCCGATTAGCCTGAATCATGCTTTCCACCCTGCATTGGATGATGTGGTGTTTTCACAGTGGAGGGAGAAGGGGCTCACAACAATTGGTAATCTATACATAGATGGTCAGTTAGCTTCATTTCAACAACTACAGGGAAAGTTCAACATGCCAACAACACATGTTTTTCAGATACCTCCAAATCAGGAATTTCTTAAGGACACATATCCCACAGTATGGCATGAATCCAAATAGTCCTACATTAGATAGCTTGATCCTTGTCAAACCCCATTCAAAAGGGTCGGTCTCTAGACTGTATGATGTGCTACAGGCCCACATAGAGGTATCCACAGACACCATTAAAAGGGCTTGGGAACAAGAACTTGGTTCAGAAATCTCAGATGAGGACTGGGTAGAAGCTCTCAGGAATATAAACCACAGTTCAGTGAATGCCAGACACAACCTTGTACAGTTTAAGGTGATACACAGGTTACATTACTCAAAAGTAAAACTGCATAAAATATTCCCGGACACCTCACCACTGTGTGAGAGGTGCAAGCAGGATGAGGGGACATTGACCCACTTATTCTGGACATGCCCTAAATTACATGCTTACTGGGCTCTCATTTTTGATGACTTATCTAAGGCCTTTGATAGAGTTCTAGCCCCAGACCCATTGATCGATCTGTTTGGTACAGTTGATGGGAATAACCAGGAAGGGAAAGCTGTCTCTCTTTGTACTCTATTAGCCAAAAGGCTCATATTGCAATTTTGGAAATTGGAGACTGTACCTACCTTTGAAATGTGGTTACGGGATTTAGGGAATGTAATACATATGGAAAAGATTCGATACAATACCTCCAATAGAAGTCCAGTGTTTTACAAAATATGGCAGCCGATACTGGATAAATGGTCTAGTCCCACTTCATAACTGGGTTGATGATCTGCTGTTACTCTGTGCTGTACTCCACTCAATATTTATTTTGGGCTTAACTACACTGCTTGTAATGACTATATGCTGTCTTCTTATACATGTACCACCTAATAGGATTTAGTTTTATTTTGTGTATGTGTGAGTTAACTTTTGTTTTGTCCTCTAAATTGGCCATCCCATTCAACAGTACAATGAATGTCATTGTTTGTATTGCTGTCTTTTTTTATTTTATTTTTATTGGAAAAATAATAAACATATTATAAAAAAAATATATATATATATTTTTTTTAACTATCAACTCAGTCTGCTCTCAGGGTCCTGCTACATGTGGAATATGAATGCTGTATCAACTATCAACTCAGTCTGCTATCAGGGTCCTGCTACATGTGGAATATAAATGCTGTATCAACTATCAACTCAGTCTGCTATCAGGGTCCTGCTACATGTGGAATATGAATGCTGTATCAACTATCAACTCAGTCTGCTCTCAGGGTCCTGCTACATGTGGAATATGAATGTTGTATCAACTATCAACTCAGTCTGCTATCAGGGTCCTGCTACATGTGGAATATGAATGCTGTATCAACTATCAACTCAGTCTGCTATCAGGGTCCTGCTACATGTGGAATATAAATGCTGTATCAACTATCAACTCAGTCTGCTATCAGGGTCCTGCTACATGTGGAATATGAATGCTGTATCAACTATCAACTCAGTCTGCTATCAGGGTCCTGCTACATGTGGAATAAGAATGTTGTATCAACTATCAACTCAGTCTGCTATCAGGGTCCTGCTACATGTGGAATATGAATGTTGTATCAACTATCAACTCAGTCTGCTATCAGGGTCCTGCTACATGTGGAATATGAATGCTGTATCAACTATCAACTCAGTCTGCTATCAGGGTCCTGCTACATGTGGAATATGAATGTTGTATCAACTATCAACTCAGTCTGCTATCAGGGTCCTGCTACATGTGGAATATAAATGTTGTATCAACTATCAACTCAGTCTGCTATCAGGGTCCTGCTACATGTGGAATAAGAATGTTGTATCAACTATCAACTCAGTCTGCTATCAGGGTCCTGCTACATGTGGAATATGAATGTTGTATCAACTATCAACTCAGTCTGCTATCAGGGTCCTGCTACATGTGGAATATGAATGTTGTATCAACTATCAACTCAGTCTGCTATCAGGGTCCTGCTACATGTGGAATATGAATGCTGTATCAACTATCAACTCAGTCTGCTATCAGGGTCCTGCTACATGTGGAATATGAATGCTGTATCAACTATCAACTCAGTCTGCTATCAGGGTCCTGCTACATGTGGAATATAAATGCTGTATCAACTATCAACTCAGTCTGCTATCAGGGTCCTGCTACATGTGGAATATGAATTCTGTATCAACTATCAACTCAGTCTGCTATCAGGGTCCTGCTACATGTGGAATATGAATGCTGTATCAACTATCAACTCAGTCTGCTATCAGGGTCCTGCTACATGTGGAATATAAATGCTGTATCAACTATCAACTCAGTCTGCTATCAGGGTCCTGCTACATGTGGAATATGAATGTTGTATCAACTATCAACTCAGTCTGCTATCAGGGTCCTGCTGAATTTGTTACACAATCTTAATCCAATAGTTAAGTAAACTATCAATATATGTATTGTAAAAAGTATTTGGATAAAAGTACACGCTGTCAGAGATAAAGAGTTGTGTTAAAAGTTGAAAAGAATGAATCGTGTATGTCTTCAGCTCTGTACTGTAAAAGAAGGCTTTGTTCAAATCAAATGTTATTTGTCACATACACGTGGTTAGCAGATGTTAATGCGAGTGTAGCGAAATGCTTGTGCTTCTAGTTCCGACAATGCAGTAATAACCAACGAGTAATCTAACCTAACAATTCCACAACTACTACCTTATACACACGAGTGTAAAGGGATAAAGAATATGTACATAAAGATATATGAATGAGGAAAGGAGAGCCCGCAGGTTTCGGTAGCGGGCCGTGTCAGTGGCACTGTATTGTCCTCAAAGTGAGCAAAAAAGTTATTTAGTCTGTCTGGGAGCAAGACATCCTGGTCCGCGACGGGGCTGGTTTTCTTTTTGTAATCCGTGATTGACTGTAGACCCTGCCACATACCTCTTGTGTCTGAGCCGTTCTAGAAGATGCTAGTACTGTACTATTGTTAGGAATTTTGTTAATAAATAGTTAAAACAAATTCTAGCTTTAGATAAAACTATAACTAATTGAACTCTGCACGCCTGGTGAAAAGAGATTTGTGTTGTGGGTTATAAAATAAGCAGAAAGGGTCGTTAAACTATGGTTGAACTGACCCAACTTAGCCCTGAGATGTTTAGATAAGGCTGTGGGTAACTTTTTAGGTCTTCCATTATCTTGAGTTGTCTGCTAAAGTGGTAATAAATTATAGTGAGCCTTCAGGATAAATGATTATATTGTGTGTCATGTGTGTGCCCTGTGAAGTTAGAATGAACTTTTGAACCTGTTTTCTATTTGTCAGGACAATGAGACTTATTCTGTAACCTATGACGTCATATCTTGTATATAAACCTGTGTTTATGATCAAATGGCAGCGTGCTCCGAGAATAAACACTATTATCTAATTTTAATAAGACTGTATCCTGTCTATTTTATGTTAATAAGTATCTTACAAATTCTTATAAATAGACAGATTGAATTTAATTAATGAGTACATTAGAGGAATTATTTAATTCCACTAACAACTATTCAGTTTCATGTGAAGTTTAGTTTACCCCTGAGATGATCACCAGCTGATCTGTCGTTAAACCATAAATACGCTCCATAAATTCACCCACACTGTTGATCTCAATTCCATTATTAATCACCTCGTTACCGCTCCCTAAAAGCTCACGTCGGCGTTACCTTAGTAACACCTTGCCACTAAAGTCTTTAAGATATGTTCGCCCTCTGGTGGGTGTTATCATCAGAACTACTTAGTTCTACTTTTTTGATTACTGTGGAAATTTAACCAACACGTTGTATGAATGGAAAACTAATGGTGGAAAACTCTTACAGTGAGACCTTGTTTTGGACATAGATCTGCTGCAGGGGGGGAGAGCTCCAAACAGCTGTGTGGGTGTCCAACAGACAAAGACAACAGACAATAACAGCTGTGTGGGTGTCCAACAGACAAAGACAACAGACAAAAACAGCTGTTTGGGCGTCCAACAGACAAAGACAACAGACAATAACAGCTGTGTGGGCGTCCAACAGACAAAGACAACAGACAAAAACAGCTGTTTGGGCGTCCAACAGACAAAGACAACAGACAAAAACAGCTGTGTGGGTGTCCAACAGACAAAGACAACAAACAATAACAGCTGTGTGGGTATCCAACAGGCAAAGACAACAGACAACAGACAAAAACAGCTGTTTGGGCAACCAACAGGCAAAGACAACAGACAATAACAGCTGTGTGGGTGTCCAACAGACAAAGACAACAAACAAAAACAGCTGTGTGGGCGTCTAACAGACAAAGACAACAGACAGAAACAGCTATGTGGGCATCCAACAGACAGAAACAGCTGTGTGGGTGTCCAACAGACAAAGACAACAGACAATAACAGCTGTGTGGGCGTCCAACAGACAAAGACAACAGACAGAAACAGCTGTGTGGGCGTCCAACAGACAACAGACAGAAACAGCTGTTTGGGCATCCAACAGACGAAAGGTTGGTCATGGCTCACATCAACACCATTATCCCAGAAACCCTAGACCCACTCCAATTTGCATACCATCCTAACAGATCCACAGATGATGCAATCTCTATTGCACTCCACACTGCCCTTTCCCACCTGGACAAAAAGAACACCTACGTGAAAATGCTGTTCGTTCACTACAGCTCAGCGTTCAACACCATAGTGCCCACAAAGCTCATCACTAAGCTAAGGATCCTGAGACTAAACACCTCCCTCTGCAACTGGATCCTGGGCTTCCTGACAGGCCACCCCCAGGTGGTAAGGGTAGGTGACAACACATCCGCCACGCTGATCCTCAACACGTGGGCCCCTCAGTGGTGCGTGCTCAGCTCCCTCTTGTACTCCCTGTTCACCCACGACTGCGTGGCCAAGCACTACTCCAACGACACAACAGAACAGTAGTATCCCTGATCACCGACAACGATGAGACAGCCTATAGGAAGGAGGTCGTCAGAGACCTGGCAGTGTGGCACCAGGACAACAACCTCTCCCTCAATGTGATCAAGACAAAGGATCTTATCATGGACTACAGAAAAAGGAAGGCAGAGCCCGGCCCCATCCCCCCCTGCGGCTATGGAACCCTGACCTTTTAACCGGACGTGCTACCTGTCTCAGACCTGCTGTTTTCAACTCTCTAGAGACCGCAGGAGCGGTAGAGATACTCTAATGATCGGCTATGAAAAGCCAACTGACATTTACTCCTGAGGTGCTGACTTGCTGCACCCTTGCTGCACCCTTATTATTATTTGACTATGCTGGTCATTTATGAACATTTGAACATCTTGGCCATGTTCTGTTATAATCTCCACCCGGCACAGCCAGAAGAGGACTGGCCACCCCTCATAGCCTGGTTCCTCTCTAGGTTTCTTCCTAGGTTTTGGCCTTTCTAGGGAGTTTTTCCTAGCCACCGTGCTTCTACACCTGCATTGCTTGCTGTTTGGGGTTTTAGGCTGGGTTTCTGTACAGCACTTTGAGATATCAGCTGATGTACGAAGGGCTATATAAATACATTTGATTTGATTTGATTCACATCGATGGTGCTGTAGTGGAGTGGGTCGAGAGCTTCAAGTTCCTTGATGTCCACATCACTAACAAACTATCAAATCAAATCAAATGTATTTATATAGCCCTTCGTACATCAGCTGATATCAGCGGTCCAAACGGTCCAAACACACCAAGACAGTCGTAAAGAGGGCACGACAATGCCTAGTTTCCCTCAGGAGACTGAAAAGATTTGGCATGGGTCCTCAGATCCTCAAAGTTCTACAGCTGCACCATCGAGAGCATCCGGACTGGTTGCATCAACACTTGGTATGCCAACTGCTCGGCATCCGACAGCAAGGCGCTACAGAGGGTTGTGCGTACGGCCCAGTACATCATTGGGGCCAAGCTTCCTGCCATCCAGGACCTCTATACCAGGTGGTGTCAGAGGAAGGCCCTAAAAAAAGACTCCAGCCACCCAAGTCATAGACTGTTTTCTCTGCTACTGCAGAGCAAGTGGTATCGGAGCGCCACGTCTATGTCCAAACAGCTTTTACCCCCAAGCCATAAGACTGCTAAAAAGTTCATCAAATGGCTACTACCTGGACTATTTTCATCGACCCCCTTTTTTACCCTGCTGCTGCTCACTGTGTTACTTTTTAGTTTTGCATTTATTTTGAGAAAATATGTTCTTAAAAAAAAAATACCCTGCATTGTTGGTTAAGGGCTTGTAATTAAGTATTTCACCTGTTGTATTTGGTGCATGTGACAAGTAAATTGTATTTAAACATCCTAAAAACATCCTGAACCTGGGTATCGCTGATGTCCCAGAAACATAGAGGAACATAGAGGGAACTAGACAAACGTCTCCTAGAGAACATTCCCTTGATGACAGGAAAGAGTCATGTTTGTGGAACATCCGAAAAACGTATTTAGGGACATACCCGTACCAAACTTAGATAAAAACCTCCAGGGAACACAAAATCCTGAGAACATCCCAGAAACTTCCTTGGGGATGTCCCTGGAACAAATCGGGAACTAGAATAAAACGTTGTTTTAGGACCATAACCCAACGTCCTGACAACTTTAGGCAACCATTTCATGACGTTCTGGGGACTTCCTAACTAATCTTTTTTTTGTTGTTGCAGCGTTATAAGTACAGGCATATTGTAAAGATCAAAACAGGCGTTCGTGCTGTGCTCAAAAGGAAGTTTTAGATGTGTGAAAGAGAATAGAACATCCAGATATATGGACTTTGAAGCACAATGCCCAGTCTTATATAATCAGGATGAATAAATTGAGCTTAATGGATTGAATAGAAACATGCTGGTCAGTGGTAGGGGACTGGATCATTCAAAGGCTTCATATATTGCACATCTATTTTAAGAGATATATGATCAAAAGATAATTGTGAAATAAACAACCTATTTATCCAGATAGCTCATTATAGGTCATTATCTAGCTTGACTTTGCGCGCCAAGCATCAAGAGACACACGGCTGTAAGTGAAAGTATGCCAAGCAAATTATCATACAAAAATCACATAAGAGTGGCTCAATAATCTGAGTAACTTGTCTATTATTGGATACTGTAACAACCATTCAAATCAAATGTTATTTGTCACATGCTCTGAATACAACATTGTACGTCCTAAATGAAACCCCTTATTTCCCTATATAGTGCACTACTTTTGACCAGGGCTCATAGTGCTCTGGTTAAAAGTAGTGCAGTACATAGGGAATAGGGTGCTGTTTGAGGTCACACGTGACCACCTACCTCTGTATGTTTCTCCTGGGTTGTCTTCTGCTCTGTATGCAGCACCAACGTCGCAGCACACGACGCTCTTCTCCTGGCCAACCGCTTATCTGCAGAGTAAAGAGAGACAGCTAAATTAGCTTGTGGACTGGATTTGTTGTTGTTGATGTTGTTGTTGGTATAATATGATGATAAAATTGCAAATCTATCTCAATGGAATTAGGCAGCTGAGTAATCAACTCAAAGTATATGTTCAGGAGCCACATCAAATCAAATCAAATGTAATTTGTCACATGTGCTGAATACAACAGGTGTAGTAGTGAAATGCTGAATACAACAGGTAGACCTTACAGTGAAATGCTGAATACAACAGGTAGACCTTACAGTGAAATGCTGAATACAACAGGTAGACCTTACAGTGAAATGCTGAATACAACAGGTAGACCTTACAGTGAAATGCTGAATACAACAGGTAGACCTTACAGTGAAATGCTGAATACAACAGTTGTAGTAGACCTTACAGTGAAATGCTGAATACAACAGGTAGACCTTACAGTGAAATGCTGAATACAACAGGTAGACCTTACAGTGAAATGCTGAATACAACAGGTAGACCTTACAGTGAAATGCTGAATACAACAGGTGTAGTAGACCTTACAGTGAAATGCTGAATACAACAGGTAGACCTTACAGTGAAATGCTGAATACAACAGGTAGACCTTACAGTGAAATGCTGAATACAACAGGTAGACCTTACAGTGAAATGCTGAATACAACAGGTAGACCTTACAGTGAAATGCTGAATACAACAGGTGTAGTAGACCTTACAGTGAAATGCTGAATACAACAGGTGTAGGCCTTACAGTGAAATGCTGAATACAACAGGTGTAGGCCTTACAGTGAAATGCTGAATACAACAGGTGTAGTAGACCTTACAGTGAAATGCTGAATACAACAGGTGTAGTAGACCTTACAGTGAAATGCTGAATACAACAGGTGTAGGTAGGCCTTACAGTGAAATGCTGAATACAACAGGTGTAGGTAGGCCTTACAGTGAAATGCTGAATACAACAGGTGTAGGTAAGCCTTACAGTGAAATGCTGAATACAACAGGTGTAGGTAGGCCTTACAGTGAAATGCTGAATACAACAGGTGTAGGCCTTACAGTGAAATGCTGAATACAACAGGTGTAGTAGACCTTACAGTGAAATGCTGAATACAACAGGTGTAGGTAGGCCTTACAGTGAAATGCTGAATACAACAGGTGTAGGCCTTACAGTGAAATGCTGAATACAACAGGTGTAGTAGACCTTACAGTGAAATGCTGAATACAACAGGTGTAGGTAGGCCTTACAGTGAAATGCTGAATACAACAGGTGTAGGTAAGCCTTACAGTGAAATGCTGAATACAACAGGTGTAGGTAGGCCTTACAGTGAAATGCTGAATACAACAGGTGTAGGTAAGCCTTACAGTGAAATGCTGAATACAACAGGTGTAGTAGACCTTACAGTGAAATGCTGAATACAACAGGTGTAGTAGACCTTACAGTGAAATGCTGAATACAACAGGTGTAGTAGACCTTACAGTGAAATGCTGAATACAACAGGTGTAGGTAGGCCTTACAGTGAAATGCTGAATACAACAGGTGTAGGCCTTACAGTGAAATGCTGAATACAACAGGTGTAGGTAGGCCTTACAGTGAAATGCTGAATACAACAGGTGTAGGTAGGCCTTACAGTGAAATGCTGAATACAACAGGTGTAGGCCTTACAGTGAAATGCTGAATACAACAGGTGTAGGCCTTACAGTGAAATGCTTAGTTACAAGCCCTTAACCAACAATGCAGTTTTAAGAAAAATAAGTGTTGAGTAAAAAATAGATAAGTAAAATGTTTTAATTAAAATAACAAATGATTAAAGAGCAGCAGTAAAATAACAGTAGCGAGGATATATACAGGGGGTACCGGTACAGAGTCAATGTGGAGGCTATATACAGGGAGTACCGGTACAGAGTCAATGTGGAGGCTATATACAGGGAGTACCGGTACAGAGTCAATGTGGAGGCTATATACAGGGGGTACTGGTACAGAGTCAATGTGGAGGCTATATACAGGGGGTACCGGTACAGAGTCAATGTGGAGGCTATATACAGGGGGTACTGGTACAGAGTCAATGTGGAGGCTATATACAGGGGGTACCGGTACAGAGTCAATGTGGAGGCTATATACAGGGGGTACAGGAACAGAGTCAATGTGGAGGCTATATACAGGGGGTACCGGTACAGAGTCAATGTGGAGGCTATATACAGGGGGTACAGGTACAGAGTCAATGTGGAGGCTATATACAGGTGGGTACCGGTACAGAGTCAATGTGGAGGCTATATACAGGGGGTACCGATACAGAGTCAATGTGGGGTGGCACCGGTTAGTCAAGGTAATTGAGGTAATATGTACATGTAGGTAGAGTTAAAGTGACTATACATAGATAATTAACAGAGAGTAGCAACAGCGTAAAAGAGGAGGGGGGTGGCAATGCAAATAGTCTGGGTAGTCACTTGATTAGCTTTTCAGGAGTCTTATGGCTTGGGGGTAGAAGCTGTTTAGAAGCCTCTTGGACCTAGACTTGGCGCTCCGGTACCGCTTGCCATGCGGTAGCAGAGAGAACAGTCTATGTCTAGGGTGGCTGGAGTCTTTGATAATTTTTAGGGCCTTCCTCTGACAAAGCCTGGTATAGAGATCCGATTAAATGACTATGTTTCATACGAACTACAATCAGGTTGTCACGCCCTGACCTTAGAGAGCCTTTTTTATGTCTATTTGGTTTGGTCAGGGTGTGATTTGGGTGGGCATTCTATGTTCTTTATTTCTAGGTTTTGTGTTTGTATGTTTTGGCCGGGTATGGTTCTCAATCAGGGACAGCTGTCTATCGTTGTCTCTGATTGGGAATCATACTTAGGCAGCCTTTTTTCCTTTGGTGTTTGTGGGTAGTTAACTTTGTTACTGGCACTATAGCTCTGTTAAGCTTCGCGGTCGTTTATTTGTTTTCTTGTTTTGTTGGCGACATTTACTAAAATAAAATAAAATGTACGCTGACCACGCTGCACCTTGGTCTCCTTCGGACGACGGCCGTGACAGAACTACCCACCACAAACGGACCAAGCAGCGTGGTAAGGAGGAATGGACGTGGGAAGACATTTTGAATGGGAAGGGATCCTGGACGTGGGAGGAGATCCTGGCGGGGAAGGATCGCCTGCCCTGGGAGCAGGTGGAAGCAGCGAGGAAAGCGGAGGCAGCGAGAAAAAGGGCCCAGGATTACACAGGGTCACGGCTGACACGGAAGCCCGAGAAGCACGAGGAGATTGGCTGAGTCAGGTTGGAGACCTGAGCCAACTCCTCGTGCTTACCGTGGGGAGAGAGTGACCGGGCAGGCACCATGTTATGCGGCTCTGCGCAATGTGTCTCTAGAGTGGGCATCCAGCCAGGACGGACGGTGCCGGCTCAGCGCAGTGTGTCTCTAGAGTGGGCATCCAGCCAGGACGGACGGTGCAGGATAAATGATTATATTGTGTGTCATGTGTGTGCCCTGTGAAGTTAGAATGAACTTTTGAACCTGTTTTCTATTTGTCAGGACAATGAGACTTATTCTGTAACCTATGACGTCATATCTTGTATATAAACCTGTGTTTATGATCAAATGGCAGCGTGCTCCGAGAATAAACACTATTATCTAATTTTAATAAGACTGTATCCTGTCTATTTTATGTTAATAAGTATCTTACAAATTCTTATAAATAGACAGATTGAATTTAATTAATGAGTACATTAGAGGAATTATTTAATTCCACTAACAACTATTCAGTTTCATGTGAAGTTTAGTTTACCCCTGAGATGATCACCAGCTGATCTGTCGTTAAACCATAAATACGCTCCATAAATTCACCCACACTGTTGATCTCAATTCCATTATTAATCACCTCGTTACCGCTCCCTAAAAGCTCACGTCGGCGTTACCTTAGTAACACCTTGCCACTAAAGTCTTTAAGATATGTTCGCCCTCTGGTGGGTGTTATCATCAGAACTACTTAGTTCTACTTTTTTGATTACTGTGGAAATTTAACCAACACGTTGTATGAATGGAAAACTAATGGTGGAAAACTCTTACAGTGAGACCTTGTTTTGGACATAGATCTGCTGCAGGGGGGGAGAGCTCCAAACAGCTGTGTGGGTGTCCAACAGACAAAGACAACAGACAATAACAGCTGTGTGGGTGTCCAACAGACAAAGACAACAGACAAAAACAGCTGTTTGGGCGTCCAACAGACAAAGACAACAGACAATAACAGCTGTGTGGGCGTCCAACAGACAAAGACAACAGACAAAAACAGCTGTTTGGGCGTCCAACAGACAAAGACAACAGACAAAAACAGCTGTGTGGGTGTCCAACAGACAAAGACAACAAACAATAACAGCTGTGTGGGTATCCAACAGGCAAAGACAACAGACAACAGACAAAAACAGCTGTTTGGGCAACCAACAGGCAAAGACAACAGACAATAACAGCTGTGTGGGTGTCCAACAGACAAAGACAACAAACAAAAACAGCTGTGTGGGCGTCTAACAGACAAAGACAACAGACAGAAACAGCTATGTGGGCATCCAACAGACAGAAACAGCTGTGTGGGTGTCCAACAGACAAAGACAACAGACAATAACAGCTGTGTGGGCGTCCAACAGACAAAGACAACAGACAGAAACAGCTGTGTGGGCGTCCAACAGACAACAGACAGAAACAGCTGTTTGGGCATCCAACAGACGAAAGGTTGGTCATGGCTCACATCAACACCATTATCCCAGAAACCCTAGACCCACTCCAATTTGCATACCATCCTAACAGATCCACAGATGATGCAATCTCTATTGCACTCCACACTGCCCTTTCCCACCTGGACAAAAAGAACACCTACGTGAAAATGCTGTTCGTTCACTACAGCTCAGCGTTCAACACCATAGTGCCCACAAAGCTCATCACTAAGCTAAGGATCCTGAGACTAAACACCTCCCTCTGCAACTGGATCCTGGGCTTCCTGACAGGCCACCCCCAGGTGGTAAGGGTAGGTGACAACACATCCGCCACGCTGATCCTCAACACGTGGGCCCCTCAGTGGTGCGTGCTCAGCTCCCTCTTGTACTCCCTGTTCACCCACGACTGCGTGGCCAAGCACTACTCCAACGACACAACAGTAGTATCCCTGATCACCGACAACGATGAGACAGCCTATAGGAAGGAGGTCGTCAGAGACCTGGCAGTGTGGCACCAGGACAACAACCTCTCCCTCAATGTGATCAAGACAAAGGATCTTATCATGGACTACAGAAAAAGGAAGGCAGAGCCCGGCCCCATCCCCCCCTGCGGCTATGGAACCCTGACCTTTTAACCGGACGTGCTACCTGTCTCAGACCTGCTGTTTTCAACTCTCTAGAGACCGCAGGAGCGGTAGAGATACTCTAATGATCGGCTATGAAAAGCCAACTGACATTTACTCCTGAGGTGCTGACTTGCTGCACCCTTGCTGCACCCTTATTATTATTTGACTATGCTGGTCATTTATGAACATTTGAACATCTTGGCCATGTTCTGTTATAATCTCCACCCGGCACAGCCAGAAGAGGACTGGCCACCCCTCATAGCCTGGTTCCTCTCTAGGTTTCTTCCTAGGTTTTGGCCTTTCTAGGGAGTTTTTCCTAGCCACCGTGCTTCTACACCTGCATTGCTTGCTGTTTGGGGTTTTAGGCTGGGTTTCTGTACAGCACTTTGAGATATCAGCTGATGTACGAAGGGCTATATAAATACATTTGATTTGATTTGATTCACATCGATGGTGCTGTAGTGGAGTGGGTCGAGAGCTTCAAGTTCCTTGATGTCCACATCACTAACAAACTATCAAATCAAATCAAATGTATTTATATAGCCCTTCGTACATCAGCTGATATCAGCGGTCCAAACGGTCCAAACACACCAAGACAGTCGTAAAGAGGGCACGACAATGCCTAGTTTCCCTCAGGAGACTGAAAAGATTTGGCATGGGTCCTCAGATCCTCAAAGTTCTACAGCTGCACCATCGAGAGCATCCGGACTGGTTGCATCAACACTTGGTATGCCAACTGCTCGGCATCCGACAGCAAGGCGCTACAGAGGGTTGTGCGTACGGCCCAGTACATCATTGGGGCCAAGCTTCCTGCCATCCAGGACCTCTATACCAGGTGGTGTCAGAGGAAGGCCCTAAAAAAAGACTCCAGCCACCCAAGTCATAGACTGTTTTCTCTGCTACTGCAGAGCAAGTGGTATCGGAGCGCCACGTCTATGTCCAAACAGCTTTTACCCCCAAGCCATAAGACTGCTAAAAAGTTCATCAAATGGCTACTACCTGGACTATTTTCATCGACCCCCTTTTTTACCCTGCTGCTGCTCACTGTGTTACTTTTTAGTTTTGCATTTATTTTGAGAAAATATGTTCTTAAAAAAAAAATACCCTGCATTGTTGGTTAAGGGCTTGTAATTAAGTATTTCACCTGTTGTATTTGGTGCATGTGACAAGTAAATTGTATTTAAACATCCTAAAAACATCCTGAACCTGGGTATCGCTGATGTCCCAGAAACATAGAGGAACATAGAGGGAACTAGACAAACGTCTCCTAGAGAACATTCCCTTGATGACAGGAAAGAGTCATGTTTGTGGAACATCCGAAAAACGTATTTAGGGACATACCCGTACCAAACTTAGATAAAAACCTCCAGGGAACACAAAATCCTGAGAACATCCCAGAAACTTCCTTGGGGATGTCCCTGGAACAAATCGGGAACTAGAATAAAACGTTGTTTTAGGACCATAACACAACGTCCTGACAACTTTAGGCAACCATTTCATGACGTTCTGGGGACTTCCTAACTAATCTTTTTTTGTTGTTGCAGCGTTATAAGTACAGGCATATTGTAAAGATCAAAACAGGCGTTCGTGCTGTGCTCAAAAGGAAGTTTTAGATGTGTGAAAGAGAATAGAACATCCAGATATATGGACTTTGAAGCACAATGCCCAGTCTTATATAATCAGGATGAATAAATTGAGCTTAATGGATTGAATAGAAACATGCTGGTCAGTGGTAGGGGACTGGATCATTCAAAGGCTTCATATATTGCACATCTATTTTAAGAGATATATGATCAAAAGATAATTGTGAAATAAACAACCTATTTATCCAGATAGCTCATTATAGGTCATTATCTAGCTTGACTTTGCGCGCCAAGCATCAAGAGACACACGGCTGTAAGTGAAAGTATGCCAAGCAAATTATCATACAAAAATCACATAAGAGTGGCTCAATAATCTGAGTAACTTGTCTATTATTGGATACTGTAACAACCATTCAAATCAAATGTTATTTGTCACATGCTCTGAATACAACATTGTACGTCCTAAATGAAACCCCTTATTTCCCTATATAGTGCACTACTTTTGACCAGGGCTCATAGTGCTCTGGTTAAAAGTAGTGCAGTACATAGGGAATAGGGTGCTGTTTGAGGTCACACGTGACCACCTACCTCTGTATGTTTCTCCTGGGTTGTCTTCTGCTCTGTATGCAGCACCAACGTCGCAGCACACGACGCTCTTCTCCTGGCCAACCGCTTATCTGCAGAGTAAAGAGAGACAGCTAAATTAGCTTGTGGACTGGATTTGTTGTTGTTGATGTTGTTGTTGGTATAATATGATGATAAAATTGCAAATCTATCTCAATGGAATTAGGCAGCTGAGTAATCAACTCAAAGTATATGTTCAGGAGCCACATCAAATCAAATCAAATGTAATTTGTCACATGTGCTGAATACAACAGGTGTAGTAGACCTTACAGTGAAATGCTGAATACAACAGGTAGACCTTACAGTGAAATGCTTAGTTACAAGCCCTTAACCAACAATGCAGTTTTAAGAAAAATAAGTGTTGAGTAAAAAATAGATAAGTAAAATGTTTTAATTAAAATAACAAATGATTAAAGAGCAGCAGTAAAATAACAGTAGCGAGGATATATACAGGGGGTACCGGTACAGAGTCAATGTGGAGGCTATATACAGGGAGTACCGGTACAGAGTCAATGTGGAGGCTATATACAGGGAGTACCGGTACAGAGTCAATGTGGAGGCTATATACAGGGGGTACTGGTACAGAGTCAATGTGGAGGCTATATACAGGGGGTACCGGTACAGAGTCAATGTGGAGGCTATATACAGGGGGTACTGGTACAGAGTCAATGTGGAGGCTATATACAGGGGGTACCGGTACAGAGTCAATGTGGAGGCTATATACAGGGGGTACAGGAACAGAGTCAATGTGGAGGCT
Organism: Salvelinus namaycush; assembly: GCF_016432855.1. Taxonomy (NCBI): domain Eukaryota; kingdom Metazoa; phylum Chordata; class Actinopteri; order Salmoniformes; family Salmonidae; genus Salvelinus; species Salvelinus namaycush. The sequence goes on along the minus strand of NC_052328.1, from coordinate 2,848,735 downwards.
ATATACAGGGGGTACCGGTACAGAGTCAATGTGGAGGCTATATACAGGGGGTACAGGTACAGAGTCAATGTGGAGGCTATATACAGGTGGGTACCGGTACAGAGTCAATGTGGAGGCTATATACAGGGGGTACCGATACAGAGTCAATGTGGGGTGGCACCGGTTAGTCAAGGTAATTGAGGTAATATGTACATGTAGGTAGAGTTAAAGTGACTATACATAGATAATTAACAGAGAGTAGCAACAGCGTAAAAAAGAGGAGGGGGGTGGCAATGCAAATAGTCTGGGTAGTCACTTGATTAGCTTTTCAGGAGTCTTATGGCTTGGGGGTAGAAGCTGTTTAGAAGCCTCTTGGACCTAGACTTGGCGCTCCGGTACCGCTTGCCATGCGGTAGCAGAGAGAACAGTCTATGTCTAGGGTGGCTGGAGTCTTTGATAATTTTTAGGGCCTTCCTCTGACAAAGCCTGGTATAGAGATCCGATTAAATGACTATGTTTCATACGAACTACAATCAGGTTGTCACGCCCTGACCTTAGAGAGCCTTTTTTATGTCTATTTGGTTTGGTCAGGGTGTGATTTGGGTGGGCATTCTATGTTCTTTATTTCTAGGTTTTGTGTTTGTATGTTTTGGCCGGGTATGGTTCTCAATCAGGGACAGCTGTCTATCGTTGTCTCTGATTGGGAATCATACTTAGGCAGCCTTTTTTCCTTTGGTGTTTGTGGGTAGTTAACTTTGTTACTGGCACTATAGCTCTGTTAAGCTTCGCGGTCGTTTATTTGTTTTCTTGTTTTGTTGGCGACATTTACTAAAATAAAATAAAATGTACGCTGACCACGCTGCACCTTGGTCTCCTTCGGACGACGGCCGTGACAGAACTACCCACCACAAACGGACCAAGCAGCGTGGTAAGGAGGAATGGACGTGGGAAGACATTTTGAATGGGAAGGGATCCTGGACGTGGGAGGAGATCCTGGCGGGGAAGGATCGCCTGCCCTGGGAGCAGGTGGAAGCAGCGAGGAAAGCGGAGGCAGCGAGAAAAAGGGCCCAGGATTACACAGGGTCACGGCTGACACGGAAGCCCGAGAAGCACGAGGAGATTGGCTGAGTCAGGTTGGAGACCTGAGCCAACTCCTCGTGCTTACCGTGGGGAGAGAGTGACCGGGCAGGCACCATGTTATGCGGCTCTGCGCAATGTGTCTCTAGAGTGGGCATCCAGCCAGGACGGACGGTGCCGGCTCAGCGCAGTGTGTCTCTAGAGTGGGCATCCAGCCAGGACGGACGGTGCAGGATAAATGATTATATTGTGTGTCATGTGTGTGCCCTGTGAAGTTAGAATGAACTTTTGAACCTGTTTTCTATTTGTCAGGACAATGAGACTTATTCTGTAACCTATGACGTCATATCTTGTATATAAACCTGTGTTTATGATCAAATGGCAGCGTGCTCCGAGAATAAACACTATTATCTAATTTTAATAAGACTGTATCCTGTCTATTTTATGTTAATAAGTATCTTACAAATTCTTATAAATAGACAGATTGAATTTAATTAATGAGTACATTAGAGGAATTATTTAATTCCACTAACAACTATTCAGTTTCATGTGAAGTTTAGTTTACCCCTGAGATGATCACCAGCTGATCTGTCGTTAAACCATAAATACGCTCCATAAATTCACCCACACTGTTGATCTCAATTCCATTATTAATCACCTCGTTACCGCTCCCTAAAAGCTCACGTCGGCGTTACCTTAGTAACACCTTGCCACTAAAGTCTTTAAGATATGTTCGCCCTCTGGTGGGTGTTATCATCAGAACTACTTAGTTCTACTTTTTTGATTACTGTGGAAATTTAACCAACACGTTGTATGAATGGAAAACTAATGGTGGAAAACTCTTACAGTGAGACCTTGTTTTGGACATAGATCTGCTGCAGGGGGGGAGAGCTCCAAACAGCTGTGTGGGTGTCCAACAGACAAAGACAACAGACAATAACAGCTGTGTGGGTGTCCAACAGACAAAGACAACAGACAAAAACAGCTGTTTGGGCGTCCAACAGACAAAGACAACAGACAATAACAGCTGTGTGGGCGTCCAACAGACAAAGACAACAGACAAAAACAGCTGTTTGGGCGTCCAACAGACAAAGACAACAGACAAAAACAGCTGTGTGGGTGTCCAACAGACAAAGACAACAAACAATAACAGCTGTGTGGGTATCCAACAGGCAAAGACAACAGACAACAGACAAAAACAGCTGTTTGGGCAACCAACAGGCAAAGACAACAGACAATAACAGCTGTGTGGGTGTCCAACAGACAAAGACAACAAACAAAAACAGCTGTGTGGGCGTCTAACAGACAAAGACAACAGACAGAAACAGCTATGTGGGCATCCAACAGACAGAAACAGCTGTGTGGGTGTCCAACAGACAAAGACAACAGACAATAACAGCTGTGTGGGCGTCCAACAGACAAAGACAACAGACAGAAACAGCTGTGTGGGCGTCCAACAGACAACAGACAGAAACAGCTGTTTGGGCATCCAACAGACGAAAGGTTGGTCATGGCTCACATCAACACCATTATCCCAGAAACCCTAGACCCACTCCAATTTGCATACCATCCTAACAGATCCACAGATGATGCAATCTCTATTGCACTCCACACTGCCCTTTCCCACCTGGACAAAAAGAACACCTACGTGAAAATGCTGTTCGTTCACTACAGCTCAGCGTTCAACACCATAGTGCCCACAAAGCTCATCACTAAGCTAAGGATCCTGAGACTAAACACCTCCCTCTGCAACTGGATCCTGGGCTTCCTGACAGGCCACCCCCAGGTGGTAAGGGTAGGTGACAACACATCCGCCACGCTGATCCTCAACACGTGGGCCCCTCAGTGGTGCGTGCTCAGCTCCCTCTTGTACTCCCTGTTCACCCACGACTGCGTGGCCAAGCACTACTCCAACGACACAACAGTAGTATCCCTGATCACCGACAACGATGAGACAGCCTATAGGAAGGAGGTCGTCAGAGACCTGGCAGTGTGGCACCAGGACAACAACCTCTCCCTCAATGTGATCAAGACAAAGGATCTTATCATGGACTACAGAAAAAGGAAGGCAGAGCCCGGCCCCATCCCCCCCTGCGGCTATGGAACCCTGACCTTTTAACCGGACGTGCTACCTGTCTCAGACCTGCTGTTTTCAACTCTCTAGAGACCGCAGGAGCGGTAGAGATACTCTAATGATCGGCTATGAAAAGCCAACTGACATTTACTCCTGAGGTGCTGACTTGCTGCACCCTTGCTGCACCCTTATTATTATTTGACTATGCTGGTCATTTATGAACATTTGAACATCTTGGCCATGTTCTGTTATAATCTCCACCCGGCACAGCCAGAAGAGGACTGGCCACCCCTCATAGCCTGGTTCCTCTCTAGGTTTCTTCCTAGGTTTTGGCCTTTCTAGGGAGTTTTTCCTAGCCACCGTGCTTCTACACCTGCATTGCTTGCTGTTTGGGGTTTTAGGCTGGGTTTCTGTACAGCACTTTGAGATATCAGCTGATGTACGAAGGGCTATATAAATACATTTGATTTGATTTGATTCACATCGATGGTGCTGTAGTGGAGTGGGTCGAGAGCTTCAAGTTCCTTGATGTCCACATCACTAACAAACTATCAAATCAAATCAAATGTATTTATATAGCCCTTCGTACATCAGCTGATATCAGCGGTCCAAACGGTCCAAACACACCAAGACAGTCGTAAAGAGGGCACGACAATGCCTAGTTTCCCTCAGGAGACTGAAAAGATTTGGCATGGGTCCTCAGATCCTCAAAGTTCTACAGCTGCACCATCGAGAGCATCCGGACTGGTTGCATCAACACTTGGTATGCCAACTGCTCGGCATCCGACAGCAAGGCGCTACAGAGGGTTGTGCGTACGGCCCAGTACATCATTGGGGCCAAGCTTCCTGCCATCCAGGACCTCTATACCAGGTGGTGTCAGAGGAAGGCCCTAAAAAAAGACTCCAGCCACCCAAGTCATAGACTGTTTTCTCTGCTACTGCAGAGCAAGTGGTATCGGAGCGCCACGTCTATGTCCAAACAGCTTTTACCCCCAAGCCATAAGACTGCTAAAAAGTTCATCAAATGGCTACTACCTGGACTATTTTCATCGACCCCCTTTTTTACCCTGCTGCTGCTCACTGTGTTACTTTTTAGTTTTGCATTTATTTTGAGAAAATATGTTCTTAAAAAAAAAATACCCTGCATTGTTGGTTAAGGGCTTGTAATTAAGTATTTCACCTGTTGTATTTGGTGCATGTGACAAGTAAATTGTATTTAAACATCCTAAAAACATCCTGAACCTGGGTATCGCTGATGTCCCAGAAACATAGAGGAACATAGAGGGAACTAGACAAACGTCTCCTAGAGAACATTCCCTTGATGACAGGAAAGAGTCATGTTTGTGGAACATCCGAAAAACGTATTTAGGGACATACCCGTACCAAACTTAGATAAAAACCTCCAGGGAACACAAAATCCTGAGAACATCCCAGAAACTTCCTTGGGGATGTCCCTGGAACAAATCGGGAACTAGAATAAAACGTTGTTTTAGGACCATAACACAACGTCCTGACAACTTTAGGCAACCATTTCATGACGTTCTGGGGACTTCCTAACTAATCTTTTTTTTGTTGTTGCAGCGTTATAAGTACAGGCATATTGTAAAGATCAAAACAGGCGTTCGTGCTGTGCTCAAAAGGAAGTTTTAGATGTGTGAAAGAGAATAGAACATCCAGATATATGGACTTTGAAGCACAATGCCCAGTCTTATATAATCAGGATGAATAAATTGAGCTTAATGGATTGAATAGAAACATGCTGGTCAGTGGTAGGGGACTGGATCATTCAAAGGCTTCATATATTGCACATCTATTTTAAGAGATATATGATCAAAAGATAATTGTGAAATAAACAACCTATTTATCCAGATAGCTCATTATAGGTCATTATCTAGCTTGACTTTGCGCGCCAAGCATCAAGAGACACACGGCTGTAAGTGAAAGTATGCCAAGCAAATTATCATACAAAAATCACATAAGAGTGGCTCAATAATCTGAGTAACTTGTCTATTATTGGATACTGTAACAACCATTCAAATCAAATGTTATTTGTCACATGCTCTGAATACAACATTGTACGTCCTAAATGAAACCCCTTATTTCCCTATATAGTGCACTACTTTTGACCAGGGCTCATAGTGCTCTGGTTAAAAGTAGTGCAGTACATAGGGAATAGGGTGCTGTTTGAGGTCACACGTGACCACCTACCTCTGTATGTTTCTCCTGGGTTGTCTTCTGCTCTGTATGCAGCACCAACGTCGCAGCACACGACGCTCTTCTCCTGGCCAACCGCTTATCTGCAGAGTAAAGAGAGACAGCTAAATTAGCTTGTGGACTGGATTTGTTGTTGTTGATGTTGTTGTTGGTATAATATGATGATAAAATTGCAAATCTATCTCAATGGAATTAGGCAGCTGAGTAATCAACTCAAAGTATATGTTCAGGAGCCACATCAAATCAAATCAAATGTAATTTGTCACATGTGCTGAATACAACAGGTGTAGTAGACCTTACAGTGAAATGCTGAATACAACAGGTAGACCTTACAGTGAAATGCTGAATACAACAGGTAGACCTTACAGTGAAATGCTGAATACAACAGGTAGACCTTACAGTGAAATGCTGAATACAACAGGTAGACCTTACAGTGAAATGCTGAATACAACAGGTAGACCTTACAGTGAAATGCTGAATACAACAGGTAGACCTTACAGTGAAATGCTGAATACAACAGGTAGACCTTACAGTGAAATGCTGAATACAACAGGTAGACCTTACAGTGAAATGCTGAATACAACAGGTAGACCTTACAGTGAAATGCTGAATACAACAGGTGTAGTAGACCTTACAGTGAAATGCTGAATACAACAGGTGTAGGCCTTACAGTGAAATGCTGAATACAACAGGTGTAGGCCTTACAGTGAAATGCTGAATACAACAGGTGTAGTAGACCTTACAGTGAAATGCTGAATACAACAGGTGTAGTAGACCTTACAGTGAAATGCTGAATACAACAGGTGTAGGTAGGCCTTACAGTGAAATGCTGAATACAACAGGTGTAGGTAGGCCTTACAGTGAAATGCTGAATACAACAGGTGTAGGTAAGCCTTACAGTGAAATGCTGAATACAACAGGTGTAGGTAGGCCTTACAGTGAAATGCTGAATACAACAGGTGTAGGCCTTACAGTGAAATGCTGAATACAACAGGTGTAGTAGACCTTACAGTGAAATGCTGAATACAACAGGTGTAGGTAGGCCTTACAGTGAAATGCTGAATACAACAGGTAGACCTTACAGTGAAATGCTGAATACAACAGGTGTAGTAGACCTTACAGTGAAATGCTGAATACAACAGGTGTAGGTAGGCCTTACAGTGAAATGCTGAATACAACAGGTGTAGGTAAGCCTTACAGTGAAATGCTGAATACAACAGGTGTAGGTAGGCCTTACAGTGAAATGCTGAATACAACAGGTGTAGGTAAGCCTTACAGTGAAATGCTGAATACAACAGGTGTAGTAGACCTTACAGTGAAATGCTGAATACAACAGGTGTAGTAGACCTTACAGTGAAATGCTGAATACAACAGGTGTAGTAGACCTTACAGTGAAATGCTGAATACAACAGGTGTAGGTAGGCCTTACAGTGAAATGCTGAATACAACAGGTGTAGGCCTTACAGTGAAATGCTGAATACAACAGGTGTAGGTAGGCCTTACAGTGAAATGCTGAATACAACAGGTGTAGGTAGGCCTTACAGTGAAATGCTGAATACAACAGGTGTAGGCCTTACAGTGAAATGCTGAATACAACAGGTGTAGGCCTTACAGTGAAATGCTTAGTTACAAGCCCTTAACCAACAATGCAGTTTTAAGAAAAATAAGTGTTGAGTAAAAAATAGATAAGTAAAATGTTTTAATTAAAATAACAAATGATTAAAGAGCAGCAGTAAAATAACAGTAGCGAGGATATATACAGGGGGTACCGGTACAGAGTCAATGTGGAGGCTATATACAGGGGGTACCGGTACAGAGTCAATGTGGAGGCTATATACAGGGGGTACCGGTACAGAGTCAATGTGGAGGCTATATACAGGGGGTACTGGTACAGAGTCAATGTGGAGGCTATATACAGGGGGTACTGGTACAGAGTCAATGTGGAGGCTATATACAGGGGGTACCGGTACAGAGTCAATGTGGAGGCTATATACAGGGGGTACCGGTACAGAGTCAATGTGGAGGCTATATACAGGGGGTACCGGTACAGAGTCAATGTGGAGGCTATATACAGGGGGTACCGGTACCGAGTCAATGTGGAGGCTATATACAGGGGGTACCGGTACAGAGTCAATGTGGAGGCTATATACAGGGGGTACCGGTACAGAGTCAATGTGGAGGCTATATACAGGGGGTACCGGTACAGAGTCAATGTGGAGGCTATATACAGGGGGTACTGGTACAGAGTCAATGTGGAGGCTATATACAGGGGGTACCGGTACAGAGTCAATGTGGAGGCTATATACAGGGGGTACAGGTACAGAGTCAATGTGGAGGCTATATACAGGTGGGTACCGGTACAGAGTCAATGTGGAGGCTATATACAGGGGGTACCGGTACAGAGTCAATGTGGGGTGGCACCGGTTAGTCAAGGTAATTGAGGTAATATGTACATGTAGGTAGAGTTAAAGTGACTATACATAGATAATTAACAGAGAGTAGCAACAGCGTAAAAGAGGAGGGGGGTGGCAATGCAAATAGTCTGGGTAGTCACTTGATTAGCTTTTCAGGAGTCTTATGGCTTGGGGGTAGAAGCTGTTTAGAAGCCTCTTGGACCTAGACTTGGCGCTCCGGTACCGCTTGCCATGCGGTAGCAGAGAGAACAGTCTATGTCTAGGGTGGCTGGAGTCTTTGACAATTTTTAGGGCCTTCCTCTGACAAAGCCTGGTATAGAGATCCGATTAAATGACTATGTTTCATACGAACTACAATCAGGTTGTCACGCCCTGACCTTAGAGAGCCTTTTTTATGTCTATTTGGTTTGGTCAGGGTGTGATTTGGGTGGGCATTCTATGTTCTTTATTTCTAGGTTTTGTGTTTGTATGTTTTGGCCGGGTATGGTTCTCAATCAGGGACAGCTGTCTATCGTTGTCTCTGATTGGGAATCATACTTAGGCAGCCTTTTTTCCTTTGGTGTTTGTGGGTAGTTAACTTTGTTACTGGCACTATAGCTCTGTTAAGCTTCGCGGTCGTTTATTTGTTTTCTTGTTTTGTTGGCGACATTTACTAAAATAAAATAAAATGTACGCTGACCACGCTGCACCTTGGTCTCCTTCGGACGACGGCCGTGACAGAACTACCCACCACAAACGGACCAAGCAGCGTGGTAAGGAGGAATGGACGTGGGAAGACATTTTGAATGGGAAGGGATCCTGGACGTGGGAGGAGATCCTGGCGGGGAAGGATCGCCTGCCCTGGGAGCAGGTGGAAGCAGCGAGGAAAGCGGAGGCAGCGAGAAAAAGGGCCCAGGATTACACAGGGTCACGGCTGACACGGAAGCCCGAGAAGCACGAGGAGATTGGCTGAGTCAGGTTGGAGACCTGAGCCAACTCCTCGTGCTTACCGTGGGGAGAGAGTGACCGGGCAGGCACCATGTTATGCGGCTCTGCGCAATGTGTCTCTAGAGTGGGCATCCAGCCAGGACGGACGGTGCCGGCTCAGCGCAGTGTGTCTCTAGAGTGGGCATCCAGCCAGGACGGACGGTGCCGGCTCAGCGCAGTGTGTCTCTAGAGTGGGCATCCAGCCAGGATGGACGGTGCCGGCTCAGCGCAGTGTGTCTCTAGAGTGGGCATCCAGCCAGGACGGACGGTGCCGGCTCAGCGCAGTGTGTCTCTAGAGTGGGCATCCAGCCAGGACGGACGGTGCCGGCTCAGCGCATCCTAATATTAGATAAAGGGAAGCTGAGTTTACAAAAAAAATGACGTATGAACTACCACCACGCTTGACAGTTCGTATGAGGTTCTTACAGTGGAATACACTGTTTGATTTTCACCGGAAATAATGGGAGTCATCGCGTCCAAAAAGTTGACTCAAGTTTGCCAGAAAGCACCTGTAAGCACCTGGATGATCATCAAGACTCTTGGGAGAATGTTCTATGGACAGATGAGTCAAAAGTATAACTTTTTGGACGACATGGGTCCCATTATGCCTGGCGAAAACCAAACACAGCATTCCACAGTAAGAACCTCATACCATTGGTCAGCATGGTGGTGGTAGTGTGATGGTTTGGGGTCAGCATGGTGGTGGTAGTGTGATGGTTTGGGGTCAGCATGGTGGTGGTAGTGTGATGGTTTGGGGTCAGCATGGTGGTGGTGGTGTGATGGTTTGGGGTCAGCATGGTGGTGGTAGTGTGATGGTTTGGGGTCAGCATGGTGGTGGTGTGATGGTTTGGGGTCAGCATGGTGGTGGTAGTGTGATGGTTTGGGGTCAGCATGGTGGTGGTAGTGTGATGATTTGGGGTCAGCATGGTGGTGGTAGTGTGATGGTTTGGGGTCAGCATGGTGGTGGTAGTGTGATGGTTTGGGGTCAGCATGGTGGTGGTAGTGTGATGGTTTGGGGTCAGCATGGTGGTGGTGGTGTGATGGTTTGGGGTCAGCATGGTGGTGGTAGTGTGATGGTTTGGGGTCAGCATGGTGGTGGTAGTGAGATGGTTTGGGGTCAGCATGGTGGTGGTAGTGTGATGATTTGGGGTCAGCATGGTGGTGGTGTGATTGTTTGGGGTCAGCATGGTGGTGGTGGTGTGATGGTTTGGGGTCAGCATGATGGTGGTAGTGTGATGGTTTGGGGTCAGCATGGTGGTGGTAGTGTGTTGGTTTGGGGTCAGCATGATGGTGGTAGTGTGATGGTTTGGGGTCAGCATGGTGGTGGTAGTGTGTTGGTTTGGGGTCAGCATGGTGGTGGTAGTGTGTTGGTTTGGGGTCAGCATGGTGGTGGTAGTGTGATGGTTTGGGGTCAGCATGGTGGTGGTAGTGTGATGGTTTGGGGTCAGCATGGTGGTGGTAGTGTGATGGTTTGGGGTCAGCATGGTGGTGGTAGTGTGATGGTTTGAGGTCAGTATGGTGGTGGTGTGATGGTTTGGGGTCAGCATGGTGGTGGTAGTGTGATGGTTTGGGGTCAGCATGGTGGTGGTAGTGTGATGGTTTGGGGTCAGCATGGTGGTGGTAGTGTGATGGTTTGGGGTCAGTATGGTGGTGGTGTGATGGTTGGGGTCAGCATGGTGGTGGTAGTGTGATGGTTTGGGGTCAGCATGGTGGTGGTAGTGTGATGGTTTGGGGTCAGCATGGTGGTGGTAGTGGGATGGTTTGGGGTCAGCATGGTGGTGGTGGTGTGATGGTTTGGGGTCAGCATGGTGGTGGTAGTGTGACGGTTTGGGGTCAGCATGGTGGTGGTAGTGTGATGGTTAGGGGTCAGCATGGTGGTGGTAGTGGGATGGTTAGGGGTCAGCATGGTGGTGGTAGTGGGATGGTTTGGGGTCAGCATGGTGGTGGTAGTGTGATGGTTTGGGGTCAGCATGGTGGTGGTAGTGTGATGGTTTGGGGTCAGCATAGTGGTGGTAGTGTGATGGTTAGGGGTCAGCATGGTGGTGGTAGTGGGATGGTTTGGGGTCAGCATGGTGGTAGTAGTGTGATGGTTTGGGGTCAGCATGGTGGTGGTAGTGTGATGGTTTGGGGTCAGCATAGTGGTGGTAGTGTGATGGTTTGGGGTCAGCATGGTGGTGGTAGTGTGATGGTTTGGGGTCAGCATGGTGGTGGTAGTGTGATGGTTTGGGGTCAGCATGGTGGTGGTAGTGTGATGGTTAGGGGTCAGCATGGTGGTGGTAGTGTGATGGTTTGGGGTCAGCATGGTGGTGGTAGTGTGATGGTTTGGGGTCAGCATGGTGGTGGTAGTGTGATGGTTTGGGATCAGCATGGTGGTGGTAGTGTGAGGGTTTGGGGTCAGCATGGTGGTGGTAGTGTGATGGTTTGGGGTCAGCATGGTGGTGGTAGTGGGATGGTTTGGGGTCAGCATGGTGGTGGTAGTGTGATGGTTTGGGGTCAGCATGGTGGTGGTAGTGGGATGGTTTGGGGTCAGCATGGTGGTGGTAGTGGGATGGTTTGGCCATTTTTTAGCCATTTTCATGCCATTAATATGTGACTACAGATTTGAGTGACATTGTCTGTATGTCATTTCCAATATGTGACTAAAGCTTTCAGTGACATTGATATACAGACAATGTCACTCAACGCTGGGACAATTGTGCGCCGCCCTATGGGACTCCCAATCACGGCCGGATGTAATACAGCCTGGAATCAAACCAGGGTCTGTAGTGACACCTATATGCAGTGCCTTAGACTGACCCCGCTGCGGCACTTGGGAGCCCAATGTTAGAATCACATTTGGCAGCGATTACAGCTGTGAGTCTTTCTGGGTAAGATCCTAAGAGCTTTCCACACCTGGATTGTACAATATTTTCCCATTTATTATTTTCAGAATTCTTCAAGCTCTGTCAAATTGGTTGTTGATCATTGCTAGACAACCTTTTTCAAGTATTGCCATAGATTTTCAAGCAGATATAAGTCAAAACTGTAACTGTAAATTACCTCAATTAACCTGTACCCCCGCACATTGACTCGGTACCGGGACCCCCTGTATATAGCCTCGTTATTGTTATGTAAATGTATAATGTTACTTTTTTGATTGATTTTTATACTTTTGTTTATTTAGTAAATATTTTAATAACTCTATTTCTTGAACTGCATTGTTGGTTAAGAGCTTGTAAGTAAGCATTTCATGTTGTATTCGGCGCATGTGACAAATAACATTTGATTTGTGGTTGAATCTGTGTTTGAAATTCACTGCTCGACTGAGGGACCTTACAGATTTTGTAATTTTTGTAATTTTTATTAGGATCCCCATTGGCTAACGCCGTAACGCTAGCTAATCTTCCTGGGGTCCAACACCAATTAACAATACATTACAAACAACCACAATCAAGACTTCACAAACATTCAACAAGTAGACAATACAGATAATTAAAATACCTGACAGGAAACACATTTAACATTCAGTTAATACTTTCTATTTCCTGTCCAGTCATATGGTCTATCACATTAGATGTTATTTCTATTTCCTGTCCAGTCATATGGTCTATCACATTAGATGCTCTTTCTATTTCCTGTCCAGTCATATGGTCTATCACATTAGATGTTCTTTCTATTTCCTGTCCAGTCATATGGTCTATCACACTAGATGTTCTTTCTATTTCCTGTCCAGTCATATGGTCTATCACATTAGATGTTCTTTCTATTTCCTGTCCAGTCATATGGTCTATCACATTAGATGCTCTTTCTATTTCCTGTCCAGTCATATGGTCTATCACATTAGATGTTCTTTCTATTTCCTGTCCAGTCATATGGTCTATCACATTAGATGTTCTTTCTATTTCCTGTCCAGTCATATGGTCTATCACATTAGATGTTATTTCTATTTCCTGTCCAGTCATATGGTCTATCACATTAGATGCTCTTTCTATTTCCTGTCCAGTCATATGGTCTATCACATTAGATGTTCTTTCTATTTCCTGTCCAGTCATATGGTCTATCACATTAGATGTTCTTTCTATTTCCTGTCCAGTCATATGGTCTATCACATTAGATGTTCTTTCTATTTCCTGTCCAGTCATATGGTCTATCACATTAGATGTTCTTTCTATTTCCTGTCCAGTCATATGGTCTATCACATTAGATGTTCTTTCTATTTCCTGTCCAGTCATATGGTCTATCACACTAGATGTTCTTTCTATTTCATGTCCAGTCATATGGTCTATCACATTAGATGTTCTTTCTATTTCCTGTACAGTCATATGGTCTATCACACTAGATGTTCTTTCTATTTCCTGTCCAGTCATATGGTCTATCACACTAGATGTTCTTTCTATTTCCTGTCCAGTCATATGGTCTATCACATTAGATGTTCTTTCTATTTCCTGTCCAGTCATATGGTCTATCACATTAGATGTTCTTTCTATTTCCTGTCCAGTCATATGGTCTATCACATTAGATGTTCTTTCTATTTCCTGTCCAGTCATATGGTCTATCACATTAGATGTTCTTTCTATTGCCTGTCCAGTCATATGGTCTATCACACTAGATGTTCTTTCTATTTCCTGTCCAGTCATATGGTCTATCACATTAGATGTTCTTTTCTTTTTTTCTTGACGGTGGATTTTATTTTTTGCTTTAGAAATATGGATTGGTAAAGAGTTCCATTCAGCTATGGCTCTATATAAAACTGTAGATTTAAGGCGATTTGTCCTTGGGTTGTTTTAGCTGCCCTGAATTTGCCTGTCTGGTTTGGTGGTTATGCGTGTTGCTAGTATGTACTAACTAGACTGAATAATACTGTGGTTTTTTGAAAAATATAACATTCCTAAAGAAAATCAGAAGACTAGTAATTTGTTTTTAACATGAAGCCATGAGAGATTCTAAATGCATTTGGATGGTATTCATACAGATAGAGCAATGAAGATCAATGAAGCAATGAAGAAGCAATGAAGTAATCTGGCAGCCCTGTTTTGAGCCATTTTGATCTTTTTTATATCTCTCTTTGCTGCAGATGACCATATAACTGGACAGTACTCTAAGTGTGATAGGACCAGGGATTGACCATATAACCAGACAGTACTCTAAGTGTGATAGAACCAGGGATTGACCATATAACTGGACAGTACTCTAAGTGTGATAGGACCAGGGATTGACCATATAACTGGACAGTACTCTAAGTGTGATAGGACCAGGGATTGACCATATAACTGGACAGTACTCTAAGTGTGATAGGACCAGGGATTGACCATATAACTGGACAGTACTCTAAGTGTGATAGGACCAGGGATTGACCATATACCTGGACAGTACTCTAAGTGTGATAGGACCAGGGATTGACCATATAACTGGACAGTACTCTAAGTGTGATAGGACCAGGGATTGAACATATACCTGGACAGTACTCTAAGTGTGATAGGACCAGAGATTGACCATATAACTGGACAGTAGTCTAAATGTGATAGGACCAGGGATTGAGCATATAACTGGACAGTACTCTAAGTGTAATAGGACAAGGGATTAACCATATAACTGGACAGTACTCTAAGTGTGATAGGACCAGGGATTAACCATATAACTGGACAGTACTCTAAGTGTGATAGGACCAGGGATTGACCATATAACTGGACAGTACTCTAAGTGTGATAGGACCAGGGATTGACCATATAACTGGACAGTACTCTAAGTGTGATAGAACCAGGGATTGAATCACCTGATTCAGTGTGCTAGATGTTACATACTCTGAACATTTTCTTGTGACAGCAATTCCCTTACCCATCTTAATAACAATATTATCTATGTATTATGACCACGATAAAGCTGCGTCCGTTCTATTCATCGACAAATTCAATTGAGGATCATCAGCAATCACATATCGTTTTAGAAATGTTCAACACCAATTTGTTCATATCAACCCACTCAGACACCATTCTTAGTTCACTGCTCAGTACATCTGTTAGCTCATTACATTCTGAGGCTGCGCTATACATTGTAGAGTCATCAGCATACATGACCACTCTTGCTTTGTTCATTACTGAAGGTAAATCATTAGTAAAGATAGAGTAGAGAAGTGGGCCTAGGCAGCTTCCTTGAGGAACACCACAGTGTATATCTTTACTGTTTGAAAAGCTACCATTAAAGAACACTTTTTGACTTCTCCCGGATAGATAGTTTTCCATCCAGGATAGAGCTGCAGACTTAAAACCATAACATTTGAGTTTACCTAGTAACAGTTTGTGATCAATTACATCAAAAGCAGCACTGAAATCTAGCAACACTGCGCCAACTAACTTCCTGTCATCCATACTCTTTAACCAATCATCTGTCATTTGTGTTAAGGCCGTACTTGTAGAATGCCCTTCTTTGTATGCATGCTGGAAACCCATTATCAGACCATTACATGAGAAATAATCATTGATTTGTACACATACAATGTTTTCCAATAATTTACTTAACACAGGCAGCAAGATTATAGGACGACTATTAGGACCAGTGAATGCAGATGTTTTATCCTTAGGTAGTAGAATAACCTTTGACTCTTTCCAGACTTTTGGGCGCACCCCATACATCACGCACTTATTAAAAATATGAGAGATTGGTGTAGATATTTGGTTAGCTGTAACTCTAAGCAATTTGGCATCAAGATGATCTGTACCAGGCGAACTGTCACCTGAGAGACAACAGCATCCTTTCTTCACTTCCTACTTGATGAAATTCGAACATGCATCGCCTCTACTTCACGATACAATCTTTTATAAGGGTATGTGATATGGAGCCATCCGTTGGAGTCATAGCATTCCTCAACTTGTCCACTTTGCCTGTAAAATATGAATTAAAGTAGTTTGCGATGTCATGTGGTTTTGCAATAAATATACCCTCTGGTTCAACAAAAAGAGGCGGACATGTTTGAATTCCTACCCATAATAGTGTTCAACGTTCTCCACAGCTTTTACCCATCACTGTCACGTTCCTGACCTTATTTTCCCTTATTTTGTATTTATTTAGTATGGTCAGGGCGTGAGTTGGGGTGGGTTGTCTATGTGTGTTTTCTATGTTGGGTTTTTTGTGTTCGGCCTGGTATGATTCTCAATCAGAGGCAGCTGTCAATCGTTGTCCCTGATTGAGAATCATACTTAGGCAGCCGGGGTTTCACGTGTGGTTTGTGGGTGTTTGTCTTCCGTGTATGTAGTTGTGCCACACGGGACTGTTTGTCGGTTAGATTATCTTTTGTTATTTTGTTTCGTGTAGTGTTCAGTTTAATTGTGAATAAAACATGGACACTTCTGACGAAGAGGAGGAAATCTGCCGTAACAATCACCCTTTACTTCATAAATGGTGTGCTGATAGAATCCCTTCTGCTTTCCTTTGTTTAGTTTGGTCACAAGATTTCTTCAATTTACAATAACTTTGCTTGTCAGACAGAGTGCCAGATTTATCTGCTACTTTTTTGGCATCATAACGTTGAATCATTACATTTCTCAGCTCATCATCAATCCATGGCGCACCATTTGACACCTCACAGTGCATTTTCTCAAAGGGGCGTGCTTATCAGCTATATTCGTAAATCATTTCATAAACAAACTTAGTGACATTTCAGGATCATCCTTACTACACACTTCTAACCATTGCACATTCTTAATCTCATCCACAAATTAGTCCTGATTGAACCCTCTGTAGGACCTGCGGTAGATTATTTTAGGGCCAGCCTTGGGTATTTTAGTTTTCCTCGTGACTGCAACCAAGTTATGATCACTGTAACCTAGTGCCACCGATACAGCTTTAGAACAACGTTCAGCCATGTTAGTAAAAATGTGATCCATACAAGCTGATGATGTGATACTGGACCTATTAGTGAACGTTCTGGTTAGTGATGTCATAACTTGGGTCAGGTTACATGGCAACAGAAATATGTTTCTTTCTCATTGGACAGTTGGTGTTCAAAAAAATCTATATTCATATCTCCCCCCCAAAAATATATTTCCCTATTTTCATCAGATACCTTATCCAACATTTAGCAAATTCCATCAAGATATTTCACATCAGCATTAGGTGGCTAATAGCAGCAACCAACTAGTATAGGTTTCATATGTGGTCAATGCACCTGTACCCATAGTGCCTCTAATCCATTCAACATCAAGTCCTGACGCTGTTTTGCTGGAATATGACTCTGGATGTAAACTGCAACAGCAACTCCACCTCCATATCTATTTCTGTCCCTCCTGAACATATTGTCTCCATGTATAGAGATCTCAGCATCCTCAAAAGAAGAGTCCAGGTGAGTCTCTCATATTGCCAATACTTGAATATTGTTTGATTGCACTAAACAGCATATTTTATTAATTTTGTTCCTTAAACTGCATATATTCAAGTGAACAATTAACAGACCTTTCTTTGGTAGATAAACAGTATTTATATGTCCAAACATAAATCAGCAGTTGGAATCTGAGAGAGAGATACTCAGTCAGTGTGTGTGTGTGTGTGGGGCTGGAATTACTTGTGTCTGTCGCTCCTCCTAACTCCATGGGAGGGAGGGTGAACAATCAGTTTGTCATACCTCAGATATACTATGTCACCTCGTTCTCTTGCAGCCTTCATGGCTGGTATTAGTTCCTTTCTTCTCTGACGGACTGCATCTGATAAATCCTCATTGATGAAGATGAAGGACTCTTTAAGGCATTTGGCTTTTTCAAGGACTGCAAGCTTATCCTTGAACCTGAGGAATTTCACTACAATTGGCCCGGGTCTGGTTCCATTGGTACCACCATTGGCACCACTAGTGACCCCTGGTTTCCCAGACCGGTGAGCACGTTCCAGCTCTACCTGTTGATCCAGTTGTAGCTACTCAGATAACAGCTTTAAAACTTTGTCCTTAGATTCAGCCCATGTCTCACTTTGGCTCTCCTGGATACCATATATTACAAGATAATTTATCCTCGATTGTCCATCCAGGTAATCAGTCTTCCAGACATGTTCTGGAGGCCCTCCCTGACTGTGGGGATTTCATTCTGCCTTCCCAGACATGTTCTGGAGGCCCTCCCTGACTGTGGGGATTTCATTCTGCCTTCCCAGACATGTTCTGGAAGCCCTCCCTGACTGGGGATTTCATTCTGCCTTCCCAGACATGTTCTGGAGGCCCTCCCTGACTGTGGGGATTTCATTCTGCCTTCCCAGACATGTTCTGGAGGCCCTCCCTGACTGTGGGGATTTCATTCTGCCTTCCCAGACATGTTCTGGAGGCCCTCCCTGACTGGGGATTTCATTCTGCCTTCCCAGACATGTTCTGGAGGCCCTCCCTGACTGTGGGGATTTCATTCTGCCTTCCCAGACATGTTCTGGAGGCCCTCCCTGACTGGGGATTTCATTCTGCCTTCCCAGACATGTTCTGGAAGCCCTCCCTGACTGTGGGGATTTCATTCTGCCTTCCCAGACATGTTCTGGAGGCCCTCCCTGACTGTGGGGATTTCATTCTGCCTTCCCAGACATGTTCTGGAAGCCCTCCCTGACTGTGGGGATTTCATTCTGCCTTCCCAGACATGTTCTGGAGGCCCTCCCTGACTGTGGGGATTTCATTCTGCCTTCCCAGACATGTTCTGGAGGCCCTCCCTGACTGTGGGGATTTCATTCTGCCTTCCCAGACATGTTCTGGAGGCCCTCACTGACTGTGGGGATTTCATTCTGCCTTCCCAGACATGTTCTGGAGGCCCTCCCTGACTGTGGGGATTTCATTCTGCCTTCCCAGACATGTTCTGGAAGCCCTCCCTGACTGTGGGGATTTCATTCTGCCTTCCCAGACATGTTCTGGAAGCCCTCCCTGACTGTGGGGATTTCATTCTGCCTTCCCAGACATGTTCTGGAAGCCCTCCCTGACTGTGGGGATTTCATTCCGCATCGAGGAACAGTTTCTGGAAAGTGTATCCTGTGTGGTCTTCAATACATCCACATCCTTCTGTGTGAACTGAAGGCTTGTTTTAATGTCTTGTACATCTTTAGTCAGGTGGTCAAGCCGTTTGTTGGTCGACTCCATGATCATCTATATGAAGCTTTTAAAGTTATTTCCCTGCTGAAGTATCATTTCCTTATAGAAAACATTCTGCTCCTCCAAGAGTTCACGTACCTGCCCAGCAGAAATGTGATCCTCGTCATTTTACGGAAGCATGATAGGCATGATAGTAGGACGAGCCCTCTATTCACTCCGTGAATAGCAGTAGAAAACTCAGCAGTAGAAAACTCTGGAAATCGGTGGTCCTAAATCCGAGACAAATTGAAGTACGGTCCTAGCCACAAGGGCTAATCGCTAAGCGTGCTTGGTATCCAGCAATAGTAGCCCAGGTTGCCTAGCTTGATAGCTAGCAGCTAGGCTAGCTGCTTTGCCAATGCATTACCACCTGGTTTTGAGCTAGGATCCCTGGACCTATATCAGCGCTCCCAGCGATAATTGTATGTGTGTGGTACAGAGATGAGGTTGTCATTAAAAAATCATGTTAACACTATTATTGCACACAGATTGAGTCCATGCAACTTATTATGTGACTTGTTAAACAAATATCTACTTATTTAGGCTTACTATAACAAAGGGGTTGAATACTTATTGACTCAAGATAATTTAGATTAGCATTTTTTATTATTTGTAAACATCTCTAAAAACATAATTCCACTTTGACATTATGGGGTATTGTGTGTAGGCCAGTGACAAAAGAAAATCACATTTTAATCAATTTTAAATTCTAAATTTGGTAAAAGTCAAGGGAATACTTTCTGAAGGCACTGTACACTGTACGAGATTATGCTCACTCACACCCCCTGCCACCTCATTCATCCTCTCACTCATAGTCCTACTGACACCCCCTGTCATCCCTCTGGTGTTGCTAAAGTACCGTATCACATCACTCACAGTCCTTCTGACACCCCCTGTCATCCCTCTGGTGTTGCAACAGTACCGTATCACATCACTCACAGTCCTACTGACACCCCCTGTCATCCCTCTGGTGTTGCTATAGTACCGTATCACATCACTCACAGTCCTACTGACACCCCCTGTCATCCCTCTGGTGTTGCTACAGTACCGTATCACATCACTCACAGTCCTACTGACACCCCCTGTCATCCCTCTGGTGTTGCTACAGTACCGTATCACATCACTCACAGTCCTACTGACACCCCCTGTCATCCCTCTGGTGTTGCTACAGTACTGTGTTTTGTCTGCCTGTGGTTTGGTCTCTGTGTGTGTGTGTGTGTGTGTGTGTGTGTGTGTGTGTGTGTGTGTGTGTGTGTGTGTGTGTGTGTGTGTGTGTGTGTGTGTGTGTGTGTGTGTGTGTGTGTGTGTGTGTGAGTGCGTGCGTGCGTGCGTGCGTGCGTGCGTGCGTGCGTGCGTGCGTGCGTGCGTGCGTGCGTGCGTGCGTGCGTGTGTACCTGTCTGTGTGTGTGTGTGTGTGTGCACATGTGCGGTCGACGTCACTGGTCTTCTAGCCATCGCCGATCCACTTCATTTTCCATTTGTTTTGTCTTGTTTTCCCGCACACCTGGTTTCCATTCCCTCATTATTTGACGTGTATTTAACCCTCTGTTCCCCCCATGTCTGTGTGTGGAATTGTTTGTTTTTACGTGTATGTGCACGTCATACTGGTTTGCGCCGGGTTATGTCAACCCGTATTTGTTTATTGTTCTTAGTGCCGTGTGTCTGTTCGCCGTAATAAAGGGCTCCGTTTGCTACCCAATTCTACTCTCCTGCGCCTGACTTCCCTGCAGCCAGTTACGCATACCTTACAGTTAGTTAACACAGTGTCCAAAGAAGGGCCAGAGGTATGCAGAATGGTGTCGTCTGCGTAGAGGTGGATCAGAGAATCACCAGCAGCAAGAGCGACATCATTGATGTATACAGAGAAAAGAGTCGGCCCGAGAATTTAACCCTGTGGCACCCCCATAGAGACTGCCAGAGGTCAGGCCCTCCGATTTGACACACTGAACTCTGTCTGAGAAGTAGTTGGTGAACCAGGCGAGGCAGTCATTTGAGAAACCAAAGCTGTTGAGTCTGTCGATAAGAATGTGGTGATTGACAGAGTCGAAAGCCTTGGCCAGGTCGATGAATACGGCTGCACAGTATTGTCTTTTACTGATGGTGGTTATGATATCGTTTAGGACCTTGAACGTGGCTGAGGTGCACCCATGACCAACTCAGAAACCAGATTGCATAGCGGAGAAGGTACGGTGGGATTCGAAATGGTCGGGGATCTGTTTGTTAACTTGGTTTTCGAAGACCTTAGAAAGGCAGGGTAGGATAGATATAGGTCTGTAACAGTTTGGGTCCAGAGTGTCTCCCCCTTTGAAGAGGGGGATGACCGCGGCAGCTTTCCAATCTTTGGGTATCTCAGACGATACGAAAGAGAATTTGAATAGGCTAGTAATAGGGGTTGCAACAATTTCCGTGGATAATTTTAGAAAGAGGGTCCAGATTGTCTAGCCCAGCTGATTTGTACGGGTCCAGGTTTTGCAGCTCTTTCAGAACATCAGCTATCTGTATTTGGGTGAAGGAGAAATGGGGAAGGCTTGGGCAAGTTGCTGTGGGGGGGGTACAGAGCTGTTGACCGGGGTAGGGGTAGCCAGGTGGAAAGCATGGCCAGCTGCAGAAAAATGCTTATTGAAATTCTCAATTATCGTGGATTTATCAGTGGTGACGGTGTTTCCTAGCCTCAGTGCAGTGGGCAGCTGGGAGGATGTGCTCTTATTCTCCATGGACTTAACAGTGTCTCAGAACTTTTTGGAGTTTGTGCTACAGGATGCAAATTTCTGTTTGAAAAAGCTAGCCTTTGCTTTCCTAACTGCCTGTGTATATTGGTTCCTAACTTCCCTGAAAATGTGCATATTGCGGGGGCTATTCGATGCTAATGCAGTACGCCACAGGATGTTTTTGTGCTGGTCAAGGGCAGTCAGGTCTGGAGTGAACCATGGGCTATATCTGTTCCTGGTTCTAATTTTTTTTAATGGGGCATGCTGATTTAAGATGGTGAGGAAAGTACTTTTATAGAATAACCAGGCACCCTCTACTGACGGAATGAGGTCAATATCCTTCCAGGATACCCGGGCCAGGTCGATTAGAAAGGCCTGCTCGCTGAAGTGTTTTAGGCAGCGTTTGACAGTGATGAGGGGTGGTCGTTTGACCGCAGACCCATTACGGACGCAGGCAATGAGGCAGTGATCGCTGAGATTGGTCAGGATGATATCTATCAGGTTGGTTGGTCAGGATGATATCTATGAGGGTGCCCGTGTTTACGGATTTGGGGTTGTACCTGGTAGGTTCATCGATAATTTGTGTGAGATTGAGGGCATCTAGCTTAGATTGTAGGATGGCCGGGGTGTTAAGCATGTCCCAGTTTAGGTCACCTAACAGTACGAGTTCTGAAGATAGATGGGGGGCAATCAATTCACATATGGTGTTCAGGGCACAGCTGGGGGCTGAGGGGGGTCTATACCAAGCGGCAACGGTGAGAGACTTGTTTCTGGAAAGGTGGATTTTTAAAAGTAGAAACTCGAATTGTTTGGGCACAGGCCTGGATAGTATGACAGAACTCTGCAGGCTACCTCTGCAGTAGATTGCAACTCCGCCCGCTTTGGCAGTTCTATCTTATAGGAAATGTTGTAGTTAGGGATGGAAATTTCCGGGTTTTTGGTGGTCTTCCTAAGCCAGGATTCAGACACGGCTAGAACATCCGGGTTGGCAGAGTGTGCTAAAGCAGTGAATAAAACAAACTTAGGGAGGAGGTTAATCCATGTTAACATGCATGAAACCAAGGCTTTTACAGTTACAAATCAACAAATGAGAGCGCCTGGGGAATGGGAGTGGAGCTAGGCGGTGCAGGGCCTGGATTAACCTCTACATCACCAGAGGAACAGAGGAGGAGTAGGATAAGGGTACGGCTAAAGGCTATAAGAACTGGTCGTCTAGTGCGTTCGGAACAGAGAGTAAAAGGAGCAGGTTTCTGGGCGCGGAAGAATAGATTCAAGGCATAATACAAGGGTATGGTAGGATGTGAATACAGTGGAGGTTAACCTGGGCATTGAGTTATGATGAGAGAGTGTCTCTAGAGACACCATTTAAACCAGGTGAGGTCACCGCATGTGTGGGAGGTGGAACAAAAGGGCTAGCTAAGGCATATTGAGCAGGGCTGGAGGCTCTACAGTGAAATAAGAAAATAATCACTAACCAAAACAGCAATGGACAAGGAATATTGACATTAGGGAGAGGTATGCGTAGCCGAGTGATCATAGGGTCCAGTGAGTAGCTAGGCGAGCTGGAGACACGGCGATTCAGACAGCTAGCGGGCCAGGGTTAGCAGGCTAGCAGAAGGGCCTTAGGGGACGTCGCGACGGAAGAGTCTGTTGAAGCCCCCTCGGACGGTTCGTCGGCAGACCAGTCGTGATGTATTGGCAGGGCTCCCTGTAGGCAGTAAAAGGGTCCAGGCCAATTGGCAAAATAGGTATTGTAGCCCAAGAAATTGGCTGATGGACCTCTTCAGATAGCCGGGAGGTGGGCCTAGCTCAGGGCTAGCTCCAGGCTAACTGGTGCTTGCTTTGGGACAGAGATGTTAGCCAGGAGTAGCCAGTCGGATAGCAGCTAGCTAGCTGCGATAACAGTAGTAGCTAGCCAGTTAGCCCTATTGACTTATTATGGGCATGTGATATACGCTACGTAGGCAGGTAAACATGCCAAAATGAACACCACATGTATTTATTAACGTATCAAGATAAAATATTGTAGTGAGGCAACATATGAGATGTGAATAGGCAACATTTCATTCTGAAGTCGGATTGTATTTTCTCTCGCTTCAGCTCAAATAATGGCTGCCATTGATTTCAATAAATTTTGCATCGTTCTTTACGTGGTTGAGTCATATTTCTTTGCATACTTTCCGTTGTAGCTTGCATCGATGCATGCTTCAAAATATGTACAAACGGAGTACACATTAGAGAAGTGCCGTTTCGCATACTTCAATTTGGACTCATACTCCCATCCTCCCATGCTCCAATTTGCGTGCTCAGAGCATGGTAGTATGCGTTTTGAGAAACACCCTATGTCATGGAAAGAGCAGCTGTTCTTAATGTATTGTATACTCAGTGTGTAAACCAATGGTAAACCAAGCGCTAACAAGTAATCAGTAAAGGTAAAGAATTATAATACAATTACATTTTCACTTGATTGAACTAAATTAGCTCCCTGAGATCCCTGTTGTCATCCAACCCAACCTGGTGTTAACGTGGCACCCCAGTCTCCTTTAAACACCTGATTTACTTAACAAAAGGTACATCTCATTAGGTGGTCCAGGTATCCTCATGACATCACAAGTAGGGGAGGGGCCTTTCCTCTTTGTTTCTCTATTGTTCCTCAGCAAGGGGGGAGAACGATGACATCACAATGTCACCATCAGACCTACTCCTTGAAGATTGCAGTTGGGTCTAAAGAAAATGGCATATATTTTTACCCTTTAGTGTGTGAACATTACTGTTTTTATACTGGGGAAATCGCTTTTCAACAAGAAAAAGTTCAGAAATAGCCGAAGGACGTCTTTAAGTCTTTGTTTTCTCCATGCCTGGCTGAAGGTAGTCAGTATCCTCCCTGTATGTCGCCCTCACCCAACCTCTGCTGCTGCCGGCTGGGTCAGATGCTGTCTTCCATGGCCTGTTGAATCAACCTCATCACCACCAGGTCATCCTATTTCCTATATAGTGCACTACTTTTGGCCATGACCCATATGTCTCTGGTCAAAAGTAGTGCTCTATATAGGGAATAGGGTGCCAGTTAAGGTTACAAGTAATTTGGAATACATCCTTATATTCACAAACTGAAAATGAAAAGAGATCCGCTATGGTTACAAGACAAAGAGCCCTTATTTGGCGCTATATAGATGTCACACCTGTTGATGTCACAAGTTTACTGGAGAACTGAGACGAAGTAGAGACTCTGGACAGGGTGGATATTCGTATAATAAAAAGCAATTTATTCAGAGGTAAAGATATCTGATACAAGCGTGCACGGACTCGTTCATTAGCTCATAAGGAACCTGCAGAAAAAGCCCAGATAACAGAGTGCATAGACATTTTATACAGCACAGAAAGTAGGTTGAGTCTGGAAGTTCTGGTCCTCTGGTTGGTTCTGGACAGGTTGTTGTCTTCTCAGATTGGTCCTGATGAGCTGGGCGTCATCCTTCTGAGTCTTGTAGCAAAAGTTCTTTGTTACCAAATGTTCAGCTAAGCAGGAGATTTTGTGTGTGCGTAGATGTTCCCATTTTAATCAGTGTTTATGAAAGGTTTATGTCAGCCCTCTGTCCTTGGGTATGTGTGTGTCTTATTATCTCGTGAAATGCAGACCCAGGCACCCTTTTGATCAAGGCCTTTCCGGCCTTATCAGTGTTTATGAAAGGTCTGTGCCAGCCCTCTGTCCTTGGGTGTGTGTGGGTCTCAGTATCTACTTATGAGTTTGTGAGAAACCCTGTTTTGAAAGAAGTTAGTTATAACAACGTAATAGCAATATGCTTGTGTTATTTTAAATGGTATTTATTACACACCCTGATCTGTTTCACCTGTCTTGTGCTTGTCTCCACCCCCCACCAGGTGTCTCCCATTTTCCACATTATTTATTTACATTATTTATTTATACCTTCTGTTTGTGTGTTGCCAGTTCGTCTTGTATTGTCAGGTCGTTCCAGCTTGTTTCCTGTTTTTCCCTGCTTGTCACGCCCTGACCTTAGAGATCCCTATTATTCTCTATGTTTATTTAGGTCAGGGTGTGACTAGGTTGGGAAAAGTCTATATTTTCTATTTCTTTGTTTTTTTGCAGTGTGTGTTTCCCAATCAGAGGCAGCTGTCTATCGTTGTCTCTGATTGGGGATCATACATAAGTTGTCATTTTCCTTTTGGGTTTTGTGGGATCTTGTTTTCTGTTTCGTGTCTGTACCTGACAGAACTGTGCGCTTTCGTTTTCACTTTGGTTATTTTGTTTGAGTGTTTTTGAAAAAATAAAAATCATGAACACTTTCCATGCTGCGCTTTGGTCCACTCCTTTCGGCGAGAGCCGTTACACTGCTATCTAGTTTCCCTGGACGGCAGGCAGACCCTGAGCCTGCCTGCCATCCAGTACCTGTCGGACTATGATATGGTTATGAACCTCTGCCTGTCCTCGGCCCTTTGCATGCTCCCCGTGTTATAATAAATGATCTGAGAACTGAATCCTCCGCCTCATGTGTCTGCATCTGGGTTCATATATCCTGAGTCGTGATAACACAACCTTTTATTTTTAACACTTACTCATTCTCAAGCAGACAAAACACAGACAAGATCATCAAACATTATATTTCAGCAAGAGCTCCTGTCCAAATAAAGCAGAGAAAAATCACAATATAAAACAAGTATTGATGTTTGTTTTTTTACCCATGTAGAAATGCTGACTTTTTCAACCAGATCTTATAACTCCCTTTCCCAGGCTTCTGATAACAGAGCTTTAAAGCAAAGAGTAAAAGTGCGTCAGTAATTAAATCCCTCTTAATCCTGTTTATATGTTTAATTTAAACAGATATCATCTATGCATTTCTGTTTATCCGACAACGGACGCTTTAGAATTCAAATGAGCCTTGTGCTTAGATAAGTGTTTGTCACCCGCATGCGCTGACAAGGCAATATGCATTCACCAGTACGGAAATGTTTGCACTCACTTCTGTAAGTCACTCTGAATAAGAGTGTCTGTTAAATGACAACAAAAACAATCATAATAATTGTATAACCGTATACAAAAGAGACTGTGAAGATTACAATTCTATTGGAACCCAGTATTCATTCCTTCATAGTGTGTAAAAATGTATAAACAATATGTTCCTGTACATTCTCTGTGCTCTGAAAATATTATACTAGATTATACTCTACTCTATTATACACTACTCTACTCTATTATACTCTACTCTATTATACACTATATTATACACTACTCTACTCTATTATACACTACTCTACTCTACTCTATTATACACTACACTACTCTACTCTATTATACACTACTCTACTCTATTATACACTACTCTACTCTATTATACACTACTCTACTCTATTATACACTACTCTACTATATTATACACTACTCTACTCTATTATACACTACTCTACTCTACTCTATTATACACTACACTACTCTACTCTATTATACACTATATTATACTCTACTCTATTATACTCTACTCTATTATACACTATATTATCCTCTACTCTACTCTATTATAATCTACTCTATTATACTCTACTCTATTATACACTATATTATCCTCTACTCTACTCTATTATACTCTACTCTGCTCTATTATCCTCTACTCTACTCTATTATACTCTACTCTACTCTATTATACTCTACTCTATTATACACTATATTATACTCTACTCTACTCTATTATAATCTACTCTATTATACTCTACTCTATTATACACTATATTATCCTCTACTCTACTCTATTATACTCTACTCTACTCTATTATAATCTACTCTATTATACTCTACTCTATTATACACTATATTATACTCTACTCTATTATAATCTACTCTATTATACTCTACTCTATTATACACTATATTATCCTCTACTCTACTCTATTATACTCTACTCTACTCTATTATAATCTACTCTATTATACTCTACTCTATTATACACTATATTATCCTCTACTCTACTCTATTATAATCTACTCTATTATACTCTACTCTATTATACACTATATTATCCTCTACTCTACTCTATTATACTCTACTCTACTCTATTATAATCTACTCTATTATACTCTACTCTATTATACTCTACTCTACTATACTCTACGCTATTGTACTCTACTCTACTCTAATCTATTATACTCTACTCTACTCTAATCTAGTATACTCTACTCTATTATACTCTACTCTACGATACTCTAGTATACTCTACTCTACTCTATTATATTCTACTCTACTATACTCTACGCTATTGTACTCTACTCTACTCTAATCTATTATACTCTACTCTACTCTAATCTAGTATACTCTACTCTATTATACTCTACTCTACGATACTCTACTCTACTCTATTATACTATATTATACTCTACTCTGCTCTACTCTATTAAACTCTACTCTAATCTATTAGACTCTATTATACTATATTATACTCTACTATACTCTATTATTCTCTACTCTACTCTAATCTATTATACTCTACTCTATTATACTCTACTCTATTATACTCTACTCTATTATAGTCTGCTCTACTCTATTATACTCTACTCTAGTATACTCTACTCTAATATATTATACTCTATTATACTCTACTCTATTATACTCTAGTATACTCTAATCTATTATACTATATTGTACTATATTATACTCTACTCTATTATACTCTACTCTATTATAGTCTGCTCTACTCTATTATACTCTACTCTAGTATACTCTACTCTAATATATTATACTCTATTATACTCTACTCTATTATACTCTAGTATACTCTAATCTATTATCCTCTACTCTACTCTATTATACTCTACTCTACCCTATTATACTCTACTATACTCTACTGTACTCTAATCTAGTACACTCTACTCTATTATTCTCTACTCTACTGTACTCTGCTCTACTCTATTATACTCTACTCTATTATACTCTACTCTAATATATTATACTCTACTCTAATATATTATACTCTACTCTAATCTATTATACTCTACTCTTATCTATTATACTCTACTCTTATCTATTATACTCTACTCTGCTCTACTCTATTATACTCTACTCAACTATACTCTACTCTATTATACTCTACTCTATTATACTCCGCTCTGCTCTACTCTATTATACTCTACTCTATTATACTCTACTCTACTATACTCTATTATTCTCTACTCTACTCTATTGTACTCTAGTATATTATACTCTAATCTATTATACTCTATTATACTCTACTCTACTCTATTATACGCTACTCTATTATACTCTACTCCAATAAATTATACTCTATTATACTCTACTCTATTATACACTACTCTATTATCCTCTACTCTACTCTATTATACTCTACTCTGCCCTATTATACTCTACTATACTCTACTCTACTGTACTCTACTCTAATCTAGTATACTCTACTCTATTATACTCTACTCTACTATACTATATTATTCTCTACTCTACTGTACTCTGCTCTACTCTATTATACTCTACTCTATTATAGTCTACTCTAATATATTACTCTATTATACTCTACTCTAATCTATTATACTCTACTCTACTATACTCTATTATACTCTACTCTAATCTATTATACTCTACTCTAATCTATTATACTCTACTCTACTATACTCTATTATACTCTACTCTAATCTATTATACTCTACTCTAATCTATTATACTCTACTCTATTATACTCTGCTCTACTCTGCTCTGCTCTCTCTACTCTACTGTAACGTTCGTCTTCCTCCTCGTCTGAGGAGGAGCAAGGATCGGACCAATATGCAGCGTGGTATGTATCCATATTTTATTTCTTTAAGCGACGTAATGAAGAACACTTAAACAAAATACAAAATAACAAAACGACGTGAACAGACCTGAACTTGAGAACATAAAACATGAAAGCACGAACAGGAAGGAACAAACGAACGAAACAGTACCATGTGGCGAACAAACACAGACACAGCAACAATCACCCACAAACAACCTGTGAAAACAGCCTACCTTAATATGGCTCCCAATCAGAGACAATGACAAACACCTGTCTCTGATTGAGAACCATATTAGGCCAAACGAACAAACCTAAACATAGAAACAAATAACATAGACTGCCCACCCCAACTCACGCCCTGACCATACTAAATAAATACAAAACAAGGGAAATAAGGTCAGGAACGTGACATCTACTCAATCAAATGTATTTATAAAGCCCTTCTTACATCAGCTGATATCTCAAAGTGCTGTACAGAAACCCAGCCTAAAACCCCAAAAAGCAAGCAATGCAGGTGTAGAAGCACGGTGGCTAGGAAAAACTCCCTAGAAATGACGGAACCTAGGAAGAAACCTAGAGAGGAACCAGGCTATGAGGGGTGGCCAGTCCTCTTCAGGCTGTGCCGGGTGGAGATTATAACAGAACATGGCCAAGATGTTCAAATGTTCATAAATGACCAGCATGGTCAAATAATAATAAACACAGTGGTTGTTGAGGGTGCATCAGGTCAGCACCTCAGGAGTAAATGTCAGTTGGCTTTTCATAGCCGATCATTCAGAGTATCTCTACCGCACCTGCTGTCTCTAGAGAGTTGAAAACAGCAGGTCTGGGACAAGGTAGGACATCCGGTGAACAGGTCAGGGTTCCATAGCCGCAGGCAGAACAAAAGTACTATAATATAATATATGCCATTTATTATATGCTTTTATCCAAAGCCGCTCACAGTCATGTGTGAATACTGATTTCGAATGGCCGGCCCCCGGGAACAGTTCCCACAATCCGGGCGTTGCAAGCGCCCCCCACTCTACCGACTGAGCCGTACAGGACCACAAAGAACACATACATCAGAGGAAGCCACAGGAAGCCACAGGGAGCCACAGGGAAGAGACATACTCCTACTCACTAGTACCCACCACACCAGATTGAACAGCCTTTTGATGTATGGTGTTACTGCTACAGATGAAAGACTAACCAGTACTGGCCCGGGAACAAGTACTTCTCAGCAACGTTTTATAACCCACTTAGTGGTAATGAAAAGCAGGTTTTGACACGCTGCGTGGCTATCAAAAGTTACATTATTGATATCGAAGTCAACAGATATCTATCTGTAAGTCCATTATCGCATAACCCATAACCATAGCCTTTTCAAGTATAACTGTGTAGTCACATACAAAATAAAAAAACAGCCCTCATTTGATACAATTTGCAATTGAAGCTTTTTCTTTATCTCCTAAGCAACATGTCTTGCCACACACTGAATGTTTCAACGTGGTCTTCCTCAGTGTGTGTGGTAACTGTATAGTTCTCAGATGATTGAACCTCTGTTGAGGCAGGGGGAGTCCCTAATGAGAAGGGCCTTAGCCTTGATACCTCAGCTTGGTATGAAGCTATTCCAATTTCAAACTTCTTCAGATGCTAAGGAACACATGATATGTAAATCAGGAGTCATGTGATGTTATAGTATACAGAGCGTTGTTGATGGCAACAGATTAACAATTAACCAATGGCAAGGTACCTTTTCGTGTAAATTAAAACACATCGTCCCCACAGTCTACAGCATGTTTCGGCCCCCGACCATCCGCTCAAGGACAAAATCGTCCAGCGTCTGAATCTAGTTGATGATCACTGGTCTACAGCCTCTCAACAGTCTACAGCTTCCCCACAATCTACAGCCTCCCCACAATCTACAGCCTCCCCACAGTCTACAGCCTCCCCACAATCTACAGCCTCCCAACAATCTTCAGCTTCCCCACAATCTACAGCCTCCCCACAGTCTACAGCCTCCCCACAATCTACAGCCTCCCAACAATCTTCAGCTTCCCCACAATCTT
This sequence comes from Salvelinus namaycush, assembly GCF_016432855.1. Taxonomy (NCBI): domain Eukaryota; kingdom Metazoa; phylum Chordata; class Actinopteri; order Salmoniformes; family Salmonidae; genus Salvelinus; species Salvelinus namaycush. Next base: position 2,817,432 of record NC_052328.1, on the reverse strand, counting down.
CAGCTTCCCCACAATCTACAGCCTCCCCACAGTCTACAGCCTCCCCACAATCTACAGCCTCCCAACAATCTTCAGCTTCCCCACAATCTATAGCCTCCCAACAATCTACAGCCTCCCCACAGTCTACAGCCTCCCCACAGTCTACAGCCTCCCCACAATCTACAGCCTCCCAACAATCTTCAGCTTCCCAACAATTTTCAGCTTCCCCACAATCTACAGCCTCTCACTTAGGGTCCAATGTTTCCCATGTTGCTAGGAGACTCATCTCTCAACACAGCCTCTCACTTAGGGTCCAATGTTTCCCATGTTGCTAGGAGACTCATCTCTCAACACAGCCTCTCACTTAGGGTCCAATGTTTTCCATGTTGCTAGGAGACTCATCTCTCAACACAGCCTCTCACTTAGGGTCCAATGTTTCCCATGTTGCTAGGAGACTCATCTCTCAACACAGCCTCTCACTTAGGGTCCAATGTTTCCCATGTTGCTAGGAGACTCAGCTCTCAACACAGCCTCTCACTTAGGGTCCAATGTTTCCCATGTTGCTAGGAGACTCATCTCTCAACACAGCCTCTCACTTAGGGTCCAATGTTTCCCATGTTGCTAGGAGACTCATCTCTCAACACAGCCTCTCACTTAGGGTCCAATGTTTCCCATGTTGCTAGGAGACTCATCTCTCAACACAGCCTCTCACTTAGGGTCCAATGTTTCCCATGTTGCTAGGAGACTCATCTCTCAACACAGCCTCTCACTTAGGGTCCAATGTTTCCCATGTTGCTAGGAGACTCATCTCTCAACACAGCCTCTCACTTAGGGTCCAATGTTTCCCATGTTGCTAGGAGACTCAGCTCTCAACACAGCCTCTCACTTAGGGTCCAATGTTTCCCATGTTGCTAGGAGACTCATTACAATATAGAAAATCATCCTTAATAAACAATGGGTAACTTGCACCCAATACATAAATTCATATATATGTTGAGTCCAAGTATAATGTTCATACAGGCTGTACTTGAAAAGTACTATATATACACAAAACATTTGACTGAAAGACGGGACCCTTGTCAGAATCCACAGTTCTGAGAGAGGACTGTATAATAGAATCACAGACATCTGTTTGCAAAGGAAGTGTGTTGTTGTCGAACAGCACATATCTGAAGAGCACTGTGCACAAAAACAAATGACTACGTAACTAACTCGAGTAGACGCAATGATAGACACGTTGATTGACTCCTCCTCTGTATGAGTTCAGCAAATTGAACACACGGATCAAAACCAGACATGACCTTTTCATGAGACCTCAATCTTGTATAGGCTATGATGAAAAGCACAAAAGCACACAAACAAAAATATGAATCTGTTTCCATAAAGCTGTGTGTGTGTGTGCGTTCGTTCTGTCGTTTTGAGGACTGGAATGACAGCTAACTGGGTGTTCCACCCCTTGACGGACAGAGGTTATTAGCCCACAGCAATAACAGCAGACTAACAACGTGCGGTATAAGCTAGAAGTGTCACTCAGACACTTTCCTCTTGCCTCTGGACGCGGGAGAAATGCACTATCTAGCCGCAGCACAGTGGAAATATGTTTTCTGGAGGAGCGCACCAGCGCGCACAGCTTGGAAAAGCCTAATCAGCTACACGTGTACAAAACACCATTTTCGGGCGGGAAAATACATCTGTCTGTAGTGGCTGTACTACTGGAATTTAAATAAACTCATAGAAAATGACAACGTCAACAGAAATGGGGTCCAGGAAAATAACACCCGAGGTTCTGCAAGAGATGCTACAACATTACAACTTAACGCGACAAGAGTTCATCGAGTCTTACAACATTCAGCCGCTTGTCTACGTCCCTGAGCTACCGTTGGGCGCTAAGACTACTTTCGTCATTATGTATGCTATCATTTTCGTCCTGGCTCTGGTTGGGAACAGTTTGGTTGTCTACATAGTGGTGCGTAAAAGAGCAATACAGACCTCCACTAATATCTTCATCTGTTCTCTGGCGGTGAGCGATCTTCTTATCACATTCTTCTGTATCCCGTTCACCTTGTTACAGAACATCTCCTCGGAATGGCTCGGAGGTGAGTTCCTATGTTCCATGATTCCACCAACACCTGTCTGCTCTGCACCGAATGCCTACTGGTTGAATTAACATCGTTTCCACGTCATTTCGATGAAATTACATTGAACTAAAGTGGAATTAGACGTTGAATTGATGTATGTGCCCAGCGGCGTGCCTACTGTCATTGATAGTTTGAATAAACTTTAGAAGCCTATATGTAACAGTTTTCTTTCCCCATCCGAAAATAATATGGATGCGCATTACATTTGGTAGTAGTTTTAAGAATATTATAATCTGAGCCTTGACACTCATTGATTTATGAACGGGTTGTGTTTGCAGAGCGCTTTTTATAATTTCAAGAGAATCTGTGTATTACTGCCTTTGGTGCCTTCTACAGTTTCAAGACATTGATGGATGTGGGTCACTCGACCATCAGTCAAAATGTTGACGTTAAAAACCAACCAACATGGGAAGTAATAGGCTACAGAGCAGTGCCTTACAGAGTACATTTTATTTCCATAGTTGTAGTCTAAGTAAACCGTTTTTAAACGATGTTCTGGTTTGCCGGACACCTCTTAACATTAGGGTTTATAGGTGGCTTGAGAGTTATTTCACATTTTTCAATATTTCACACAAGATTTAGAGCAAGCAATATCACATTTGTTTTGTGATAGATATAGGTTATACTGTGAATTGTCACAAAATAGCCTATTTTGTTTGAATGGGTGAGGATCAGCCTTCTGGGGGACTATACATCGAAGCCAGGTGATTTAGGAGTGAAGGTTACCTACACACGAATTTCCTTCCCCATGCAGTTATATAACGAGGGCCATACCGGCTGCACTACACAGACAGCTCAATTATGATATATTGCCCACTTCTTGACAAAAGAGCTGATTTGATTGGTCAAAAGACCAATTAGTGAAAAAAGATCAGAATTGGTCTGTGTAAACGCAGCCAATGAGAGAACGTATGGAGAAACACTGATTGTTCGGTGTACAGTGTGTTTTTGAGTGACACGTCTAACCCCTTCTCTTCCTAGGTGTTCTCATCTGCAAGACGATTCCTTTTGTTCAGACTATGGCCATAGTGACAGGGATTCTCACAATGACCTGCATCGCAGTGGAGAGGTACCAGGGAATTGTCTACCCCTTGAAAATGAGGAGGCAGTACACTCCGAAAAGAGCATACAAGATGCTAGGTATGCTTTTAAAAATAAACACTCTTTCAGCTTTTGTGTTAATGGTGTATGGCAGTGAGAACAGAGAAGGAAGGGTGGGGAAGAGGAGAAATGAGAGAGGAGAGTGGGAGCAGAAGAGAGAGGAGAGGACTAAAGGTCACTAGGTACAGACATTGGGAGAGGATAGTAGCGTAAGAGTTCTTCAGTTATGGTTTAATTTCTTTCATAATATAAAAAAAAGTGGAGTATGGTGTGTAGATAAGTGAAAAAAAATGCATAAAGCTCCGAGGCACTGACAACAAAAAGAGAAGGAAAATCTTTATTTAAACACATTACGCTCTGAGGCACTGACAACAAAAATATAAAAAAATGGCTTAGGTGGCTTATGGTAGATAAATTAACATTAAATTCTCTGGCAACAGCTTTGGTGTACATTTCTGCAGTCAGCATGCCAATGGCACGCTCCTCGACTTGATACATCTGTGGCATTGTGTTGTGTGACAAAGCTCCACATTTTAGAGTGGCCTTTTATTATCCTCAGCACAAGGTGCACCTGTGTAGTGATCAAGCTGTTTAATCAGCTTCTTGATATGCCACACCTGTCAGGTGGATGGATTATCTTGGCAAAGGAGAAATGCTAACTAACAGGGATGTAAACAAATGTGTACACAATGAGAGAAATTCGCTTTTTGTGTGTATGGAACATTTCTGGGATCTTTGTTTGTATTTTTGTTCAGTGTATATAGGAGATAGGGTGCCATTTGGTACGAGACCTAACTCTAACCAAACACTATAGCATGATGCTAGACTTATGTGTTGAATTCATATGTTAAACATACAGGATAGGAACATTCTATTCCAGCTACCCAATAGATATACAGGATAGGAACATTCTATTCCAGCTACCCAATAGATATACAGGATAGGAACATTCCATTCCAGCTACCCAATAGATATACAGGATAGGAACATTCCATTCCAGCTACCCAACAGATATACAGTATAGCGTATTGCAACAAACTCATTGTAATACACAGCTAAAATCTTTGAATTAAAAATCTGAGAACATTAATATTTTACACACATGAAGGTACAAATGTGAAACATTGTGGATACAGCGTTTTGGAAAGAAACTCTTCATATGTGTACAGTATATGATGTTTTACTTGTGGTACTGTGAAGAAGTCATTGTATTGAGACATGTCTTCGTTGTGTAGGACTTGTATGGAGTGCATCAGTGGTTGTGGGATCCCCAATGCTGTTCGTACAGCAACTAGAGGTATGTCAATCCCCTCCCACCACAGCTACTGTAGCTTCAAATCAAATCCAAACGCTTACAGTCAACATCCTGGCACCAAAGAAGCTGACCTGACCTGACCTGACTTAACCTAACCAAACCTGACCTAATTTAACCTGACCTAATTTAACCTGACCTGACTTAACCTGACCTGACTTAACCTGACCTGACTTAACCTGACCTGACTTAACCTGACCAAATCGGTCGCTTTCAGAATCACTCCAGAAAACCAACAGCTGTGATTGAATGATTCATTGATGTGTTTCCCCTCCATTCCCAGGTGAAGTATGACTTCCTGTACGACCACCACCACGTGTGTTGTCAGGAGCGTTGGCGTTCCCTGACTCACAGACAAGTGTACACCACCTTCATCATGGTAGCTCTGTTCCTGATGCCCATGGCAGCCATGTTGTTTCTCTACACACGGATAGGGATAGAGCTGTGGATCAGGAAGAGGGTGGGGGACTCCTCTGTCCTGAACACCATGAACCACAGAGAGGTCAACAAAATATCCAGGTACTGTACATACACACAGACATCTTTCATTGTTTTTATTGTGATAGATATAGGGAAGAATGAGAGAGGGGAGAGATAAGTTAGGAGAGGACTGGCCACCCCTCAGAGCCTGGTTCCTCTAGAATGAGAGAGAGGAGAGATGAGCCAGGAGAGGACTGGCCACCCCTCAGAGCCTGGTTCCTCTAGAATGAGAGAGAGGAGAGATGAGCCAGGAGAGGACTGGCCACCCCTCAGAGCCTGGTTCCTCTCTACCCAGAACAGCCAGGAGAGGACTGGCCACCCCTCAGAGCCTGGTCCCTCTCTACCCAGTACTGCCAGGAGAGACCTGGCCACCTCCCAGAGCCTGGTTCCTCTCCACCAGGTACAGCCAGGAAGGGACTGGCCACCCCTCAGAGCCTGGTTCCTCTCTAACAGGTACAGCCAGGAAGGGACTGGCCACCCCTCAGAGCCTGGTTCCTCTCTACCCAGTACAGACAGGAGAGGACTGGCCACCCTTCAGAGCCTGGTTCCTCTCTAGGTATCTGCTGATGTAAAAGGGCTTTATAAAATGCACTATATTTATTGATTGAGATGAACGGGATATGAAAAGTTGAAAGCACCTGGGTATTGAACCGCAGTCTGAGTTGACTGGAGTTGGCAGCACTACTGCTAGACCATTCAGGCACACAGAGAGCTCTTCTAAAATACCTGTTTATTGTGTTGAAATGCATTGTGCATGATGACACCTGCACGTCTCTCAGTATGGGAAGAATAAAAGAAAGGAAATCGGCGTGAGAACGTTCGAACATGTTTTATTGATTTTCACAGGAAGAAGAAGCGAGCTGTAAAAATGATGATTACCATCGTTCTGCTGTTCACAATCTGTTGGGCTCCGTTTCACACCGTTCACATGCTGTTTGAGTACAGTAAGTATATGATCTATCGCACTACAACAACGACAACAGGGCTAGGTCTAACAAGCTGAAATGGGGTGTAGTACATATAGCATAAACAATCACTGTCACATAGGTTAACCTTTACATTCAGGTTTAACTGAAACTCAGAGGCAGGTGTAAATCTGACGGTTCAGCATGTGTTTTTTTAACTCTCACTAACCATGTTTCCATTAAACCATTTCATGCGGATGAATTACCTGATGCATGAAAAAAAAAGTCACGACCAGTCTGATGGAAACACGAAATGTCGGTCGGTACAAGACTGTGCTGACAAAACTATTTGTTCCTTCGACATGGTGGGATCTTTTTGTGTCGGTAAAATTCAATATGCGAGAAATCGCGGTGGAAACGCAGCGATGCGCAAATATTAATATAATAACCATCATATCTAAGTAAATTTGGAGTCACGTGATGATATGTTGTGTGGTCCTCTCACTACGACTCGGCAAAACATGCAGTTTATTAGGCTACAGATTAAATAAATTATGATCAACTTCACAGGGTGGTGAATGTGCAATAAGCTTGATGCTCCTTACCAATGAATGTCAGGGTCTTATTCTGGTGACGTGGTGATCGATGCTTGGCTGCCGTTTCACAAATACACATCATTTTGCTCTTATTCATAATTATCTCATAATGTAGGTAGCCTACCCGCTCTGTATCTGCAGAGCTGTTGGCTAGCGCGCATGTACCAAGACCAGAGTGAGCACATCGGCTTTATAATGCAACATTTGTTTATGATACAAGTATCAGTAGAGTTGGAAATGCGATGGAAACCCATTTAACTTGTATTTTTCCATTCGGTACATGAAAATGTAACAGTAAAAGTTATGTTTATATGCACTACATCACGCACAGCATCTCAGTGCAAAAGGTGTTACTATTGTACCTGGTTCGAATCCAAGCTGTATCACATCTGGTTGTGCTTGAGAGTCCCGTAGGGCGGCGCACAATTGGCCCAGCGTCGTCCAAGGTAGGTTGTCACTGTAAATAAGAATATGTTCTTAACACATCTGGTTGTGCTTGAGAGTCCCGTAGGGCGGCGCACAATTGGCCCAGCGTCGTCCAAGGTAGGTTGTCACTGTAAATAAGAATATGTTCTTAACTGACTTGCCTAGTTAACATTTAAAAACGTTTAAATCAGCAATTCTGGTGACGTGGTGATCGATGCTTGGCTGCCGTTTCACAAATACACATCATTTTGCTCTTATTCATAATTATCTCATAATGTAGGTAGCCTACCCGCTCTGTATCTGCAGAGCTGTTGGCTAGCGCGCATGTACCAAGACCAGAGTGAGCACATCGGCTTTATAATGCAACATTTGTTTATGATACAAGTATCAGTAGAGTTGGAAATGCGATGGAAACCCATTTAACTTGTATTTTTCCATTCGGTACATGAAAATGTAACAGTAAAAGTTATGTTTATATGCACTACATCACGCACAGCATCTCAGTGCAAAAGGTGTTACTATTGTACCTGGTTCGAATCCAAGCTGTATCACATCTGGTTGTGCTTGAGAGTCCCGTAGGGCGGCGCACAATTGGCCCAGCGTCGTCCAAGGTAGGTTGTCACTGTAAATAAGAATATGTTCTTAACTGACTTGCCTAGTTAACATTTAAAAACGTTTAAATCAGCAAACAGTATGTTTTTATTTAATGTTATTTAATGTTTCTTAAGAGAATAAAATATTGTAGTGATGTCCTATGTTTGTTACTGTATTGTAACTTCCCCAAAATTATAATGAAAAAATCAGTTTGATGGAAACATATCTGGTGGGAAAACGCAAAATTGTTATATGGAGATTTTAGAATATTCAAATGAAAATCTGTTGCAATTTGGATGGAAGCCTAGCTACAAATATTCTCTAAATGCAGCTAAACTAATCCCTAAAAACCTTCCTTTCATCTAGACAACCTGGAGAAGAACTCTGACGAGGTGACGGTGAACATGATCATCGCCATCGTCCAGGCCATCGGCTTCTCCAACTCCTTCAACAACCCGATCATCTACGCCTTCATGAACGAGAACTTCAAGAAGAGCTGTGTGGCTACCTTGTCGCGCTGCCTCAGGAAGCCCTCCGACCACCGGGGCGGCGCTGTGGAGACGCCCAACAACCCCACTGTACTGTTTATTAGACCACTGAAGAGGGAGGCCTTCTCAGAGACTGGAGGTGGGGCTAATGGGGGCTTGGCGCAGGGTGTGCTGGAGAACGGTCCGTCCGTCTCCTCTCAGACCTCCTCAGCCTTAGCAGGGGAGAAGATGACGGTGAACACTGAGCTACCCAGTGAGCAGCGGAGATCTGTTGAAATAGTCTCGTTACAGACTTAAAAAAGAAGCACTCCAGTCTCCTTTTCACCTCATTTATCCAAGTGTACATTAGGGGACAAATTAGTACAGGTTCAGAAGCGTACCTTTTGGAAAAGGTACACATTATCCTATTCAGGCTACCACCACAGTGACAAAGCAGTCTGTTCCTTTAAGTGGCAAAAATGTACCACTAAAACGTTTTTGGGGTGTTGTTTTAGAACTGTAGGGTGCCTTTCAACGTTATTTTCATATTTCCCAGGGTGCCTTTCAAGGGAAATTTAGAGTTACCAGTACCATCAATGACTGTGTTTGCTAGTGACAGACATGGTTGTTACATTCAATTGCTTGGTCCTGTAGCCTTCATCAAGTGAGTGCCTAAGTTAATATTTGATCATTTAAATTAATCTCTTGATGACAATACATGACATATATCATATTTTAACAGCGTAGTTTTACCCCAACACAGTGGTCTGAAACTAGCCTGAGTAGCAGTCTCTTTAGCTAATCCACTCCCTGAAGTCCATGTCATTGCTTCTTTGTCTAAAAACACTGGTACTCAGACGAGTCTGAAACAGCTGGTTTACAGGCCACATCAGGCAAGTCACATTATGCTGGCTTGCAAAGTGTTATGGAATTCTTATTGGAATACAGCCAGAGTTAGAATATCCCAAAATTTGAACTTTTAAAATCACCCTCAAATGGCATTTAAAATGACAGCCAAAGTAGGAAAGATTGATAAATGAGACTCCCTAAACCATCTAAATGGGAACAACCATCTCAGTAACGGGTGAAATAAGTCCAACTACTAACAGATTGGATGGGCTAAAAAAAATATATGTTATTTATCTTTGTGCATTTGGAAACTATTCAGACCCCTTGACTTTTTCCACATTTTGATACATTACAGCCTTATTCTAAAATGGATTGAATTAAAAAAAATCCCTCAATCTACACACAATACCCCATAATGACATAGCAAAACCAGGTTTTTAGAAATGTTTGCAAATTTATTAAAAATAAAACAGAAATACCTTATTTACATAAGTATTCTGACCCTTTGCTATTAGACTCGAAATTGAGCTCAGGTGCATCCTGTTTCCATTGATCATCCTTGAGATGTTTCTACAACTTGATTGGAGTCCACCTGTGGTCAATTCAGATTTGGAAAGGCACACACCTGTCTATATAAGGTCCCACAGTTGACAGTGCATGTCAGAGCAAAAACCCAACCCATGAGGTCGAAGGAATTGTCCGTAGAGCTCCGAGACAGGATTGTGTCGAGGCACAGATCTGGGGAAGGGTATCAAAATATTTCTGCATCATTGAAGGTCCCCAAGAACACAGTGGCTTCCATCATTCTTAAATGGAAGAAGTTTGGAACCACCAAGACTCTTCCTAGAGCTGACCGCCCGGCCAAACTGATCAATCGGGGGAGAAGGGCCTTGGTCAGGGAGGTGACTAAGAACCCGATGGTCACTCTGACAGAGCTCCAGAGTTCCTCTGTGGAGATGGGAGAACCTTCCAGAAGGACAACCATCTCTGCAGCACTCCACCAAATCAGGCCTTTATTGTAGAGTGGCCAGACGGAAGCCAACCTCAGTAAAAGGCACATGACAGCCCGCTTGGAGTTTGCCAAAAGGCACCCAAAGGAAACAAGAATCTCTGTTCTGATGAAACCAAGATTGAACACTTTGAACTCTTCGGCCTGAATGCCAAGCGCCACGTCTGGAGGAAACGTGGCACCATCCCTGTGGTGAAGCATGGTGGTGGCAGGATCTTGTCTGGAGGAAACGTGGCACCATCCCTGCGGTGAAGCATGGTGGTGGCAGCATCTTGTCTGGAGGGAACGTGGCACCATCCCTGCGGTGAAGCATGGTGGTGGCAGCATCTTGTCTGGAGGGAATGTGGCACCATCCCTGCGGTGAAGCATAGTGGCGGCAGCATCTTGCTGTGGGGATGTTTTTCAGGGGAAAATAATAGATCTGCAGAAAAGAACGGGAGAAACTCCACAAACACAGGTGTGCCAAGCTTGTCGCATCTTACCCATGAAGACTTGAGGCTGTAATCGCTGCCAAAGGTGCGTCGACAAAGTACTGAGTAAAGGGTCTGAATATTTCTAAAAAAAACTATTTTTGCTTTGTCGTTATGGAGTATTGTGTATAGATTGATGAGGGTGTGAAAAAATATTTTAATCCATTCCAGAATAAGGCTGTAATGTAAAAAGATGTGGAAAAAGTCAAGGGGTCTGAATACTTTCGAAGGCACTGTACATATGCCAACTTCTGAATAACTATTCCGCAGGATGTAGGCTACAATCATCAGACTAAAACAGGTGAAACCAGCCACTACCCTGCCCAGCATGGGAGACAGTGCCTTCTCACATGTGACCCCCCTCAGCTCTGCAACACTCTACCTGTACTCGTCCAGGAGGCAGCTTTAATCTCTTCAAATCAAATCAAATGTATTTATATAGCCCTTCGTACATCAGCTGATATCTCAGTGCTGTACAGAAACCCAGCCTAAAACCCCAAACAGCAAGCAATGCAGGTGTACAAGCACGGTGCCTAGGAAAAACTCCCTAGAAAGGCCAAAACCTAGGAAGAAACCTAGAGAGGAACCAGGCTATGAGGGGTGGCCAGTCCTCTTCTGGCTGTGCCGGGTGGAGATCTCTTCACTTTAAAACACAACATCTATTCAAGCTTTTTTAAATGTTTAATGGCTTAATCTGCTTAAAGTCCATCTTCAACATTAGCAGGTAATGTCTTGATGTATTGTGACTGTCTTTTTGTTTTGCTTTCTAACTTTAACTTTAATGTGCAATGAACGTGGGAAATGTGCTATGCAAATGATATATGTATTATTATTATTATTATTATTGACGGGAAGAGAGCACCACAGCAGGCAGCTGTCGTTTTTTGAGACGGTAGACCAAAGTCCTGGTGGCAAAACCTCTTACTGCTCAACTGTACATACGGTAGTGAGAGCTAGTCCATTAACGTACATGATCACTTGTAAAAGCACATTTTGTACTTTCACAAAACGACTGTCATTTACAAGAAGGTAAGCACTGCAGGCATCTCAGAGAAGTACAGATTGTGAAGACAGGGTCACCTCGGAAAGATCAAAATGCTTTGAAATAGAAAGTAGACAGAGGTTCATTGATTCGGTATTACCTGATTCAGCATGCTGAGAAAGCGAGGTTCATTGATTCAGTATTACCTGATTCAGCATGCTGAGAAAGCGAGGTTCATTGATTCAGTATTCTGAGAAATGCAGGTTCATTGATTCAGTATTACCTGATTCAGCATTCTGAGAAAGCCAGGCTCATTGATTCACTACAGATAATTCCACAACAGACAATACAATAGACTCAATAGAGGTCTTGGAGGTGGAATACTCAGTAGCGTGCAAATCACTACTGTCTGGAGATGGTGGAGGCATCTAATTATAAATAGGCTAATTACCAATCAATAAATGAATCAAAACCATTTTATTTAACTGAAAGAGCTAAACGTTATAGAACCTGGTCCCAGATCTGTGCTCTATGCAGCTCCATGTTCAAGCCGAACAATGAGTGACAAGTAGGTTGACGACAACACAAACAGACCAACACTCAGGCTAATACTTTAATAATTGAACAATTGTACAAACATGTTTCTATAGGACTTTGTTAAAGAGGTAAATACTTTTCATTACAAGCTTCTGTATATGTGAAATCAACACTATATTTCATTACTGGACCATAAGTTAAATGTTGAACTTGAGGTTTGTGTCATGAATTACAATTATGCTTCTACATCGGCATTGCTTTCTCTTTGTAGTTTTAGGCTGGATAAGCACATTGTGACAACTGCAGATGTAAAAAAGGGCTCATTGTGTGTCTATCGTTGTACGTGTCAGCAAGATTGTTGATGTTTTCAAATTTGGATAAAAAAAAAAAAATGGTTTGTTTTTCTTCATTTCTGTGTGTAATTACTTCCTTTAATGGATCCAAATCTACCACGAAGCAGTAACATCCAGCTTTACGGTTGACTTCATAATGGTGAGAAAACATCAAACAGTGACATGCGTGCCAAATGGTACCCTGCAGAGCACTACTTTAGACCAGAGCCCTGTGGGCTATTGACTTCACTAGTCCTACTAATTACTAGCTTAAAAGCCAACCTGCTGTTAAAGCCATTCGCTTCTCTGTGTGAGGGTACTCCCATCCCAGTGGTTTAAACATGCTCTTATCTGCAAGAGACAGGCACTGTCAGTTCCCCCATTTCCATATTGGTTTGGTGGAACTCCCAAGCCTCAAGTCACTGTGACATTTCGGCAGTCATGTCATATTTGAAAACAGATTTCGTCATATCATCTCGGTTAAAGAGATAGAACAGGATCCTAAGCATTTTCAAATTCTTAACATATACGAATTGCAGGATGTTTTAATAGATGTAAAAGTCCCCTGTTTAGGGGACCAGCGTGGTTCTGGTACCGGTTCCGACCGACATTTTAGTGTCTAAATCGGTCTGTGAACACCGTAGATGGAAATGGCTTGCATTGAGCGGTAGTCCTGATTCTCACGGACACAGCAGTATGTCTCCTCTGCCTGTGTGAAGCAGGAAGTGAAATATGACACCACTTGATGCTGGGATGTCCCTCAGAGATCGATTTATAGCCAGTAATCAAAACACACTTATTTGTCGTAGAAGGACAAGATTAATATGAAAGGCAAGTTCCTACGAGTCCAGGAAGCCATGCTAGAACTCTGAGACATTCACAGCGATGGGGGCAGACGTTTTGATCAAAATATGCAAATCTTCTCTAACACTAAATATTTAAATATGTATTTTACAGTTATAAGGAGGGTGAAATATTATAGTCAGTCCTTTTATAAATTGATTATACTATATTTAGAAAAAATATAAGTCATTTCAAGCCTGATTCATACAGTTTTGTTGATTTGGAAATACATCGTAAAATACTTCATCTTTTCATCATATTTGTCCTGTGTACTTGTGTCCTCAAAAGTGATTACACCTCTGCAATTTATAACCATTTTTACCTGGAAGGTGAGATTTTAACCTTGGAGTACGCAGTATTACTAGTTATTGTGTATGGCCCTTTTAGGATAAATCCTTACTTCTGTAGATTACAATGATTTACAGTTAAGAGGGTTTAAATAACACAAACCATGAAGACTCATCCATACACAGAGTAGAGGGATGTTTTAAACCATACAGACAGTAGAGGGATGTTTTAATCCATACAGACATCCATACATACAGTAGAGGGATGTTTTAATCCATACAGACAGTAGAGGGATGTTTTAAACCATACAGACATCCATACATACAGTAGAGGGATGTTTTAAACCATACAGACATCCATACATACAGTAGAGGGATGTTTTAAACCATACAGACATCCATACATACAGTAGAGGGATGTTTTAATCCATACAGACAGTAGAGGGATGTTTTAAACCATACAGACATCCATACATACAGTAGAGGGATGTTTTAAACCATACAGACATCCATACATACAGTAGAGGGATGTTTTAATCCATACATACAGTAGAGGGATGTTTTAATCCATACAGACATCCATACATACAGTAGAGGGATGTTTTAATCCATACATACAGTAGAGGGATGTTTTAATCTATACAGACATCCATGCATACAGTAGAGGGATGTTTTAAACCATACAGACATCCATACATACAGTAGAGGGATGTTTTAAACCATACAGACATCCATACAGACAGTAGAGGGATGTTTAAACCATACAGACAGTAGAGGGATGTTGTAATCCATACAGACATCCATACATACAGTAGAGGGATGTTTTAATCCATACAGACATCCATACATACAGTAGAGGGATGTTTTAATCCATACAGACATCCATACAGACAGTAGAGGGATGTTTTAATCCATACATACAGTAGAGGGATGTTTTAATCCATACAGACATCCATACAGACAGTAGAGGGATGTTTTAATCCATACATACAGTAGAGGGATGTTTTAATCCATACATACAGTAGAGGGATGTTTTAATCCATACAGACATCCATACAGACAGTAGAGGGATGTTTTAATCCATACATACAGTAGAGGGATGTTTTAATCCATACATACAGTAGAGGGATGTTTTAATCCATACATACAGTAGAGGGATGTTTTAATCCATACATACAGTAGAGGGATGTTTTAATCCATACAGACATCCATACATACAGTAGAGGGATGTTTTAATCCATACAGACAGTAGAGGGATGTTTTAATCCATACATACAGTAGAGGGATGTTTTAAACCATACAGACAGTAGAGGGATGTTTTAAACACTGAGAAAACCCCACAAGCCAGCAGTAAACACAAAAAGCCAATTTGTTCGAGGTTTTAGAGAACAGTCACCATATAGTAACCTCACCTTAAGAAACAACAGGGGTGAAGCCTGGGCATCACAGACCATCATATAGTATAGACAGGGTTCATTGTAACCAGGCTCCAGATGGCTCTGTGCTTCAGCCAACTCCTGTCTCAAGGTTGTTCAATCAGTGTCACACCAACCATGAATGGCATAACAAAGCTGTGTGGCAATGACAGTCAGAAGAGTTGGCTCAAGCACATACTTTACAGACCTGTTGAACAGGCTCCTTTCAGCCAGTGAACAACATCAAACCATATTTCTAATCAAATCAGTGACTTCAACGCTTCACTCTTTCCAGCGTCAAACACACTTTATTGTAAATTCAGAAAGGGCAAAGCATGGAACACAAACGGCCAACATAATACAGTGAGTCCACATGAGGCCACGACTAAACAAATAAAAAACAAGTGAACGTCAGTTCTTCCATTGTGGAAGAAGCTGGAGACGTTTTGACAGGCACTTCTCTCTCTGTAGTCCTGTAGAAGAAGTGGTATAAAATAACACAATAAACACAAAGCCAAAAGGAAGATGTTATATGAAGCTTCACGGAGAGAAAACAAAAGCTTCACTTTAAGGCACTCCTTGTGTATGTGCCCCATGCTCTCTTTACTCCATCACACACACACACACACACACACACACACACACACACACACACACACACACACACACACACACACACACACACACACACACACACACACACACACACACACACACACACACACACACTCCTCATCACGTCAACTGTCAATCATTGATAGCAAAATAAGCATAAACAATGATCAGTACAGTAAGGTTTGTGGGGTTGATTCCCAAACGGGTCACATATACTGCAGATGTGCCACTATGTAACTGTAGGTGCCTTTGGATTAAAGCATCTACTAAATGACCATATTATTTTACATTATTAGATGTTGGGTGTGGGACAGACAGAGCCCAGGGTTCTACTGGGACAGACATGAGCCCAGGGTTCTACTGGGACAGACAGAGCCTAGGGTTCTACTGGGACAGACAGAGCCCAGGGTTCTACTGGGACAGACAGAGCCCAGGGTTCTACTGGGACAGACACGAGCCCAGGGTTCTACTTGGACAGACAGAGCCCAGGGTTCTACTTGGACAGACAGAGCCCAGGGTTCTACTTGGACAGACAGAGCCCAGGGTTCTACTGGGACAGACAGAGCCCAGGGTTCTACTGGGACAGACACGAGCCCAGGGTTCTACTTGGACAGACAGAGCCCAGGGTTCTACTGGGACAGACACGAGCCCAGGGTTCTACTGGGACAGACGCCAGCCCAGGGTTCTACTATGTAACCAAGGGGATGTGGAACTCGGCGCTGTCGAAGAGCAGGGGTCTCCTGGGTGGAGTGGGGTCCTTGTCAGCCTTGTGTAAGAGCTTGAACAGTCCTGTACCGATGTTCATGGGGATTCCCATGATGATGCATTCTGATACACCTGGAACAGAGGAGACAGAGACATTCAGATACACCTGGAACCAGAGGAGACAGAGACATTCTGATACACCTGGAACCAGAGGAGACAGAGAGACATTCAGATACACCTGGAACCAGAGGAGACAGAGACATTCAGATACACCTGGAACCAGAGGAGACAGAGACATTCAGATACACCTGGAACCAGAGGAGACAGAGACATTCTGATACACCTGGAACCAGAGGAGACAGAGAGACATTCAGATACACCTGGAACCAGAGGAGACAGAGACATTCAGATACACCTGGAACCAGAGGAGACAGAGACATTCAGATACACCTGGAACCAGAGGAGACAGAGAGACATTCAGATACACCTGGAACCAGAGGAGACAGAGAGACATTCAGATACACCTGGAACCAGAGGAGACAGAGACATTCAGATACACCTGGAACCAGAGGAGACAGAGACATTCAGATACACCTGGAACCAGAGGAGACAGAGACATTCAGATACACCTGGAACCAGAGGAGACAGAGGGACATTCAGATACACCTGGAACCAGAGGAGACAGAGGGACATTCAGATACACCTGGAACCAGAGGAGACAGAGGGACATTCAGATACACCTGGAACCAGAGGAGACAGAGACATTCAGATACACCTGGAACCAGAGGAGACAGAGAGACATTCAGATACACCTGGAACCAGAGGAGACAGAGAGACATTCAGATACACCTGGAACCAGAGGAGACAGAGAGACATTCAGATACACCTGGAACCAGAGGAGACAGAGAGACATTCAGATACACCTGGAACCAGAGGAGACAGAGAGACATTCAGATACACCTGGAACCAGAGGAGACAGAGAGACATTCAGATACACCTGGAACCAGAGGAGACAGAGACATTCAGATACACCTGGAACCAGAGGAGACAGAGACATTCAGATACACCTGGAACCAGAGGAGACAGAGAGACATTCAGATACACCTGGGACCAGAGGAGACAGAGACATTCAGATACACCTGGAACCAGAGGAGACAGAGACATTCAGATACACCTGGAACCAGAGGAGACAGAGACATTCAGATACACCTGGAACCAGAGGAGACAGAGACATTCAGATACACCTGGAACCAGAGGAGACAGAGACATTCAGATACACCTGGAACCAGAGGAGACAGAGACATTCAGATACACCTGGAACCAGAGGAGACAGAGACATTCTGATACACCTGGAACCAGAGGAGACAGAGACATTCAGATACACCTGGAACCAGAGGAGACAGAGACATTCTGATACACCTGGAACCAGAGGAGACAGAGACATTCAGATACACCTGGAACCAGAGGAGACAGTGACATTCTGATACACCTGGAACCAGAGGAGACAGAGACATTCTGATACACCTGGAACCAGAGGAGACAGAGACATTCAGATACACCTGGAACCAGAGGAGACAGAGAGACATTCAGATACACCTGGAACCAGAGGAGACAGAGAGACATTCAGATACACCTGGAACCAGAGGAGACAGAGACATTCAGATACACCTGGAACCAGAGGAGACAGAGGGACATTCAGATACACCTGGAACCAGAGGAGACAGAGGGACATTCAGATACACCTGGAACCAGAGGAGACAGAGACATTCAGATACACCTGGAACCAGAGGAGACAAAGACATTCAGATACACCTGGAACCAGAGGAGACAGAGACATTCAGATACACCTGGAACCAGAGGAGACAGAGACATTCAGATACACCTGGAACCAGAGGAGACAGAGACATTCAGATACACCTGGAACCAGAGGAGACAGAGAGACATTCAGATACACCTGGAACCAGAGAGATTGAGCTCAATCAGCCGTGTCTGGGATTTCTTTCTCAATGACTGGGAATCCGACCTCTCTTCCGTCTCCTCCCCATTCATCTGTAGTGAAAACACTTGACAGGTCGCTCGTTAGTTATTTCAGATCAGTGCAGTGAATGAGAGAAGTCGTGGAAAGGACAGATGTTTTTTTAGACAACTAAAAGCCATTGTAATTCTTTGTTATCAAGTAGCTGTATTTCTGTAATTCTGCTATAGAAAGAGGAAGCCTGCAACTCACCACAGACAGAGTCCTTCTGACCAAAGTACGCAGCATCAAAGAGATGGTCGGCAGTTTTCTCAAAGGACGCCAGCATCAACACACTCTCCTTCATCTTAGCCAGGCCAAACCTGGTGATACCTAGGATCTCACCCTATGGATGGCAAATACATTATCCTATTGCATAACCATATACATTATCCTATTGCATAACCATATACATTATCCTATTGCATAACCATGTCGCATTATGCTACCACATTATCTTATTGCATTATCCCATTACATTATCATGTTTCATATCACTATTACATTATCCTATCACATTATCCAATTGCATAACCCTACTCAATTATCATATCACACAATCTTATTACATTATCATATTGCAAAAACCCTACTACATGATCCTATTGCATATCCATGACATTATCATATTGCATAACCCTATTACTTAAAACCCATTACATATTTGATTATACACACTGTATCCTATCACATACAGAGATTTTATTTTATTAAACAAAATATTTTTATTCGAGCAATTGTATAAGTAAAAAATATATACTGAACAAAAATATATACGCAACATGTAAAGTGTTGGTCCCATGTTTCATGAACTGAACTAGAAGAGCCCCAACATCTTCCATACGTACAAAAAGCTAATTACTCTAAAATGTTGTGCACAAGTTTGTTTTACATCCCTGTTAGAGAGCATTTCTCCTTTGTCAAGATAATCCATTCACCTGACAGGTGTGGCATATCAAGAAGCTGATTAAACAGCATTATCATTACACAGGTGCACCTCGAGCTGGGGACAATAAAAGGCCACTAAAATGTGCATTTTTGTTACACAACGCCACAGATGTTTCAAGTTTTGAGGGAGCGTGCGATTGACATGCAGACTGCAGGAATGTCCACCAGAGTTGTTGCTAGAGAATTTAATGTTCAGTTACTTGAACTCTGAAGCATTTATTTGGGCTGCAATTTCTGAGGCTGGAAACGCTAATGAACTTATCCTCTGCAGCAGACTCTGCTTCTTCCTTTCCTGTGGCGGTCCTCATGAGAGCCAGTTTCATCATAGCACTTGATGGTTACTGCGACTGCACTTGAAGAAACTTTCAAATTTCTTGAAATTTTCCAGATTGACTGACCTGTCTTAAAGTATTGTGCTTATTTGAGCTGTTCTTGACATAATATGGACTTGGTCTTTTACAAAATAGGGCTATCTTCTGTATACCACCCCTATCTTGTCACAACACAACTGATTGGCTCAAACGCACTAAGGAAAAAATTCCACAAATTAACAAGGCACACCTGTTAATTGAAATTCATTCCAGGTGACTACCTCATGAAGCTGGTTGAGAGAATGCCAAGACTGTGCAAAGCTGTCATCAAGGCAAAGGGTGGCTACTTTGAAGAATCTCATATACAGTTGAAGTCGGAAGTTTACATACACTTAGGTTGGAGTCATTAAAACTCATTTTTCAACCACTCCACATATTTCTTGTTAACAAACTATAGTTTTGGCAAGTCGGTTAGGACATCTACTTTGTGCATGACAAGTCATTTTTCCAGCAATTGTTTACAGACAGATTATTTCACTTATAACTCAGTGTATCACAATTGTAGTGGGTCAGAAGTTTACATACACTAAGTAGACTGTGCCTTTAAACAGCTTGGAAAATTCCAGAAAATTATGTCATGGCTTTAGAAGCTTCTGATAGGCTAATTGACATAATTTGAGTCAATAGGAGGTGTACCTGTGGATTTATTTCAAGCCTACCTTCAAACTCAGTGCCTCTTTGCTTGACATTATGGGAAAATCAAAAGAAATCAGCCAAGTTGTAGACCTCCACAACTCTGGTTCAACCTTGGGAGCATTTTCCAAATGCCTGAAGGTACCACGTTCATCTGTACAAACAATAGTATGCAAGTATAAACACCATGGGACCACGCAGCCGTCAAACCGCTCAGGAAGGAGACGCTTTCTGTCTCCTAGAGATGAACGTACGTTGGTGCGAAAGGTGGAAATCAATCCCAGAAAAACAGCAAAGGACCTTGTGAAGATGCTGGAGGAAACAGGTACAAAAGTATCTATATCCACAGTAAACGAGTCCAATATCGACATAACCTGAAAAGCCGCTCAGCAAGGAAGAAGCCACTGCTCCAAAATCACCATAAAAAAGCCAGTCAACGTTTTGCAACTGCACATGGGGACAAAGATTGTACTTTTTGGAGAAATGTCCTCTGGTCTGATGAAACAAAAATAGAACTGTTTGGCCATAATGACCATCGTTATGTTTGGAGTAAAAAGGGGGAGGCTTGCAAGCCAAAGAACACCATCCCAATTGTGAAGCACGGGGGTGGCAGCATCATGTTGTGGGGGTGCTTTGCTGCAGGAGGGACTGGTGCACTTCACAAAATAGATGTCATCATGAGGAAAGAAAATTATGTGGATATATTGAAGCAACATCTCAAGACATCAGTCAGGAAGTTAAAGCTTGGTCACAAATGGGTCTTCCAAATGGACATTGACCCCAAGCATACTTCCAAAGTTGTGGCAAAATGGCTTAAGGACAACAAAGTCAAGGTATTGGAGTGGCCATCTCAAATCTCTGAACCTCAATCCTATAGAAAATGGGCAGAACTGAAAAAGCGTGTGCGAGCAAGGAGGCCTAAAAACCTGACTCAGTTACACCAGCTCTGTCAGGAGGAATGGGCCAAAATTCACCCAATTTATTGTGGGAAGCTTGTGGAAGGCTACCCGAAATGTTTGACCCAAGTTAAACAATTTAAAGGCTATGCTACCAAATACTAATTGAGTGTATGTAAACTTCTGACCCACTGGGAATGTGATGAAAGAAATAAAAGCTTAAATAAATCATTCTCTCTACTATTATTCTGACATTTCACATTCTAAAAAATAAAGTGGTGCTCCTAACTGACCTAAGACAGGGAATTTTTACTAGGATTAAATGTCAGGAATTGTGAAAAACTGAGTTTAAATGTATTTGGCTAACGTGTATGTAAACTTCCGACTTCAACTATAATATAGTTTGATTTGTTTAACACTTTTTTGGTTACTACATGATTCCATATGTGTTATTTAATAGTTTTGATGTCTTCACTATTATTCTATAATGTAGAAAATAGTAAAAAGAAAATAAAAAGCCTTCAATGAGTAGGTGTACAAACAATGTTTTTTTGTGTTTTTAATATATATATATATATATTTTTTTTTGTCCCCAATTTTGTGGTATCCAATTGGTAGCTACAGTCTTGTCCCATCCCCCCGAAACACGACCCCGCCAAGCAGCACTGCTTCTTGACACAATGCCCGCTTAACCCGGAAGCCAGCCGCACCAATGTGTTGGAGGAAACACCGTACACCTGGCGACCGTGTCAGCGTGCACTGCACCCTGCTCGCCACAGGAGTCGTTAGAGAGCGATGGGACAAGGACATCCCTGCCGGCCAAACCCTCCCCTAACCCGGACGACCTGGCCAACCCTCCCCTGGGCCAAACCCTCCCCTAACCCGGACGACGCTGGGCCAAACCCTCCCCTAACCCGGACGACGCTGGGCCAAACCCTCCCCTAACCCGGACGACGCTGGGCCAAACCCTCCCCTAACCCGGACGACGCTGGGCCAAACCCTCCCCTAACCCGGACGACGCTGGGCCAAACCCTCCCCTAACCCGGACGACGCTGGGCCAAACCCTCCCCTAACCCGGACGACGCTGGGCCAAACCCTCCCCTAACCCGGACGACGCTGGGCCAGACCCTCCCCTAACCCGGACGACGCTGGGCCAGACCCTCCCCTAACCCGGACGACGCTGGGCCAGACCCTCCCCTAACCCGGACGACGCTGGGCCAGACCCTCCCCTAACCCGGACGACGCTGGGACAAACCCTCCCCTAACCCGGACGACGCTGGGACAAACCCTCCCCTAACCCGGACGACGCTGGGACAAACCCTCCCCTAACCCGGACGACGCTGAACCAAACCCTCCCCTAACCCGGACGACGCTGGGCCAAACCCTCCCCTAACCCGGACGACGCTGGGCCAAACCCTCCCCTAACCCGGACGACGCTGGGCCAAACCCTCCCCTAACCCGGACGACGCTGGGCCAAACCCTCCCCTAACCCGGACGACGCTGGGCCAAACCCTCCCCTAACCCGGACGACGCTGGGCCAAACCCTCCCCTAACCCGGACGACGCTGGGCCAAACCCTCCCCTAACCCGGACGACGCTGGGCCAAACCCTCCCCTAACCCGGACGACGCTGGGCCAAACCCTCCCCTAACCCGGACGACGCTGGGCCAAACCCTCCCCTAACCCGGACGACGCTGGGCCAAACCCTCCCCTAACCCGGACGACGCTGGGCCAAACCCTCCCCTAACCCGGACGACGCTGGGCCAAACCCTCCCCTAACCCGGATGACGCTTGGCCAAACCCTCCCCTAACCCAGACGACGCTGGGCCAAACCCTCCCCTAACCCGGACGAGCTGGGCCAAACCCTCCCCTAACCCGGACGACGCTGGGCCAAACCCTCCCCTAACCCGGACGACGCTGGGCCAAACCCTCCCCTAACCCGGACGACGCTGGGACAAACCCTCCCCTAACCCGGACGACGCTGGGCCAATTGTGCACCGCCTCATAGGTCTCCCGGTCACGGCCGGCTGCGACACAGCCTGGAATCGAACCAGGATTTGTAATGACACAGCTAGCACTGCGTTGCAGTGCCTTAGACCGCTGTGCCACTTAGGAGGCAGGTGTCCAAACTTTTGACTGGTACTGTATTTCAATGGAAAACATATGTAAAATATGACATTAGCTGAGAGTAGGCCTGCACAGGTTTCTTTAAATTCAATAAATTCAATAAATTCCCAGTTCTTCCAAAAATCCTGGTTGCATGATTCCGGATTTCCTACTTATTACGGGAATCCTCTAACCAGGATTTCCTACTTATTACGGGAATCATCTAACCAGGATTTCCTACTTATTACGGGAATCCTCTAACCAGTATTTCCTACATATTACGGGAATCCTCTAACCAGGATTTCCTACTTATTACGGGAATCCTCTAACCAGGATTTCCAACTTATTACGGGAATCCTCTAACCAGGATTTCCAACTTATTACGGGAATCCTCTAACCAGGATTTCCTACTTATTACGGGAATCCTCTAACCAGGATTTCCTACTTATTACGGGAATCCTCTAACCAGGATTTCCTACTTATTACGGGAATCCTCTAACCAGGATTTCCTACTTATTACGGGAATCCTCTAACCAGGATTTCCTACTTATTACAGGAATCCTCTAACCAGGATTTCCTACTTATTACGGGAATCCTCTAACCAGGATTTCCTACTTATTACGGGAATCCTCTAACCAGGATTTCCTACTTATTACGGGAATCCTCTAACCAGGATTTCCTACTTATTACGGGAATCCTCTAACCAGGATTTCCTACTTATTACGGGAATCCTCTAACCAGGATTTCCTACTTATTACGGGAATCCTCTAACCAGGATTTCCTACTTATTACGGGAATCCTCTAACCAGGATTTCCTACTTATTACGGGAATCCTCTAACCAGGATTTCCTACTTATTACGGGAATCCTCTAACCAGGATTTCCTACTTATTACGGGAATCCTCTAACCAGGATTTCCTACTTATTACGGGAATCCTCTAACCAGGATTTCCTACTTATTACGGGAATCCTCTAACCAGGATTTTGGGAAAACCAGGGAATTTATTGAAAGTTCCAGGAATTGTGCAACCCTGCTGCATCTAAACTGCAAACAGAGCACCTCATCTGTCATCACAAAACAAACCTCACTCAATATTATTTGTCTTTGAATAAAACATTCTCCATCTTTTCACCGACCTTATAGGACATGAGGTCTGCCAGGAGCATGACGTGTCGCCTGTCGATGCTCATACCGTGGTTCACCATGGTGTACTGTATCTCATTGATGATGGTGGACCTAGCAGCCTCGATGCCAAGCGTCTTCTCAACCTGCCAAACAGAGACACAATCAGTTGCTTCTGTTTAGATATGTAAAAAAAAAGAAGGAGAATAGAATTCCAAACTGATGTTTGTAAGATTGATTAGATGGTAGGATAGGAAGAGCAGCTGGGAGACAGAGCAGAGGGAACAGAAATGCGCTCATGCTGGGATCAAACTAGGATCCACGCCGCGGGGACAGTAGATAGTTCTGGAGGAGAGAACAGTCCGTTGGTTCTCGGCACAGAGGCATTGAGGGATTCAATCCATTCATTTAATTAACAAAGTGTCCTCTTCTACAACAACAGTTGTCATTGAGAGAATTGGTTCAGGCCAATCAATGAGACGATCATTTGAAATTCGATCAATAAATGGGACGATAATATGTTGCTGTTTGTTTTTGGAGGAGGGGCTGCTACAGTCTAGTTACCTCATAGGTGTTGTTTGAGGTGGTCCTGTTGCCGTTGACACCGTGGGTTGCCATGACGCTGCGTAGGTTGTCTCCCTCAACCAGCAGCTTGTACTTGTTCTTGCCGGTCTGCTCGTCGATGTGAATGACAGCTCTGGACACCTCGGGGATACCCTGTACCACCACCTAGTAACACCACAGAGACAGGGAGAGAAGAGAGAGGGAGGAGAGAGGGAGGAGAGAGGGAGGAGAGAGGGAGGAGAGAGGACAGAGACAGAAGAGAGAGACGGAGGAGAGAGGGAGGAGAGAGGACAGAGACAGAAGAGAGAGAGGGGACAGAGAGAGGACAGAGACAGAAGAGAGAGAGGGAGGAGAGAGGGGACAGAGAGAGGACAGAGACAGAAGAGAGAGAGGGGACAGAGACAGAAGAGGGGACAGAGAGAGGGAGGAGAGAGGGAACAGAGAGGGAGGAGAGGAGAGAGGGGACAGAGAGGGAGGAGAGAGGGGACAGAGAGAGGGAGGAGAGCGGGGACAGAGAGAGGGAGGAGAGAGGGGACAGAGAGGGGGAGGAGAGAGGGGAGGGAGAGAGGGAGGAGAGAGGGGACAGAGAGGGAGGAGACAGGGAAGAGAGAGGGGGAGGAAAGGAGAGAGGAGAGAAGAGACAGAGAGGGGGAGGAAAGGAAAGAGGGGACACACTATAATGAACTGTACAGAGGTCTTGGCAGCATTACCCGCCCGGTGAATTCTATGCATTTCTAATCATAAAGCCCTTGTTGATATCATGAAAGAAACAATTCACTAAAATAATCCATGGTGAGACCTGCCTGAAGACCAACACAAGATTAACATGTTTAGTTCAATACTTTAGACCAGAGCCCCAGTCAAAAGTGGTGCACTATATATAGGGAATATGGGCCCTGGTCAAAAGTAGTGCGCTGAATAGGGTGCCATTTGGGACGCAGCGTTACTCTTACCTTGGGCAGGTTATCCTTTAGAGACTGGAGGACGTAGTACATGGAGCTCTTGCTGTTTTCCCTGGGAGATACACAGACCACTGCCTCCCCGTGTACAGCTATGTCTCCAGGCTTCACTCTCAGCTTAGACATGCAGATAGAGTAGCGGACTGTCTCTGCATTTACCTGTGGAGAGAGAGACAGACATAAATAGATAGAGAGTCAGAGAAAGCAGAGAGCAGAGAGAGAATGCAGAGAGAGAAAGAGACAGAGACAGAGAGAGACATGCAGAGAGAGAGAGAAAGAGACAGAGAGAGACATGCAGAGAGAGCAGAGAGAGAAAGAGACAGAGAGAGAATGCAGAGAGAGCAGAGAGAGAAAGAGACAGAGAGAGAATGCAGAGAGAGAGCAGAGAGAGAAAGAGACAGAGAGAGACATGCAGAGAGAGAGCAGAGAGAGAAAGAGACAGAGAGAGACATGCAGAGAGAGAGCAGAGAGAAAGAGAGAGAGAGACATGCAGAGAGAGAGCAGAGAGAAAGAGAGAGAGAGACATGCAGAGAGAGCAGAGAGAGAAAGAGACAGAGAGAGACATGCAGAGAGAGAGCAGAGAGAGAAAGAGAGAGAGAGACATGCAGAGAGAGAGCAGAGAGAGAAAGAGACAGAGAGAGACATGCAGAGAGAGAGCAGAGAGAGAAAGAGACAGAGAGAGACATGCAGAGAGAGAGCAGAGAGAGAAAGAGACAGAGAGAGACATGCAGAGAGAGAGCAGAGAGAGAAAGAGACAGAGAGAGACATGCAGAGAGACATGCAGAGAGAGAGCAGAGAGAGAGAGCAGAGAGAGAGAGCAGAGAGAGAGACAGAGAGAGACATGCAGAGAGAGAGAGAGCAGAGAGAGAAAGACATGCAGAGAGAGAGCAGAGAGAGAGAGAGAGAGAGAGACAGTTGAACAGTCAAACATCTCAGGCTTCTCTACAGTGAGTTGGGATGGATGGAACTACGGGACGACCTGCCTGATTACTAGTTTAGTCAGGCAGGTCACGCTACAGTATAAAACAGCCCTTTCATTTAAAACCCACCGTTTAAAGAACAATCCAATGCTCAATTAGTGTGAAGAAAAGCTCTGCTCTCTGTGGAGCTGCATCCTTCTACTCGTCAAACTGACAAAGAAACAACTGTCTGACTTCCTGTCTAAACTGACAAAGTCAGACTGTCTGTCTGACTTCCTGTCTAAACTGACAAAGTCAGACTTCCTGTCTAAACTGACAAAGTCAGACTGTCTGTCTGACTTCCTGTCTAAACTGTCTGTCTGACTTCCTGTCTAAACTGACAAAGTCAGACTTCCTGTCTAAACTGACAAAGTCAGACTGTCTGTCTGACTTCCTGTCTAAACTGTCTGTCTGACTTCCTGTCTAAACTGTCTGTCTGACTTCCTGTCTAAACTGTCTGTCTGACTTCCTGTCTAAACTGACAAAGTCAGACCTGGGACAAAACAGACTAAGAAACCTTTTCCTCTAAAATGTCACCTGATAAAGATCAAAGGCAGGTGTCCTGAAACCAAAACAGTTTATTTCCTCTCATCCCTCCCAGTAGTTCACACCAATACACATAGAATTGATAAAATAGGCATATAGAAATATAATGAATATAGTCACTAGAATGAATAATCACATAGAATTAGAATAAATATACACTACATGACCAAAAGTATGTGGACACCTGCTCGTCGAACATCTCATTCCTAAATCATGGGCCTTAATTTGGAGTTGGTCTCCCCTTTGCTGCTATAATAGCCTCCACTCTTCTGGGAAGGCTTTCCACTAGATGTTGGAACATTGCTGCAGGGACTTGCTTCCATTCAGCCACAACAGCATTAGTGAGGTCGGGCACTGATGTTGGGCGATTAGGACTGGCTCCCAGTCGGCATTCTAATTTATCCCAAAGGTTTTTGATGGGGTTGAGGTCAGGGCTCTGTGCAGGCCAGTCAAGTACTTCAACACAGATCGCGACAATCCATTTCTGTATGGACCTCGCTTTGTGCACGTGGACATTGTCATGCTGAAACAGGAAAGGGCCTTCCCCAAACTGTTGCCACAAAGTTGGAAGCACAGAATCGTCTAGAATGTCATTGTATGCTGTAGCGTTAAGATTTCCCTTCACTGGAACTAAGGGGCCTAGCCCGAACCATGAAATACAGCTCCAAACCATTATTCCTCCTCCACCAAACTTTACAGTTGGCACTATGCATTCAGGGAGGTAGCATTCTCCTGGCATCCGCCAAACCCAGATTCTTCCGTCGGACTGCCAGATGGTGAAGCGTGATTCATCACTCCAGAGAACGCGTTTCCACTGCTCCAGAGTCCAATGGCGGCGAGCTTTACACCGCTCCAGAGTCCAATGGCTGCGAGCTTTACACCACTCCAGTCCAATGGCGGCGAGCTTTACACCACTCCAGTCCAATGGCGGCGAGCTTTACACCACTCCAGTCCAATGGCGGCGAGCTTTACACCACTCCAGTCCAATGGCGGCGAGCTTTACACCACTCCAGTCCAATGGCGGCGGGCTTTACACCACTCCAGTCCAATGGCGGCGGGCTTTACACCACTCCAGTCCAATGGCGGCGAGCTTTACACCACTCCAGTCCAATGGCGGCGAGCTTTACACCACTCCAGCCGACGCTTGTTATTGCGCATGGTGATCTTAGGCTCGGAAACCCATTTCATGAAGCTCCCGACGAACAGTTATTGTGCTGACGTTTCTTCCAGTGGCAGTTTGGAACTCGGTAGTGATTGTTTATCAAAGAAATTTGATAAACTGACTTGTTGGAAAGGTGGCATCCTATGACGGTGCCACGTTGAAAGTCACTGAGCTCTTCAGTAAGCCAATGTTTGTCTATGGAGATTGCATGTGCTCGATTGTATACCCGTCAGCAACGGGTGTGGCTGAAATAGCCAAATCCAATCATTTGAAGGGGTGTCCACATACTTTTGTAATATAGTGTAGTCAATAGAATGACTAGAATAGTCATATAGAATTAGAATGACTAGAATAGTCATATAGAATTAGAATGACTAGAATAGTCATATAGAATTAGAATGACTAGAATAGTCATATAGAATTAGAATGACTAGAAAAGTCATATAGAATTAGAATGACTAGAATAGTCATATAGAATTAGAATGACTAGAATAGTCATATAGAATTAGAATGACTAGAAAAGTCATATAGAATTAGAATGACTAGAAAAGTCATATAGAATTAGAATGACTAGAAAAGTCATATAGAATTAGAATGACTAGAAAAGTCATATAGAATTAGAATGACTAGAAAAGTCATATAGAATTAGAATGACTAGAAAAGTCATATAGAATTAGAATGACTAGAATAGTTATATAGAAATAGAATGAATAAAAATAGTCATATAGAATTAGAATGACTAGAATAGTCATATAGAATTAGAATGACTAGAAAAGTCATATAGAATTAGAATGACTAGAATAGTTATATAGAAATAGAATGAATAAAAATAGTCATGAAAAATAAGGAATAGACTATCATAGAATAATATAACAATAGAATGACTAGAACAGTGTCTGTATTTCTATGTTGGTACCTCTAGTCGTAGCAGTCTGATCCTCTCCAGTGACAGCTTGACCAGAATGAAACAGTCGTCTGGCAGAAACACCTCTTCAATGTACTCTGAAATCTGTCAGGGAAAGAGTCCGATATGTATTCAATCACGGCAAACATAGATGTTCTGTTGTCATGGCAGAACGGTGTTATTTGATTTTCAAGTACACAGTAAGTACACAGTGTGTTTTGCAGTAGCCAGTATTTCAAACCGAGTGTTATGCGTTGTGTATTTGAAATGACAGGGTTGTTTTTGGTAACATCTCTGCTAGATTATTATAGTCTAAATGCCATCCTAATAGTTACATTAAACTTTGAAAAGGGAGGGGAAGTTTGTAACTATAAAAAGCAATCAAACTTTCAAACTTTCAATACTAATCCTTGAATGGTGAATAATGAACAGACATCCTGTGAGGTGAGAGATAGTGCTAAGTACTCAAGTCAGCTAGCGGAGCTCAGGCTAAAGGCCAGCTAGCGGAGCTCAGGCTAAAGGCCAGCTAGCGGAGCTCAGGCTAAAGGCCAGCTAGCGGAGCTCAGGCTAAAGGCCAGCTAGCGGAGCTGAGGCTAAAGGCCAGCTAGCGGAGCTCAGGCTAAAGGCCAGCTAGCGGAGCTCAGGCTAAAGGCCAGCTAGCGGAGCTCAGGCTAAAGGCCAGCTAGCGGAGCTCAGGCTAAAGGCCAGCTAGCGGAGCTCAGGCCAGCTAGCGGAGCTCAGGCTAAAGGCCAGCTAGCGGAGCTCAGGCTAAAGGCCAGCTAGCGGAGCTCAGGCTACAGGCCAGCTAGCGGAGCTCAGGCTAAAGGCCAGCTAGCGGAGCTCAGGCTACAGGCCAGCTAGCGGAGCTCAGGCTAAAGGCCAGCTAGCGGAGCTGAGGCTAAAGGCCAGCTAGCGGAGCTCAGGCTAAAGGCCAGCTAGCGGAGCTCAGGCCAGCTAGCGGAGCTCAGGCCAGCTAGCGGAGCTCAGGCCAGCTAGCGGAGCTCAGGCTAAAGGCCAGCTAGCGGAGCTCAGGCTACAGGCCAGCTAGCGGAGCTCAGGCTAAAGGCCAGCTAGCGGAGCTCAGGCTAAAGGCCAGCTAGCGGAGCTCAGGCTAAAGGCCAGCTCGATTGTCTGTCAGATAGTTACACCAATAACTGCAGAGTGAAATTCTCTTTAGAGCTCAACATCCTCCACTTCTACACAGAAGTGACAGTTGAAACACTGATCAATGCACTTAGTCCATATCAGCTAAGTTAGACTTGTTTTAGCCTTGGTTTCTCTGCTACCGCACGGCAAGCGGTACCGGAGCACCAAGTCTAGGTCCAAGAGGCTTCTAAACAGCTTCTACCCCCCAAGCCATCAGACTCCTGAACATCTAATCAAATGGCTACCCAGACTATATGCATCCCCACACTCGTCTACGCTGCTGCTACTCTGTTATTATCTATGCATAGTCACTTTAAAAACTCTACCTACATGTACATATTACCTCAATTATCTTGACACCGGTGCCCCCGCACATTGACTCTGTACCGGTACCCCCTATATATACCCCCGCTATTGTTATTTACTTCTGCTCTTTAATTATTTGTTATTTTTATCTCTTACTTTTTTTTTAAGGTATTTTCTTAAAACTGTATTGTTGGTTCAGGGCTCGTAAGTAAGCATTTCACTGTAAGGTCTACTACACCTGTTGTATTTGGCGCATGTGACAAATAGAATTTGATTTGAATGTGAGAGCCTGTCAGCATTCTATGGAACCATGGTGTGAATTATAGTGATCCATAAGCATTCTCACTTCTTACACATCATTCACATCTATCACTCCAGTATTAATGCTAATTCACATCTATCACCCCAGTATTAATGCTAATTCACATCTATCACTCCAGTATTAATGCTAATTCACATCTATCACTCCAGTATTAATGCTAATTCACATCTATCACTCCAATAGTAATGCTAATTCACATCTATCACTCCAGTATTAATGCTAATTCACATCTATCACTCCAATAGTAATGCTAATTCACATCTATCACTCCAGTATTAATGCTAATTCACATCTATCACTCCAGTATTAATGCTAATTCACATCTATCACTCCAATAGTAATGCTAATTCACATCTATCACTCCAATAGTAATGCTAATTCACATCTATCACTCCAGTATTAATGCTAATTCACATCTATCACTCCAGTATTAATGCTAATTCACATCTATCACTCCAATAGTAATGCTAATTCACATCTATCACTCCAGTATTAATGCTAATTCACATCTATCACTCCAGTATTAATGCTAATTCACATCTATCAATCCAATAGTAATGCTAATTCACATCTATCACTCCAGTATTAATGCAAATTCACATCTATCACTCCAGTATTAATGCTAATTCACATCTATCAATCCAATAGTAATGCAAATTCACATCTATCACTCCAGTATTAATGCTAATTCACATCTATCAATCCAATAGTAATGCTAATTCACATCTATCACTCCAGTATTAATGCAAATTCACATCTATCACTCCAGTATTAATGCTAATTCACATCTATCAATCCAATAGTAATGCAAATTCACATCTATCACTCCAGTATTAATGCTAATTCACATCTATCACTCCAGTATTAATGCAAATTCACATCTATCACTCCAGTATTAATGCTAATTCACATCTATCACTCCAATAGTAATGCTAATTCACATCTATCAATCCAATAGTAATGCTAATTCACATCTATCACTCCAGTATTAATGCAAATTCACATCTATCACTCCAGTATTAATGCTAATTCACATCTATCAATCCAATAGTAATGCTAATTCACATCTATCACTCCAGTATTAATGCAAATTCACATCTATCACTCCAGTATTAATGCTAATTCACATCTATCAATCCAATAGTAATGCTAATTCACATCTATCACTCCAGTATTAATGCTAATTCACATCTATCACTCCAGTATTAATGCTAAGTTGTCATTATTTTCACCTCTATGGCCTATTTATTGCCTACCTCCCTACTCTTCTACATTTGCACACACTGTAGATAGATTTTTTAATATTTTTCTTTTCTTTTGTGTTATTGACTTTACGTTTGTTTGTGTAACTCTGTGTTGTTTGTGTCGCACTGCTTTGCTTTATCTTGGCCAGGTCGCAGTTGTAAATGAGAACATGTTCTCAACTGGCCTACCTGGTTAAATAAAGGTGAAATAAATAAAAATAAAAATGTAGTATTGAACTGTAGTGCTGAGCATGATGACAGAATCACACACGTATTCCAAACAGCACAACGCACAGCAACCTGCGGAGCGGGAATCATTCCACCGTGTGACTCATTATGTTGTGGAGAAAAGGGGACATTACAGTGGTGACAGATTGTACCTGTAGAGTAGTTATAAAACATGTTGAATAGCGAGCTACCTCTCCCAGAAGGGTCTTTTCATTACAGTGGTGACCAGATTGTACCTGTAGAGTAGTTATAAGACATGTTGAATAGCGAGCTACCTCTCCCAGAAGGGTCTTTTCAATCCTTCCTTTCACCAGTCGGCCAAAGTCTGCATCGTCGTCAACATCCAAGTGAGCGCTGATTATAGGTGTGCTGATGGGAACACAGAAGAAGCCTTTTAAAGGTTTGTGTCATTCTGAATAGAGTGGCATTTAAAATGGATGGGTACTGCTCATTGTTTGGCGAAGCCTCTCTTATCTCTGTATCTCTCCCTGCCTCTCTCTTCTGCATCTCTCTCCCTGCCTCTCTCTTCTGCTCCCTCTCCCTGCCTCTCTCTTCTGCTCCCTCTCCCTCCCTCGCTCTTCTGCTCCCTCTCCCTCCCTCGCTCTTCTGCTCCCTCTCCCTCCCTCGCTCTTCTGCTCCCTCTCCCTCCCTCGCTCTTCTGCTCCCTCTCTCTGTATCTCTCCCTCCCTCGCTCTTCTGCTCCCTCCCTTGCTTTGTATCTCCCTCCCTCTCTCTTCTGCTCCCTCTCTGAATCTCTCTCCCTCCCTCCCTCGCTCTTCTGCTCTCTCTCTGAATCTCTCTCCCTCCCTCTCTCTCTCTGAATCTCTCTCCCTCCCTCTGAATCTCTCTCTCTCTCTCTCTCTCTGAATCTCTCTCTCTCTCTCTGAATCTCTCTCTCTCTCTCCCTCTCTCTCTGAATCTCTCTCTCTCTCTCTGAATCTCTCTCTCTCTCTCTCTCTGAATCTCTCTCTCTCTCTCTCCCTCTCTCTCTGAATCTCTCTCTCTCTCCCTCTCTCTCTGAATCTCTCTCCCTCCCTCTCTCTCTCCCTCTCTCTCTCTCTCTCTCTCTCCCTCCCTCCCTCTCTCTCCCTCCCTCTGAATCTCTCTCCCTCCCTCTGAATCTCTCTCCCTCCCTCTGAATCTCTCTCCCTCCCTCTGAATCTCTCTCCCTCCCTCTGAATCTCTCTCCCTCCCTCCCTCTGAATCTCCCTCCCTCCCTCCCTCTCTCTGAATCTCCCTCCCTCCCTCTCTCTCTCTGACTCTCCCTCCCTCCCTCTCTCTCTCTGAATCTCCCTCCCTCCCTCCCTCTCTCTGAATCTCCCTCCCTCCCTCTCTCTCTCTGAATCTCCCTCCCTCCCTCCCTCTCTCTGAATCTCCCTCCCTCCCTCTCTCTGAATCTCCCTCCCTCTCTGAATCTCCCTCCCTCTCTGAATCTCCCTCCCTCTCTGAATCTCCCTCCCTCTCTGAATCTCCCTCCCTCTCTGAATCTCCCTCCCTCTCTGAATCTCCCTCCCTCTCTGAATCTCCCTCCCTCCCTCTCTCTGAATCTCTCTCCCTCCCTCTCTCTGAATCTCTCTCCCTCCCTCTCTCTGAATCTCTCTCCCTCCCTCTCTCTGAATCTCTCTCCCTCCCTCTCTCTGAATCTCTCTCCCTCCCTCTCTCTGAATCTCTCTCCCTCCCTCTCTCTGAATCTCTCTCCCTCCCTCTCTCTGAATCTCTCTCCCTCCCTCTCTCCCTCTGAATCTCTCTCCCTCCCTCTCTCCCTCTGAATCTCTCTCTCTCCCTCCCTCCCTCCCTCTGAATCTCTCTCTCTCCCTCCCTCCCTCCCTCTGAATCTCTCTCCCTCCCTCCCTCCCTCTCTCCCTCTGAATCTCTCTCTCTCCCTCCCTCCCTCCGAATCTCTCTCCCTCCCTCCCTCTGAATCTCTCTCCCTCCCTCCCTCTCTCCCTCCCTCTCTCTGAATCTCTCCCTCCCTCCCTCCCTCTGAATCTCTCTCCCTCCCTACCTCCCTCTGAATCTCTCTCCCTCCCTACCTCCCTCTGAATCTCCCTCCCTCCCTCCCTCTGAATCTCCCTCCCTCCCTCTCTCCCTAATGTGTATTCATTCTTCTCCAGGATTCTCTCCGGGCCGTGTGATTAGGACACGGAGCAGAATAACTACCGGCTGACGGGGGAAACATCACAGCTGGGCACTGTGATTGGAAGAACCTTCTTGGCTGTCTAGTCATGTAGAAGCAGACACCAATCAGAGCTAATGGAACACGGCGCCCGGCGGTCCGCTCTGAAGGACCCCGGCTGGGTCCAAACAGCACCCTATTCCCTATACAGGGCTCTGGTCAAAAGTAGTGCACTATGTAAGGAATAGGATACCATTTGGGATTCAGACGTATTCCCGTTCAGTCAGGGAGACAAGGAAGAATTTGGATGAGAACTATTTATCTTTCTGTTTTTAGGTTTTATGCTTCAGGGTGAAATTGATTGAATGTGAACTTCTCCTAGTAACTTGTAACAATGAGCAAGTCTTCATGATCCTTCTACTAGAATAGTCTGGAGAGAAAAGCGAGAGGATAAAGAGAGACTTCTCCAAGTCCAGCTCTGACTCACATCTGATGTTGACTGACCATCCTAAACCAGGTCCATCTGGACCGCGAAGCCAGTTCCACTGCTGATTTTCATTCTTCCTCTCTAATCAAATACTGATTTATACTTGGGACACCGGGCGGGTACAATTAATGATCCTTTAGAACAGCAAACCAGCAGTACTCTGGACCTCCAGGCTCGGATCTGGATCCTCCTGTCCTAAAGCCATTTAAAAAAGGAGCTTAATAAGGGCTTTGACCCCCGACCCACCTGATGTTCTTGGAGGCGTTGATGATCTCCTTGATGCGTGGGACCCCCAGGGTGATGTTCATGGAGGCTACCCCAGCAAAGTGGAAGGTTTTCAGGGTCATCTGGGTGCCAGGCTCCCCAATGCTCTGGGCACACAGGGCCCCTACGGCTGAGCCCGGCTCCATCTGAGCTCTGGGGACACAGACATGTAGGATGAATGGGTAAAGTGTTACCTACCGGGGGTTCAAACCTGGGTTGACCCGCTGAGCTAAAGGACTAAGCATTAGCTTGGGGAGCTAACAAAAGTATTCAGACAGATAGGATTGAGACATAGGATCAATGGGCATAGTGTGTCCTACGGGGATGTTCAACACAAGTCTCCCAAGATTCTCCTAGGCATTAGCTTGGGGATCGAACACAAGTCTTCCAAGTCTCAAGCAAGGTTACTTATCACTCCATTAACACAACCATCTGTGAGCAGTGACCCCCACAGACACAACCATCTGTGAGCAGTGACCACCACAGACACAACCATCTGTGAGCAGTGACCACCACAGACACAACCATCTGTGAGCAGTGACCCCCACAGACACAACCATCTGTGAGCAGTGACCCCCACAGACACAACCATCTGTGAGCAGTGACCCCCACAGACACAACCATCTGTGAGCAGTGACCCCCACAGACACAACCATCTGTGAGCAGTGACCACCACAGATACAGTACCTCATGTACTTGTCCCTGCAGGTCTCCAGAAACTTCTCTAGCTGGCTGGGAGTGATGCGATCCAACTGATACAGGACTCTGGGCTGAAACAGAGAGACAGAGACAGAGACAGAGACAGAGAGAGACAGAGAGAGCGACCGTGAGCAAGAGGATTTACACTGAGATTTACAGTTACAGGGCAAGTAGCGTTCTAAAAAATCCTCTTCCTTCGACCAATCGGTTAAAATTGCGAGCCCTTATTTTGTAGTGATTAGACAAGTTTTATATGGTAATATTGCACTGCTCTTACTGTTTTATGCAGTAATAGTGCAGTGATGAGTCAGATTTGCAAGTGCTCGCATGATATAAAGGAAATAGCTAAATCCCGGATGGACTGCTTGAAAGAGAGATGTCATTGTCATTGTGACTGTGTTAAATGTAAAGGATGAAAAGGTCTACCTCTGTGGTGCCATTGTCGTTGATGCCGTATTTGTCCCTGGTCTTCTTGATTTTCTCAGATGTAGCCTTGATGAACTTCTTGATCTCCTTTGGTTGGGAGAGATAAAGGGAGAGAGAGTGAGAGAGACAGTGATAGATAAAGGGAGAGAGAGCGCCATGTCAATAACAGCCATTATAAGATGTCAATAATTCACTCCTGCTGAGACGTAAAAACACTTTAGAAACCCAGTGGAAAAATACAATTTATTAAATAAATAAAAAGAGTACTGTTAATTCTCATCAGGAAAAGCTGGTAGAAATGACGGTTAAAAAGTGGTTCTAAAGTGATGCTGTAAAGTGGTTCTAAAGTGATGGTTGTAAAGTGGTTCTAAAGTCATGGATGTAATGGTTGTAAAGTGGTTCTAAAGTGATGGTTGTAATGGTTAAAAAGTGGTTCTAAAGTGATGGATGTAATTGTTGTAAAGTAGTTCTAAAGTGATGGATGTAAAGTGGTTCTAAAGTGATGCTGTAAAGTGGTTCTAAAGTGATGGTTGTAAAGTGGTTCTAAAGTGATGGTTGTAAAGTGATGGTTGTAAAGTGGTTCTAAAGTGATGGTTGTAATGGTTGTAAAGTGGTTCTAAAGTGATGGTTGTAAAGTGGTTCTAAAGTGATGGTTGTAATGGTTGTAAAGTGGTTCTAAAGTGATGGTTGTAATGGTTCTAAAGTGGTTCTAAAGTGATGGTTGTAATGGTTGTAAAGTGGTTCTAAAGTGATGGTTGTAAAGTGGTTGTAAAGTGATGGTTGTAATGGTTGTAAAGTGGTTCTAAAGTGATGGTTGTAATGGCTGTAAAGTGGTTCTAAAGTGATGGTTGTAAAGTGGTTCTAAAGTGATGGTTGTAAAGTGGTTCTAAAGTGATGGTTGTAATGGTTTAAAGTGGTTCTAAAGTGATGGTTGTAAAGTGGTTCTAAAGTGGTTCTAAAGTGATGGTTGTAATGGTTGTAAAGTGGTTCTAAAGTGATGGTTGTAATGGTTGTAAAGTGGTTCTAAAGTGATGGTTGTAATGGTTGTAAAGTGGTTCTAAAGTGATGGATGTAATGGTTGTAAAGTGGTTCTAAAGTGATGGTTGTAATGGTTGTAAAGTGGTTCTAAAGTGATGGATGTAATGGTTGTAAAGTGGTTCTAAAGTGATGGATGTAATAGTTGTAAAGTGGTTGTAAAGTGATGGTTGTAATGGTTGTAAAGTGGTTCTAAAGTGATGGTTGTAATGGTTGTAAAGTGGTTCTAAAGTGATGGTTCTAAAGTGATGGTTGTAATGGTTGTAAAGTGGTTCTAAAGTGATGGTTGTAAAGTGGTTCTAAAGTGATGGTTGTAATGGTTGTAAAGTGGTTCTAAAGTGATGGTTGTAATGGTTCTAAAGTGGTTCTAAAGTGATGGTTGTAATGGTTGTAAAGTGGTTCTAAAGTGATGGTTGTAAAGTGGTTGTAAAGTGATGGTTGTAATGGTTGTAAAGTGGTTCTAAAGTGATGGTTGTAATGGTTGTAAAGTGGTTCTAAAGTGATGGTTGTAAAGTGGTTCTAAAGTGATGGTTGTAAAGTGGTTCTAAAGTGATGGTTGTAAAGTGGTTCTAAAGTGATGGTTGTAAAGTGGTTCTAAAGTGATGGTTGTAAAGTGGTTCTAAAGTGATGGTTGTAATGGTTTAAAGTGGTTCTAAAGTGATGGTTGTAAAGTGGTTCTAAAGTGGTTCTAAAGTGATGGTTGTAATGGTTGTAAAGTGGTTCTAAAGTGATGGTTGTAATGGTTGTAAAGTGGTTCTAAAGTGATGGTTGTAATGGTTGTAAAGTGGTTCTAAAGTGATGGATGTAATAGTTGTAAAGTGGTTCTAAAGTGATGGATGTAAAGTGGTTCTAAAGTGATGGTTAAAATGGTTGTAAAGTGGTTCTAAAGTGATGGTTGTAATGGTTGTAAAGTGGTTCTAAAGTGATGGTTGTAATGGTTGTAAAGTGGTTCTAAAGTGATGGTTGTAATGGTTGTAAAGTGGTTCTAAAGTGATGGTTGTAAAGTGATGGTTGTAAAGTCGTTCTAAAGTGATGGTTGTAATGGTTGTAAAGTGGTTCTAAAGTGATGGTTGTAATGGTTGTAAAGTGGTTCTAAAGTGATGGTTCTAAAGTGATGGTTGTAAAGTGATGGTTGTAAAGTGGTTCTAAAGTGATGGTTGTAATGGTTGTAAAGTGGTTCTAAAGTGATGGTTGTAAAGTGGTTCTAAAGTGATGGTTGTAATGGTTGTAAAGTGGTTCTAAAGTGATGGTTGTAATGGTTGTAAAGTGGTTCTAAAGTGATGGTTGTAAAGTGGTTCTAAAGTGATGGATGTAATGGTTGTAAAGTGGTTCTAAAGTGATGGTTGTAATGGTTGTAAAGTGGTTCTAAAGTGATGGTTGTAAAGTGATGATTGTAAAGTGGTTCTAAAGTGATGGTTGTAATGGTTGTAAAGTGGTTCTAAAGGGATGGTTGTAAAGTGATGATTGTAAAGTGGTTCTAAAGTGATGGTTGTAAAGTGATGACTGTAAAGTGGTTCTAAAGTGATGGTTGTAAAGTGATGATTGTAAAGTGGTTCTAAAGTGATGGTTGTAAAGTGATGATTGTAAAGTGGTTCTAAAGTGATGGTTGTAAAGTGGTTCTAAAGTGATGGTTGTAATGGTTGTAAAGTGGTTCTAAAGTGATGGTTGTAATGGTTGTAAAGTGGTTCTAAAGTGATGGTTGTAATGGTTGTAAAGTGGTTCTAAAGTGATGGTTGTAAAGTGGTTCTAAAGTGATGGATGTAATGGTTGTAAAGTGGTTCTAAAGTGATGGTTGTAAAGTGATGATTGTAAAGTGGTTCTAAAGTGATGGTTGTAAAGTGGTTCTAAAGTGGTTCTAAAGTGATGGTTGTAAAGTGGTTCTAAAGTGATGGTTGTAATGGTTGTAAAGTGGTTCTAAAGTGATGGTTAAAATGGTTGTAAAGTGGTTCTAAAGTGATGGTTGTAATGGTTGTAAAGTGGTTCTAAAGTGATGGTTGTAATGGTTGTAAAGTGGTTCTAAAGTGATGGTTGTAAAGTGGTTCTAAAGTGATGGTTGTAAAGTGGTTCTAAAGTGATGGATGTAATGGTTGTAAAGTGGTTCTAAAGTGATGGTTGTAAAGTGATGATTGTAAAGTGGTTCTAAAGTGATGGTTGTAAAGTGATGATTGTAAAGTGGTTCTAAAGTGATGGTTGTAATGGTTGTAAAGTGGTTCTAAAGTGATGGTTGTAAAGTGATGATTGTAAAGTGGTTCTAAAGTGATGGTTGTAATGGTTGTAAAGTGGTTCTAAAGTGATGTTGTAATGGTTGTAAAGTGGTTCTAAAGTGATGTTGTAATGGTTGTAAAGTGGTTATAAAGTGATGGTTGTAAAGTGATGATTGTAAAGTGGTTCTAAAGTGATGGTTGTAAAGTGGTTCTAAAGTGATGGTTGTAATGGTTGTAAAGTGGTTCTAAAGTGATGGTTGTAATGGTTGTAAAGTGGTTCTAAAGTGATGGTTGTAAAGTGATGATTGTAAAGTGGTTCTAAAGTGATGGTTGTAAAGTGGTTCTAAAGTGATGGTTGTAATGGTTGTAAAGTGGTTCTAAAGTGATGGTTGTAATGGTTGTAAAGTGGTACTAAAGTGATGTTGTAATGGATGTAAAGTGGTTCTAAAGTGATGGTTGTAATGGATGTAAAGTGGTTCTAAAGTGATGGTTGTAATGGTTGTAAAGTGGTTCTAAAGTTATGGTTGTAAAGTGATGGTTGTAAAGTGGTTCTAAAGTGATGGTTGTAAAGTGGTTCTAAAGTGATGGTTCTAAAGTGATGGTTGTAAAGTGATGGTTGTAAAGTGGTTCTAAAGTGATGGTTGTATTGGTTGTAAAGTGGTTCTAAAGTGATGGATGTAATGGTTGTAAAGTGGTTCTAAAGTGATGGTTGTAAAGTGATGGTTGTAAAGTGGTTCTAAAGTGATGGTTGTAATGGTTGTAAAGTGGTTCTAAAGTGATGGTTGTAAAGTGGTTCTAAAGTGATGGTTGTAAAGTGGTTCTAAAGTGATGGATGTAATGGTTGTAAAGTGGTTCTAAAGTGATGGTTGTAAAGTGATGATTGTAAAGTGGTTCTAAAGTGATGGTTGTAAAGTGATGATTGTAAAGTGGTTCTAAAGTGATGGTTGTAATGGTTGTAAAGTGGTTCTAAAGTGATGGTTGTAATGGTTGTAAAGTGGTTCTAAAGTGATGGTTGTAAAGTGATGATTGTAAAGTGGTTCTAAAGTGATGGTTGTAAAGTGGTTCTAAAGTGATGGTTGTAATGGTTGTAAAGTGGTTCTAAAGTGATGGTTGTAATGGTTGTAAAGTGGTTCTAAAGTGATGTTGTAATGGTTGTAAAGTGGTTCTAAAGTGATGTTGTAATGGTTGTAAAGTGGTTCTAAAGTGATGTTGTAATGGTTGTAAAGTGGTTCTAAAGTGATGGTTGTAAAGTGATGATTGTAAAGTGGTTCTAAAGTGATGGTTGTAAAGTGGTTCTAAAGTGATGGATGTAATGGTTGTAAAGTGGTTCTAAAGTGATGGTTGTAAAGTGATGATTGTAAAGTGGTTCTAAAGTGATGGTTGTAAAGTGATGATTGTAAAGTGGTTCTAAAGTGATGGTTGTAATGGTTGTAAAGTGGTTCTAAAGTGATGGTTGTAATGGTTGTAAAGTGGTTCTAAAGTGATGGTTGTAAAGTGATGATTGTAAAGTGGTTCTAAAGTGATGGTTGTAAAGTGGTTCTAAAGTGATGGTTGTAATGGTTGTAAAGTGGTTCTAAAGTGATGGTTGTAATGGTTGTAAAGTGGTTCTAAAGTGATGTTGTAATGGTTGTAAAGTGGTTCTAAAGTGATGTTGTAATGGTTGTAAAGTGGTTCTAAAGTGATGGTTGTAAAGTGATGATTGTAAAGTGGTTCTAAAGTGATGGTTGTAAAGTGGTTCTAAAGTGATGGTTGTAATGGTTGTAAAGTGTTTCTAAAGTGATGGTTGTAATGGTTGTAAAGTGGTTCTAAAGTGATGGTTGTAAAGTGATGATTGTAAAGTGGTTCTAAAGTGATGGTTGTAAAGTGGTTCTAAAGTGATGGTTGTAATGGTTGTAAAGTGGTTCTAAAGTGATGGTTGTAATGGTTGTAAAGTGGTTCTAAAGTGATGTTGTAATGGTTGTAAAGTGGTTCTAAAGTGATGGTTGTAATGGTTGTAAAGTGGTTCTAAAGTGATGGTTGTAAAGTGATGATTGTAAAGTGGTTCTAAAGTGATGGTTGTAAAGTGGTTCTAAAGTGATGGTTGTAATGGTTGTAAAGTGGTTCTAAAGTGATGGTTGTAAAGTGGTACTAAAGTGATGGTTGTAATGGATGTAAAGTGGTTCTAAAGTGATGGTTGTAATGGATGTAAAGTGGTTCTAAAGTGATGGTTGTAATGGTTGTAAAGTGGTTCTAAAGTTATGGTTGTAAAGTGATGGTTGTAAAGTGGTTCTAAAGTGATGGTTGTAAAGTGGTTCTAAAGTGATGGTTCTAAAGTGATGGTTGTAAAGTGGTTCTAAAGTGATGGTTGTATTGGTTGTAAAGTGGTTCTAAAGTGATGGTTGTAAAGTGGTTCTAAAGTGATGGTTGTAAAGTGGTTCTAAAGTGATGGTTGTAATGGTTGTAAAGTGGTTCTAAAGTGATGGTTGTAAAGTGGTTCTAAAGTGATGGATGTAAAGTGGTTCCAAAGTGATGGTTGTAAAGTGGTTCTAAAGTGATGGTTGTAATGGTTGTAAAGTGGTTCTAAAGTGATGGTTGTAAAGTGGTTCTAAAGTGATGATTGGAAAGTGGTTCTAAAGTGATGGATGTAATGGTTGTAAAGTGGTTCTAAAGTGATGGTTGTAATGGTTGTAAAGTGGTTCTAAAGTGATGGTTGTAATGGTTGTAAAGTGGTTCTAAAGTGATGGATGTAATGGTTGTAAAGTGGTTCTAAAGTGATGGTTGTAAAGTGGTTCCAGTGATGGTTGTAAAATGATGTCTCTTCAACCACGTTTGCCCCTGGGTTAGTACATAATGTAGTGTACAGACCTTGGTAAATCAAGAGAACCGTTAGGAGATCATGCTTCCACACAACACACAAACTGGTCTTTCAACACAGCACTACGCACTAGGTCAGGCTGTGCAGGACAGACAGTAACATCACAGAACAGGAAACACTCATTCCATTTACAGTGGATGTCTTCTACAATCCATTTATCAAACCTGCCAAAAACATTCTGTTGATCAACACCCTACAACGATGCAAC
The DNA here is from genome assembly GCF_016432855.1 of Salvelinus namaycush. Taxonomy (NCBI): domain Eukaryota; kingdom Metazoa; phylum Chordata; class Actinopteri; order Salmoniformes; family Salmonidae; genus Salvelinus; species Salvelinus namaycush. The sequence goes on along the minus strand of NC_052328.1, from coordinate 2,774,669 downwards.
TCTTGCATGATTAGTCAAATACATTCAAATCAACTGTGGATGCATTCTACAATAAATGTATTTAAAATATGTACGACATTTATTTGATCAAATCAAACCCCTACTACGATTCAACACTTGCCTGATTAGTACTTTAATCCAAACATGGGTAAAACACATTGAAAAAGCCAAACTTTAGAATTGACCAACTGACTGAATGCAGTGTTGAAATGGTGCTGTTGTCACGTGGTTTGTGTCACACCATTACCTAGACATGATACACATTAGACACCGTACCTCCATATACTTCTCTGAGCCCGTGTCTGTCAAGGCCTTGACGAGGGGGACAAAGTAGAAACCACAGAGAGCAGACTGAATCAACCTTCCCACACGTTCATTAATCAACTCCGTGAGCGCGCACGGGCGCTCACATTACTCATCATTAAAATATGGTAATGACTAGAAACAAAAACAAAATAAACTAACAAATGAAAAAAAAAAGGTGATTATGCTGCTATCTTGAAATCAGTTAATTAACTGATAATGGACAGGCCTATTAATTTGAAACCAGAAGTTGTCGTAGAAGTCCTTGACTCCTGTACTGATCTGACTTTCAACGTTCCAACTAAAAGTTTATATACAAAAAGGGGGAACGTTCCAACAATAACGATGACAATACTTCAGGCTTCTGTCCTCATCAACCAGTATCAGAACTTCCAGTTCCTGAGTGTGTATGATGGAACATTGTTAAAGTGGGAGGTAACCCATCTGCCTAGGGAGACTAATCACCAACAGACGTAATATATACCTTCAAATAACCCTCTGGACTACAGAGCATGTACTGATGAAGAAACAGTAACAATATACACAAAACCTGTCAGAACAACATACATTAGAAATGGTAATACATGTTTAGAGATGCTTTTAATGTTAAGAGAAGCTTTTTTTTATGTTAAAAGATGCATTTCTAGTCACAGTACTCATGGGACACGTCTTTATTAGGAGGAATTGTAGAGCACGGAGGTCTCATGGTGCAGGTCATTAAAGGAGGAATCCTAGAGCACGGAGGTCTTATGGGACACGTCTTTATTAGGAGGAGTCCTAGAGCACGGAGGTCTCATGGGACACGTCATTAAAGGAGGAGTCCTAGAGCACGGAGGTCTCATGGGACACGTCTTTATTAGGAGTCCTAGAGCACGGAGGTCTCATGGGACACGTCTTTAAAGGAGGAGTCCTAGAGCACGGAGGTCTCATGGGACACGTCTTTATTAGGAGTCCTAGAGCACGGAGGTCTCATGGGACACGTCTTTATTAGGAGTCCTAGAGCACGGAGGTCTCATGGGACACGTCTTTATTAGGAGGAATCCTAGAACACGGAGGTCTCATGGTGCAGGTCATTAAAGGAGGAATCCTAGAGCACGGAGGTCTCATGGTGCAGGTCATTAAAGGAGGAATCCTAGAGCACGGAGGTCTCATGGGACACGTCATTAAAGGAGGAATCCTAGAGCACGGAGGTCTCATGGGACACGTCATTAAAGGAGGAGTCCTAGAGCACGGAGGTCTCATGGGACACGTCTTTATTAGGAGTCCTAGAGCACGGAGGTCTCATGGTACACGTCTTTAAAGGAGGAGTCCTAGAGCACGGAGGTCTCATGGGACACGTCTTTATTAGGAGGAATCCTAGAACACGGAGGTCTCATGGTACACGTCTTTAAAGGAGGAATCCTAGAGCACGGAGGTCTCATGGTGCACATCTTTAACACTAGAACTGCCTGGCCTTTCAGCCTATCAGTATCCACTAGAGAACGTTGCTGGGCGTCCCCTTTAGCATATGCCTCAGATGCATATCAACCCGCAAGGAGCACAAACATGCTTGATAAATAGTGCATAAACTATTGTAAAGGATTAAATTGCATAAAGAAATACTTCAAATCAATCAAATCAACAACAAAAAACGGACTAGTTGTTTAGATGGATCATCAAGGACATGTTGTTTAGATGGATCATCAAGGACTAGTTGTTTAGATGGATCATCAAGGACTAGTTGTTTAGATGGATCATCAAGGACTAGTTGTTTAGATGGATCATCAAGGACATGTTGTTTTGTATAATTCTATTAAGTCCTAAGAGAAACAACGTAGTCCTGTAGTCTATTTTCATTCCCTTTACAATAAAACACTACAGTGTTTCCATTTGATCAACATGATTTGTAAGTTATATTAGTAGTAAGAGTTCTAGTAATTAATAGAGTCCAGTTACAGCTTCTTCTAAGTAGAAATGAAAAATATGATAATAATATAACCTGCCAGGTGCACAGCTGAAATGATTTGCTGTATTCCTAAACATGAAGAATTGTAAAGGATTAAATTGCATAAAATAAATATTAATGGAAATATATGAAATGACAAGATATAAAAAAAACAGTCATCTGTTGATAGTATCAGACACTGTATTGGGCCCTTATACCGGTGCCTTTACACATGAACCAATCAAGTTCTCTTCATGCTTCAGGTTCCACAGTCAGCACACAGCTTCAGGGCTTTGTGTGAGGCAGCCGACTTCACATTGTGTCTTGTTGTTTCCCCAGTGGGAGCTGTGGTGCTTGAGGAGAGAGAGCAGGACCTGCTGACTTGGCTGTTTGATTGTTTGATTGTAGTCTGTCGCCGTCTCCGGTTTCTTCTTGAGGTCACAGCGGGATGCATGGTGTTGAGGATGACACACTTTCATTGACATCCGCACGCCGTGAGTGTTGCTTTACCACCCTCCATCACTGATGTGGAGTACAGCTCCGCTGGTATGATGTTTTGCACGGGGGGGGGGGCAAGCTCCCGCCTTTGTTCACTGTTTTCCAAACAGGCTAGTCTTCCTCGCAATCAACTTGTCTGCCAGGGAATTTGATGTTAAGAAGTTATCTATGGTCACAATTTCTGCCTTTGCCCGTGTAAGACTCCATGAGTCTCAAACCCACAGTCTCAGACAGTCGCTCACCTGCAGGCCTGGTTTCATCTTTACCCTGATATGGAAAGACATTGAGAAAGTACTTGGTTTGGACATCGGCGGCTAACCAGAACGTAACTGAAGTCACACGCACCATTATCAGCTTCTATCTGGTTTCTATCGCCCATTCTTCCATTGACCACAGAACAGCATATTGTAATTTGAAGTGTATTATGTTAGTCGTTTTTGCCTAGTAGCCAGAGCAGTGGTGCCACGCTAGTGGTCACATGCTGAATGCATGGACAGCATGGATAGTCTTGGAACAAGTGACATTTGGAAATAGAGCTGCAACTCTTGAATTCTGAGAACTCTATTTGACAAAGGGAAGCGTCATGGAAACGGTAGAATACGCTCGTTCAGATTCTATATAGAAATCAACATGTTTCACCTACATGTGACTGAAGGATGATTTGACTAAATCTATAACTTGATAAATCTATAACTTGATAAATCTAATACTTGATAAATCTATAACTTGATAAATCTATAATATTTGAAGATCTGCTGTGGCTGTTGATAGACCATAATATAGGTCTGTGTCCTAAATGTCACCCCAGTCCCTATATAGAGCCCAAGGGGCCCAGGTCAACACTAGTCCCTATATAGAGCCCAATGGGCCCAGGTCAACACTAGTCCCTATATAGAGCCCAAGGGGCCCAGGTCAACACTAGTCCCTATATAGAGCCCAATGGGCCCAGGTCAACACTAGTCCCTATATAGAGCCCAATGGGCCCAGGTCAACAGTAGTCCCTATATAGAGCCCAATGGGTCCAGGTCAACACTAGTCCCTATATAGAGCCCAAGGGGTCCAGGTCAACAGTAGTCCCTATATAGGGGTCCAGGTCAACAGTAGTCCCTATATAGAGCCCAAGGGGTCCAGGTCAACAGTAGTCCCTATATAGAGCCCAAGGGGCCCAGGTCAACACTAGTCCCTATATAGAGCCCAAGGGGCCCAGGTCAACACTAGTCCCTATATAGAGCCCAAGGGGCCCAGGTCAACACTAGTCCCTATATAGAGCCCAAGGGGCCCAGGTCAACACTAGTCCCTATATAGAGCCCAAGGGGCCCAGGTCAACACTAGTCCCTATATAGAGCCCAAGGGGCCCAGGTAAACACTAGTCCCTATATAGAGCCCAATGGGCCCAGGTCAACACTAGTCCCTATATAGAGCCCAATGGGCCCAGGTCAACACTAGTCCCTATATAGAGCCCAATGGGCCCAGGTCAACACTAGTCCCTATATATAGAGCCCAATGGGCCCAGGTCAACACTAGTCCCTATATAGAGCCCAATGGGCCCAGGTCAACAGTAGTCCCTATATAGAGCCCAATGGGTCCAGGTCAACACTAGTCCCTATATAGAGCCCAAGGGGTCCAGGTCAACAGTAGTCCCTATATAGGGGTCCAGGTCAACAGTAGTCCCTATATAGAGCCCAAGGGGTCCAGGTCAACAGTAGTCCCTATATAGAGCCCAAGGGGCCCAGGTCAACACTAGTCCCTATATAGAGCCCAAGGGGCCCAGGTCAACACTAGTCCCTATATAGAGCCCAAGGGGCCCAGGTCAACACTAGTCCCTATATAGAGCCCAAGGGGCCCAGGTCAACACTAGTCCCTATATAGAGCCCAAGGGGCCCAGGTCAACACTAGTCCCTATATAGAGCCCAAGGGGCCCAGGTAAACACTAGTCCCTATATAGAGCCCAATGGGCCCAGGTCAACACTGGAACAGGGTGCCATTTTGAACGCAGTTAGAAGCAGTCAAGTGGATACGTGATAGTTATTTACCTCGAGGAAGCTGTCTCGGCAGCACTTGAAGTCACTCCTCTTCATGATGGACTCTGCCGTCAGGACCAACTCATTCTTACTAAGGGCTGGCTGCTCTGAACACGTATGGACAGACTGGGGGATGGAAACAGGGAGGAGGGATAGAGGGATGGAGGGATGAGGGATAGAGGGATGGAGAGGAGGGATAGAGGGATGGAGTGATAGAGGGATAGAGGGATGAGGGATAGAGGATTGGAGGGAGGAGGGATAGAGGGATGGAGAGAGGAGGGATAGAGGGATGAGAGGAGGGATAGAGGGATGGAGAGAGGAGGGATAGAGGGATGGAGAGTGCAGGGATAGAGGGATGGAGAGGAGGGATAGAGGGAGAGGGATGGAGGGATAGAGGGAGAGGGATGGAGGGAGGATAGAGGGATGAGGGATAGAGGGATGAGGGATAGAGGGATGGAGAGGAGGGATAGAGGGAGAGGGATGGAGGGATAGAGGGAGAGGGATGGAGGGATAGAGGGAGAGGGATGGAGGGAGGATAGAGGGATGAGGGATAGAGGGATGAGGGATAGAGGGATGGAGAGGAGGGATAGAGATGGAGGGATAGAGGAGTGATGGAGGGATAGAGGGAGGAGGGATAGAGGGAGGAGGAATGGAGGAAAGAGGAGTGATGGAGGGATAGAGGGAGGAGGGATAAAGATGGAGGGAAGAGGAGTGATGGAGGGATAGAGGGAGGAGGAATGGAGGGAAGTGGAGTGATGGAGGGATGAGGAATGATGGAGGGATAGAGGGAGGAGGAATGGAGGGAAGAGGAGTGATGGAGGGATAGAGGGAGGAGGGATAGAGATGGAGGGATAGAGGGAGGAGGAATGGAGGGAAGTGGAGTGATGGAGTGATAGAGGGAGGAGGAATGGAGGGAAGTGGAGTGATGGAGGGATAGAGGGAGGAGAAATGGAGAGGAGGAGAGGAGTGATGGAGGGATAGAGGGAGGAGAAATGGAGAGGAGGAGAGGAGTGATGGAGGGATAGAGGGAGGAGGAATGGAGAGGAGGAGAGGAGTGATGGAGGGATAGAGGGAGGAGGAATGGAGAGGAGGAGAGGAGTGATGGAGGGATAGAGGGAGGAGAAATGGAGAGGAGGAGAGGAGTGATGGAGGAATAGAGGGAGGAGGAATGGAGAGGAGGAGAGGAGTGATGGAGGGATAGAGGGAGGAGGGATGGAGGGATGGAGGGATGGAGAGGAGGGATAGAGATGGAGGGTTAGAGGGAGGAGGGGAGGGATAGAGGGAGGAGTGCAGATGTGTTATTAGTCACTGTGGGTGGGTGAACAAACAGCTGACCTGCATCATCAACACATACATAGAGATGACAACATGCACGCTGGGTAAAACCTCACTTCACCGTATGCACATTCTGAAGTCTGGCACTTTGAAATGCAGGCTTGTTTATGTTATTGTTGCCAGACTGACGACAGGTGAGGTCTAAGAGAATAATGGGTGTGGGAGTGTGAGCGTCTGCGTGTGTCTCTGTGTGTGCGTGTCTCTCTCTCTGTATCTGTGTGTATGTCTCTGTGTGTCTGTGTGTGTGTCTCTCTCTGTATCTGTGTGTATGTCTCTGTGTGTATGTCTCTGTGTGTCTGTGTGTGTGTGTCTCTCTCTCTGTATCTGTGTGTATGTCTCTGTGTGTCTGTGTGTGTGTCTCTCTCTGTATCTGTGTGTATGTCTCTGTGTGTCTGTGTGTGTCTCTCTCTCTGTATCTGTGTGTATGTCTCTGTGTGTCTGTGTGTGTCTCTCTCTCTGTATCTGTGTGTATGTCTCTGTGTGTATGTGTGTCTGTGTGTGTGTGTGTGTGTGTGTGACTGACCCGGATGTTGTCCAGAACTCTGTTGAACTCTAACGGTTCATCTTTCCCCTCCATGGCGGCCGGGTCCAGGCCGTCCCCCCCATAGACGAACTGGATGATGTCACCCGTGGAGCTCCGTACCGTCAGATCATACTGGGAACACAGGTCCTCCAACGACTTCACCAGACGCCTCTGTTGACACACAACACATCCACCACAGAAGAACAGATCAGAGGATGACTCAACAACAGATAGGCCTATTTAATCCTGCTTGTTGTGTGTGTGTGTGTGTGTGTGTGTGTGTGTGTGTGTGTGTGTGTGTGTGTGTGTGACCACTCAACACCCTTCCTCTGCTATGTGTCATCAGTCAGATGGTGAGCTGTTCTGATCTGACCACATCAACAACACACCCCTAGGACCCTCAACTCTGGACCGCCAAGCCAGCGCCACTGCATGTTTCCATTGTTCCCCTCTAGTCAGGGCCTGATTTAGACCTGGGACACCAGGTGGGGTGATATTAATGATCAGGGCCTGATTTAGACCTGGGACACCAGGTGGGGTGATATTAATGATCAGGGCCTGATTTAGACCTGGGACACCAGGTGGGTGATATTAATGATCAGGGCCTGATTTAGACCTGGGACACCAGGTGGGTGATATTAATGATCAGGGCCTGATTTAGACCTGGGACACCAGGTGGGGTGATATTAATGATCAGGGCCTGATTTAGACCTGGGACACCAGGTGGGTGATATTAATGATCAGGGCCTGATTTAGACCTGGGACACCAGGTGGGTGATATTAATGATCAGGGCCTGATTTAGACCTGGGACACCAGGTGGGTGATATTAATGATCAGGGCCTGATTTAGACCTGGGACACCAGGTGGGGTGATATTAATGATCAGGGCCTGATTTAGACCTGGGACACCAGGTGGGTGATATTAATGATCAGTGCCTGATTTAGACCTGGGACACCAGGTGGGTGATATTAATGATCAGGGCCTGATTTAGACCTGGGACACCAGGTGGGTGATATTAATGATCAGGGCCTGATTTAGACCTGGGACACCAGGTGGGTGATATTAATGATCAGGGCCTGATTTAGACCTGGGACACCAGGTGGGTGATATTAATGACCAGGGCCTGATTTAGACCTGGGACACCAGGTGGGTGATATTAATGACCAGGGCCTGATTTAGACCTGGGACACCAGGTGGGTGATATTAATGATCAGGGCCTGATTTAGACCTGGGACACCAGGTGAGTGATATTAATGACCAGGTAGAACAGAAAAGCAGCAGGCTCCGGACCTCATAGGGTCAGAGTTGAATAGCCCTGCTCTAGGAGACAACCCTGATCGCTACAGAAAGGCAGCAGACTCCGGACCTCATAGGGTCAGAGTTGAATAGCCCTGCTCTAGGAGACAACCCTGATCGCTACAGAAAAGCAGCAGGCTCCGGACCTCATAGGGTCAGAGTTGAATAGCCCTTGCTCTAGGAGACAACCCTGATCGCTACTCAAGAGGGAGCCTGATAAGATTTACATTTGTAGGGAGCACACGTTGTCCCTCTTTTCATGAATACAAGCAGAGAGCAGAGGGTGTTGGGTACGGTGCAGCAGGCAGCAGCCCAGCGCTGTGTGTGTGTGTGTGTGTGTGTGTGTGTGTTACCTGCATGTATCCGGTCTCTGCTGTTTTAACGGCGGTGTCCACCAAGCCCTCTCGACCAGCCATAGTGTGGAAAAAGAACTCCGTGGGCGTCAGGCCTGAATAAAAGCTGTCAGCCACAAAGCCTTTAGCCGCAGGAAGCTGTGACACGACACACAGAGAGATAGAGAGAAAGGTGTTACATCATTAAAGGCCCTGGACGAGTCCCAAATGCCACCCTATTCACTATACTGTAGAGTGCACTACTTCTGACCAGGGCCCCACAGAGCCTTGGTCAGATGTAGTGCACTAAGTAGGGAAAAGGGTTGCCATTTTGGGATTCATCCCGTTAGAGCAAAACAAATGAAAACAGGGCTCTGACTGAGCCAGCTGGAGATGTTGTTTACTGCTGGGAAGGTGAAACATCTATGAACGTTTGAACGTTTTTCAACCCTTTAGCCTACAATTTCTGCAGGTTGGCAGAAATCTAATTGACATAAATCCCCATCAAAATCCGTCTGTTTAAGCCAGAGGTTGTTAATGCATCAGGCTGTGTGTGTCTCAATCCACCGCATCCTGACTAGTCTCCCAGTCCCTGCCGTTGAATAATATCCCCTCAGCATGTTGCTCCCACCACCGTGCTTCACCGTAGGGATGGTGCCAGGTTTCCTCCAGATGTGACGCTTGGCATTCAGGGCAAAAGAGTTCAACCTTGGGTTTCATCAGGGCAGAGAATCTTGTTTCTCATTGTCTGAGTCCTTCAGGTGCATTTTGGCAAACTTCAAAGGGGCTGTCATGTGCCTTTTACTGAGGAGTGGTTTCTGTCTGGCCACTCTACTATAAATGCCTGATTGGTGGAGTGCTGCAGAGATGGTTGTCCTTCTGGTAGGTTCTCTCATCTCTACAGAGGTACTCTGGCACTCTGTCAGAGTAACCATCGGTTCTTGGTCACCTCCCTGACCAAGGCCCTTCTCCCCCGATTGCTCAGTTTGGCCGGGCGGCCATCTCTAGGAAGAGTCTTGGTGGCTCCAAACTTCTTCCATTTAAGAATGATGGAAGCCACTGTGTTGTTGAGGACCTTCAATACTGCAAACATTTGTTGGTACCCTTCCCCAGATCTGTGCCTCGACACAATCCTGTCTCGGAGCTCTACGGATAATTCCTTCCACCTCATGGCTTGGTTTTTGCTCTGTCGCTGTGGGACCTTATATAGACAGGTACGTGCCTTTCCAAATCATGCCCAATCAATTGAATTTACCACAAGTGGACTCTCAAGGATGATCAATGGAAACAGGATGCACCTGAGCTCAATTTCGAGTCTCATAGCAAAGGGTCAGAATACTTAGGTAAATAAGGTATTTCTGTTTATTTTGTATAAATTTGCAAACATTTCAAAAAACCTGTTTTCCCTTGGTCATTATGGAGTATTGTGTGTAGATTGATGAGGGGGGACAATAATTTCATTAATTTTTAGAATAAGACTAACGTAACAAAATGTGGAAAAAGGTCAAGGGGTCAGAATGAACTGTATATGATATAGGCTACTGCACATTACACATGACAGAAACACATACAAGCCCGTAGATATTAGCTAGCTATATGCTCTCTTGGGTAAATAAATGAAACTAGCTCCAGTAGGCTAATCTGAGTGTGAACGGTATTAATGTAGCCTACTGTATTAATATGTACATCGTTGAAACCATGATAAAGCAAGGAGAGAACATGTGATTCTGGTGCTGCAAGTATAAGCTGGAGAATATTGAAATATAATAGGGCCTATTTGTATAATTAGTAGACTGACGCATATATACCTTTCATGATATTTCCCCTAATTATTATTAGTCTACCTCCCCTTTCCCTCTCTAGTGCTGCTTCATTCCTTCCTCGCGTTCAACAGCTAAATGAAATACACGTTTATTTTCCCTTATCGTCATCATTCTAATGTCATCCTTGAATAATATAGGACTAGAATTAGATGCCGACGGCTTTCGCTTCTCTTCATGAAGATTGAATGGTTCTGGGTCTGAATTAATAACTGCTATAGCCTACCACCATCTGAATGGTTATGGGTCTGAATTAATAACTGCTATAGTCTACCACCATCTGAATGGTTATGGGTCTGAATTAATAACTGTTATAGTCTACCACCATCTGAATGGGTCTGAATAAATAACTGTTATAGTCTACCACCATCTGAATGGTTATGGGTCTGAATTAATAACTGTTATAGTCTAGCACCATCTGAATGGGTCTGAATTAATAACTGTTATAGTCTACCACCATCTGAATGGTTATGGGTCTGAATTAATAACTGTTATAGTCTACCACCATCTGAATGGGTCTGAATTAATAACTGTTATAGTCTACCACCATCTGAATGGTTATGGGTCTGAATTAATAACTGTTATAGTCTACCACCATCTGAATGGGTCTGAATTAATAACTGTTATAGTCTACCACCATCTGAATGGTTATGGGTCTGAATTAATAACTGTTATAGTCTAGCACCATCTGAATGGGTCTGAATTAATAACTGTTATAGTCTACCACCATCTGAATGGTTATGGGTCTGAATTAATAACTGCTATAGTCTACCACCATCTGAATGGTTATGGGTCTGAATTAATAACTGCTATAGTCTACCACCATCTGAATGGTTATGGGTCTGAATTAATAACTGTTATAGTCTACCACCATCTGAATGGGTCTGAATTAATAACTGTTATAGTCTACCACCATCTGAATGGTTATGGGTCTGAATTAATAACTGTTATAGTCTACCACCATCTGAATGGGTCTGAATTAATAACTGTTATAGTCTACCACCATCTGAATGGTTATGGGTCTGAATTAATAACTGCTATAGTCTACCACCATCTGAATGGTTATGGGTCTGAATTAATAACTGCTATAGTCTACCACCATCTGAATGGTTATGGGTCTGAATTAATAACTGCTATAGTCTACCACCATCTGAATGGTTATGGGTCTGAATTAATAACTGCTATAGTCTACCACCATCTGAATGGGTCTGAATTAATAACTGCTATAGTCTACCACCATCTGAATGGTTATGGGTCTGAATTAATAACTGCTATAGTCTACCACCATCTGAATGGGTCTGAATTAATAACTGCTATAGTCTACCACCATCTGAATGGTTATGGGTCTGAATTAATAACTGCTATAGTCTACCACCATCTGAATGGTTATGGGTCTGAATTAATAACTGCTATAGTCTACCACCATCTGAATGGTTATGGGTCTGAATTAATAACTGTTATAGTCTACCACCATCTGAATGGTTATGGGTCTGAATTAATAACTGCTATAGTCTACCACCATCTGAATGGTTATGGGTCTGAATTAATAACTGTTATAGTCTACCACCATCTGAATGGGTCTGAATTAATAACTGCTATAGTCTACCACCATCTGAATGGTTATGGGTCTGAATTAATAACTGCTATAGTCTACCACCATCTGAATGGGTCTGAATTAATAACTGCTATAGTCTACCACCATCTGAATGGGTCTGAATTAATAACTGCTATAGTCTACCACCATCTGAATGGGTCTGAATTAATAACTGCTATAGTCTACCACCATCTGAATGGTTATGGATCTGAATTAATAACTGCTATAGTCTACCACCATCTGAATGGTTATGGGTCTGAATTAATAACTGTTATAGTCTACCTCCATCTGAATGGTTATGGGTCTGAATTAATAACTGCTATAGTCTACCACCATCTGAATGGTTAGGGGTCTGAATTAATAACTGCTATAGCCTACCACCATCTGAATGGTTATGGGTCTGAATTAATAACTGTTATAGTCTACCACCATCTGAATGGTTATGGGTCTGAATTAATAACTGTTATAGTCTACCACCATCTGAATGGTTATGGGTCTGAATTAATAACTGTTATAGTCTACCACCATCTGAATGGTTATGGGTCTGAATTAATAACTGTTATAGTCTACCACCATCTGAATGGTTATGGGTCTGAATTAATAACTGTTATAGCCTAACACCATCTGAATGGTTATGGGTCTGAATTAATAACTGCTATAGTCTACCACCATCTGAATGGTTATGGGTCTGAATTAATAACTGCTATAGTCTACCACCATCTGAATGGTTATGGGTCTGAATTAATAACTGTTATAGTCTACCACCATCTGAATGGTTATGGGTCTGAATTAATAACTGTTATAGTCTACCACCATCTGAATGGGTCTGAATATATAACTGTTATAGTCTACCACCATCTGAATGGGTCTGAATTAATAACTGCTATAGTCTACCACCATCTGAATGGGTCTGAATTAATAACTGCTATAGTCTACCACCATCTGAATGGTTATGGGTCTGAATATATAACTGTTATAGTCTACCACCATCTGAATGGGTCTGAATATATAACTGTTATAGTCTACCACCATCTGAATGGGTCTGAATTAATAACTGCTATAGTCTACCACCATCTGAATGGGTCTGAATTAATAACTGCTATAGTCTACCACCATCTGAATGGTTATGGGTCTGAATTAATAACTGTTATAGTCTACCACCATCTGAATGGGTCTGAATTAATAACTGTTATAGTCTACCACCATCTGAATGGTTATGGGTCTGAATTAATAACTGTTATAGTCTACCACCATCTGAATGGGTCTGAATTAATAACTGCTATAGTCTACCACCATCTGAATGGTTATGGGTCTGAATTAATAACTGCTATAGTCTACCACCATCTGAATGGGTCTGAATTAATAACTGCTATAGTCTACCACCATCTGAATGGGTCTGAATTAATAACTGTTATAGTCTACCACCATCTGAATGGTTATGGGTCTGAATTAATAACTGCTATAGTCTACCACCATCTGAATGGTTATGGGTCTGAATTAATAACTGCTATAGTCTACCACCATCTGAATGGGTCTGAATTAATAACTGCTATAGTCTACCACCATCTGAATGGGTCTGAATTAATAACTGCTATAGTCTACCACCATCTGAATGGGTCTGAATTAATAACTGCTATAGTCTACCACCATCTGAATGGGTCTGAATTAATAACTGCTATAGTCTACCACCATCTGAATGGGTCTGAATTAATAACTGCTATAGTCTACCACCATCTGAATGGGTCTGAATTAATAACTGCTATAGTCTACCACCATCTGAATGGTTATGGGTCTGAATTAATAACTGCTATAGTCTACCACCATCTGAATGGTTATGGGTCTGAATTAATAACTGCTATAGTCTACCACCATCTGAATGGTTATGGGTCTAACTGCTATAGTCTACCACCATCTGAATGGGTCTGAATTAATAACTGCTATAGTCTACCACCATCTGAATGGGTCTGAATTAATAACTGCTATAGTCTACCACCATCTGAATGGGTCTGAATTAATAACTGCTATAGTCTACCACCATCTGAATGGGTCTGAATTAATAACTGTTATAGTCTACCACCATCTGAATGGTTATGGGTCTGAATTAATAACTGCTATAGTCTACCACCATCTGAATGGTTATGGGTCTGAATTAATAACTGCTATAGTCTACCACCATCTGAATGGGTCTGAATTAATAACTGCTATAGTCTACCACCATCTGAATGGGTCTGAATTAATAACTGTTATAGTCTACCACCATCTGAATGGTTATGGGTCTGAATTAATAACTGCTATAGTCTACCACCATCTGAATGGGTCTGAATTAATAACTGCTATAGTCTACCACCATCTGAATGGGTCTGAATAAATAACTGCTATAGTCTACCACCATCTGAATGGTTATGGGTCTGAATTAATAACTGCTATAGTCTACCACCATCTGAATGGTTATGGGTCTGAATTAATAACTGCTATAGTCTACCACCATCTGAATGGTTATGGGTCTGAATTAATAACTGCTATAGTCTACCACCATCTGAATGGTTATGGGTCTGAATTAATAACTGTTATAGTCTACCACCATCTGAATGGGTCTGAATAAATAACTGCTATAGTCTACCACCATCTGAATGGGTCTGAATTAATAACTGCTATAGTCTACCACCATCTGAATGGGTCTGAATTAATAACTGCTATAGTCTACCACCATCTGAATGGTTATGGGTCTGAATTAATAACTGTTATAGTCTACCACCATCTGAATGGGTCTGAATAAATAACTGCTATAGTCTACCACCATCTGAATGGGTCTGAATTAATAACTGCTATAGTCTACCACCATCTGAATGGGTCTGAATTAATAACTGTTATAGTCTACCACCATCTGAATGGTTATGGGTCTGAATTAATAACTGCTATAGTCTACCACCATCTGAATGGTTATGGGTCTGAATTAATAACTGCTATAGTCTACCACCATCTGAATGGTTATGGGTCTGAATTAATAACTGCTATAGTCTACCACCATCTGAATGGTTATGGGTCTGAATTAATAACTGCTATAGTCTACCACCATCTGAATGGTTATGGGTCTGAATTAATAACTGTTATAGTCTACCACCATCTGAATGGTTATGGGTCTGAATTAATAACTGCTATAGTCTACCGCCATCTGAATGGTTATGGGTCTGAATTAATAACTGCTATAGTCTACCACCATCTGAATGGTTATGGGTCTGAATTAATAACTGCTATAGTCTACCACCATCTGAATGGGTCTGGGTCTGAATTAATAACTGCTATAGTCTACCACCATCTGAATGGTTATGGGTCTGAATTAATAACTGTTATAGTCTAGCACCATCTGAATGGGTCTGAATTAATAACTGCTATAGTCTACCACCATCTGAATGGTTATGGGTCTGAATTAATAACTGCTATAGTCTACCACCATCTGAATGGGTCTGAATTAATAACTGTTATAGTCTACCACCATCTGAATGGTTATGGGTCTGAATTAATAACTGCTATAGTCTACCACCATCTGAATGGTTATGGGTCTGAATTAATAACTGTTATAGTCTAGCACCATCTGAATGGGTCTGAATTAATAACTGCTATAGTCTACCACCATCTGAATGGTTATGGGTCTGAATTAATAACTGCTATAGTCTACCACCATCTGAATGGGTCTGAATTAATAACTGCTATAGTCTACCACCATCTGAATGGTTATGGGTCTGAATTAATAACTGCTATAGTCTACCACCATCTGAATGGGTATGGGTCTGAATTAATAACTGCTATAGTCTACCACCATCTGAATGGTTATGGGTCTGAATTAATAACTGTTATAGTCTACCACCATCTGAATGGGTCTGAATTAATAACTGCTATAGTCTACCACCATCTGAATGGGTCTGAATTAATAACTGTTATAGTCTACCACCATCTGAATGGTTATGGGTCTGAATTAATAAATGTTATAGTCTACCACCATCTGAATGGGTCTGAATTAATAACTGTTATAGTCTACCACCATCTGAATGGGTCTGAATTAATAACTGTTATAGTCTACCACCATCTGAATGGTTCTGGGTCTGAATTAATAACTGTTATAGTCTACCACCATCTGAATGGGTCTGGGTCTGAATTAATAACTGTTATAGTCTACCACCATCTGAATGGTTATGGGTCTGAATTAATAACTGCTATAGTCTACCACCATCTGAATGGTTATGGGTCTGAATTAATAACTGCTATAGTCTACCACCATCTGAATGGGTCTGAATTAATAACTGTTATAGTCTACCACCATCTGAATGGGTCTGAATTAATAACTGTTATAGTCTACCACCATCTGAATGGTTATGGGTCTGAATTAATAACTGCTATAGTCTACCACCATCTGAATGGTTATGGGTCTGAATTAATAACTGCTATAGTCTACCACCATCTGAATGGGTCTGAATTAATAACTGTTATAGTCTACCACCATCTGAATGGTTATGGGTCTGAATTAATAACTGCTATAGTCTACCGCCATCTGAATGGTTATGGGTCTGAATTAATAACTGCTATAGTCTACCACCATCTGAATGGTTATGGGTCTGAATTAATAACTGCTATAGTCTACCACCATCTGAATGGTTCTGGGTCTGAATTAATAACTGTTATAGTCTACCACCATCTGAATGGTTATGGATCTGAATTAATAACTGCTATAGCCTACCACCATCTGAATGGTTATGGGTCTGAATTAATAACTGCTATAGTCTACCACCATCTGAATGGTTATGGGTCTGAATTAATAACTGCTATAGCCTACCGCGCATCGCACATTCGCTCTTCTTTCAAACTACCCATCAGTTCTATTGGCTGCTGTATTTAACATTCAGCAAACAAGAACTTACGTCCCTCTTCCAACAGTCTATTGGTATAAGAAATCCTAAAAAAAGTGTCATAGCAAGCTATTCTAGTCTATCTTTTCCTGCTTCCTAGAAGTAAGGAGTGTTATTTAAGGAGAGACCAGCGGCCGACAGGTTCCTGCATATTGCGCAAGAGACCGAGGCTGTCAGTTAGAAGCTTATTATAACCCATTAAATATAAGGCTAATCCTGCATTGAATTTATTACCTGATAGAGGTAGGCTCAGACTTCTATAAAATGGGGCTATATATCAATCTAGAAGAGGATTATCTGTGTTGGATGCAATTTGAATGGACTTGATGGAGAGAGAGAGAGACTGAGAAAGCACTCCACTGATTCAAAGCAATGATATGCCTGTGATAGGCTGCTTTAAAACTGATTTAAAGCAATGATATGCCTGTGATAGGCTGCTTTAAAACTGATTTAAAGCAATGATATGCCTGTGATAGGCTGCTTTAAAACTGCTTTAAAACAACGATATGCCTGTGATAGGCTGTTTTAAAACTGATTTAAAGCAACGATATGCCTGTGATAGGCTGTTTTAAAACTGCTTTAAAACAACGATATGCCTGTGATAGGCTGCTTTAAAACTGCTTTAAAACAACGATATGCCTGTGATAGACTGTTTTAAAACTGATTTAAAGCAACGATATGCCTGTGATAGGCTGCTTTAAAACTGCTTTAAAACAACGATATGCCTGTGATAGGCTGCTTTAAAACTGATTTAAAGCAACGATATGCCTGTGATAGGCTGTTTTAAAACCTCTGCAGCTGCAATTAAAAAATATCTTTACAATAACAAAAAATAAGGTGATCCCTAAAGGCAGATGGGTAAATTAGACGTGCATTCGGTCTTTATATTACTATTACTATGCTGCAGCAAATACAGGCCTACATGTCACAAGAAAAGAAAGTTACCATAATGAGATGATAGGTCTAAATGCATTGTGAACTGCTGCTCCACCCTGAGACGGGCCGTCTGTCCCCGCCCTGAGACGGGCCGTCTGTCCCCGCCCTGAGACGGGCCGCCTGTCCCCGCCCTGAGACGGGCCGCCTGTCCCCGCCCTGATACGGGCCGTCTGTCCCCGCCCTGAGACGGGCCGTCTGTCCCCGCCCTGAGCGTTGATTCATCATGCAGAGGCCTTGAGAAGCCAGATTTAGACATGGCATATAATTTAACAGTTCCATTTCATGCAGTGCTGTTCATATAAATAATTTATTATAATTTACCGGTTTCTCGCAGTTATTTATCCCCCCCAAAATGTTGAGGTTTTGGGCGGTAAACTCCAGTAAATCTTTGTAACGGGGTTCCTGCCATTAAACCCTAATGCTGACTGCAGGAATGTCCACCAGAGCTGTTGCCAGAGAATTTAATGTTAATTTCTCTACCTTAAGCCAACGTCGTTTTAGAGAATTTGGCAGTACTTCCAACCGGCCTCACAATTGCATACCACGTGTAACCACGCCAGCCGAGGATCTCCACACCTGGTTTCGTCACCTACGGGATCGTTGGAGACCAGGCACCTAGACAGCTGATGAAACTGTGGGTCCATCATTGTGTTTACCTGATAGCTACCTGGGATTCTCTGCCTCTAACCCTATTACAGGGGCTGAGTCACTGGCTTACTGGTGCTCTTTCATGCCGTCCCTAGGAGGGGTGCGTCACTTGAGTGGGTTGAGTTACTGACGTGATCTTCCTGTCTGGGTTGGCGCCCCCCCTTGGTTTGTGCTGTGGTGGAGATCTTTGTGGGCTATACTCGGCCTTGTCTCAGGATTGTAAGTTGGTGGTTGAAGATATCCCCCCAGTGGTGCGGGGGCTGTGCTTTGGCAAAGTGGGTGGGGTTATATCCTTCCTGTTTGGCCCTGTCCGGGGGTATCTTCGGATGGGGCCACAGTGTCTCCTGACCGCTCCTGTCTCAGCCTCCAGTATTTATGCTGCAGTAGTTTATGTGTCGGGGGGCTAGGGTCAGTTGGCTATACCTGGAGTACTTCTCCTGTCTTATCCAGTGTCCTGTGTGAATTTAAGTATGCTCTCTCTAATTCTCTCGTTCTCTCTTTCTTTCTCTCTCTCTGAGAACCTGAGCCCTAGGACCATACGTCACGGCAAACCGGGCATGATGACTCCTTGCTGTCCCCAGTCCACCTGGCCTTGCTGCTGTTCCAGTTTCAACTGCTCTGCCTGCGGTTATGGAACCCCTACCTGTCCCAGACCTGCTGCTTTCAACTCTTAATGATCGGCTATGAAAAGCCAACTGACTTTTATTCCTGATTATTATTTGACCATGCTTGTCATTTATGAACATTTTGAAAATCTTGGCTCTCTCTAATTCTCTCCATCTCTCTTTCTTTCTCTCTCTCGGAGGACCTGAGCCCTAGGACCATACGTCAGGACTACCGGGCATGATGACTCCTTGCTGTCCCCAGTCCACCTGGCCTTGCTGCTATTCCAGTTTCAACTGTTCTGCCTGCGGTTATGGAACCGCCACCTGTCCCAGACCTGCTGTTTTCAACTCTTAATGATCGGCTATGAAAAGCCAACTGAAAATTATTCATGATTATTATTTGACCATGCTTGTCACTTATGAACATTTTGAACATCTTGGCATAGTTCTGTTATAATCTCCACCCGGCACAGCCAGAAGAGGACTGGCCACCCCTCATAGCCTGGTTCCTCTCTAGGTTTCTTCCTAGGTTTTGGCCTTTCTAGGGAGTTTTTCCTAGCCACCGTGCTTCTACACCTGCATTGCTTGCTGTTTGGGGTTTTAGGCTGGGTTTCTGTACAGCACTTCGAGATATTAGCTGATGTACGAAGGGCTATATAAAATAAACTTGATTGATTGATTGGTTTGCACAACCAAAAAATGTCTGCACAAACGGTCAGAAACCATCTCAAGAAAGCTCATCTGCGTGCTCGTCTTCCTCACCAGGGTCTTGACCTGACTGCAATTGACTGCATCATAAATCGACTTCAAATGCTCACAGACGGCCACTGGCACGCTGGAGAAGTGTGCTCGTCACGGATGAATTCCGGTTTCAACTGTACCGGGCAGATGGTAGACAGCGTGTATGGCGTTGTGTGGGCGAGCGGTTTGCTGATGTCAGCGTTGTGAACAGAGTGCCCCACGGTGGCGATGGGGTTATGGTGTGGGCGAGCGGTTTGCTGATGTCAACGTTGTGAACAGAGTGCCCCACAGTGGCGATGGGGTTATGGTGTGGGCGAGCGGTTTGCTGATGTCAATGTTGTGAACAGAGTGCCCCACGGTGGCGATGGGGTTATGCAAATTGCATTTTATCGATGGTAATTTGAATGCACAGAGATAACGTGACGAGATCCTGAGGTCCATTGTCGTGCCTTTCATCCACCACCATCACCTCATGTTTCAGCATGATAAAGCACAGCCTCATGTTGCAAGGATCTGGTCACAATTCCTGGAAGCTGAAAATGTGCCAGTTCTTCAGAACCCCATCAGTGCCCTGGTCAAAAGGAGTTCACTATAAAATAGGGTGTCATTTGGGAGATAGCCCACCCTAATATCTTCATGTTATGAATGAATGAAACCATGCCCTGAGACTGTGGACAGGTCTAATGGTGATTTCAGCTGGTTAATAACGGCCTCAGACTGTGGACAGGTCTAATGGTGATTTCAGCTGGTTAATACCGGCCTCAGACTGTGGACAGGTCTAATGGTGATTTCAGCTGGTTAATAACGGCCTCAGACTGTGGACAGATCTAATGGTGATTTCAGCTGGTTAATAACGGCCTCAGACTGTGGACAGATCTAATGGTGATTTCAGCTGGTTAATAACGGCCTCAGACTGTGGACAGGTCTAATGGTGATTTCAGCTGGTTAATAACGGCCTCAGACTGTGGACAGGTCTAATGGTGATTTCAGCTGGTTAATAACGGCCTCAGACTGTGGACAGGTCTAATGGTGATTTCAGCTGGTTAATAACGGCCTCAGACTGTGGACAGGTCTAATGGTGATTTCAGCTGGTTAATAACGGCCTCAGACTGTGGACAGGTCTAATGGTGATTTCAGCTGGTTAATAACAGCCTCAGACTGTGGACAGGTCTAACGGTGATTTCAGCTGGTTAATAACGGCCTCAGACTGTGGACAGATCTAATGGTGATTTCAGCTGGTTAATAACGGCCTCAGACTGTGGACAGGTCTAATGGTGATTTCAGCTGGTTAATAACAGCCTCAGACTGTGGACAGGTCTAATGGTGATTTCAGCTGGTTAATAACGGCCTCAGACTGTGGACAGATCTAATGGTGATTTCAGCTGGTTAATAACGGCCTCAGACTGTGGACAGATCTAATGGTGATTTCAGCTGGTTAATAACGGCCTGAGACTGTGGACAGGTCTAATGGTGATTTCAGCTGGTTAATACCGGCCTCAGACTGTGGACAGGTCTAATGGTGATTTCAGCTGGTTAATAACGGCCTCAGACTGTGGACAGGTCTAATGGTGATTTCAGCTGGTTAATAACGGCCTCAGACTGTGGACAGGTCTAATGGTGATTTCAGCTGGTTAATAACGGCCCTGAGACTGTGGACAGATCTAATGGTGATTTCAGCTGGTTAATAACGGCCTCAGACTGTGGACAGGTCTAACGGTGATTTCAGCTGGTTAATAACGGCCTCAGACTGTGGACAGGTCTAACGGTGATTTCAGCTGGTTAATAACGGCCTCAGACTGTGGACAGGTCTAACGGTGATTTCAGCTGGTTAATAACGGCCTTAAGAGGTTCTTACAGAATCTTACTTTAGAGTGTTTCTCAAAGTGTGGCAGCGAGCGGTTCTCAAAGCCGTCGGGCACTCGAGAGCCGCTTATAGCCTGCTGGCCCACACAGGCAATCATCTGGGAGATGTTGATGAAGGATCCTAGGAGGGGAAAGAGAAAGGGATGAATAAATAAGACCATTAGCATTACTGAATCATCACCTTAAACAAAGGAAATCCTAAGCTTTCTACCATATACAGGTAAGCAAGCAGCCAGAACGGCTCATAGGAGTAGAATCTCCTGTTTCTGTAGCGTGATGTACCAGTACACCCCCTGGACAGGACACTAGTCTATCTCCTCAGTACACCCCCTGGACAGGACACTAGTCTATCTCCTCAGTACACCCCCTGGACAGGACACTAGTCTATCTTCTCAGTACACCCCCTGGACAGGACACTAGTCTATCTTCTCAGTACACCCCCTGGACAGGACACTAGTCTATCTCCTCAGTACACCCCCTGGACAGGACACTAGTCTATCTTCTCAGTACACCCCCTGGACAGGACACTAGTCTATCTTCTCAGTACACCCCCTGGACAGGACACTAGTCTATCTCCTCAGTACACCCCCTGGACAGGACACTAGTCTATCTTCTCAGTACACCCCCTGGACAGGACACTAGTCTATCTTCTCAGTACACCCCCTGGACAGGACACTAGTCTATCTTCTCAGGACACCCCCTGGACAGGACACTAGTCTATCTTCTCAGTACACCCCCTGGACAGGACACTAGTCCATCTCCTCAGTACACCCCCTGGACAGGACACTAGTCTATCTCCTCAGTACACCCCCTGGACAGGACACTAGTCTATCTCCTCAGTACACCCCCTGGACAGGACACTAGTCTATCACAGGGCCCCAATCTATCTCCTTAATGCTGAGTGACAAGCAGAGATGCACCAGGTCCCATTTTTCATTGCTATGACTCGGCCGGGGATCACACTCTCAATCACAACACCACTGAGTTGGACCATGTACAAGTACTGCCCATAATCAATGAATACATGAGAAATGTAGCAGGGAGAAGAGACATGATGATGGAGAGATGTTGATGAAAGAGTCTACAGCAGGGAGAAGAGACATAATGATGGAGAGATGTTGATGAGAGTCTACAGCAGGGAGAAGAGACATAATGATGGAGAGATGTTGATGAGAGTCTACAGCAGGGAGAAGAGACAAAATGAAGAGATGTTGATGAGAGTCTACAGCAGGGAGAAGAGACGTAATGAAGAGATGTTGATGAGAGTCTACAGCAGGGAGAAGAGACGTAATGAATAGATGTTGATGAGAGTCTACAGCAGGGAGAAGAGACATAATGATGGAGAGATGTTGATGAGAGTCTACAACAGGGAGAAGAGACATAATGATAGAGAGATGTTGATGATGAGAGTCTACAGCAGGGAGAAGAGACATAATGATGGAGAGATGTTGATGAGAGTCTACAGCAGGGAGAAGAGACATAATGATGGAGAGATGTTGATGAAAGAGTCTACAGCAGGGAGAAGAGATGGAATGATGGAGAGATGTTGATGATGAGAGTCTACAGCAGGGAGAAGAGACGTAATGAAGAGATGATGATGAGAGTCTACAGCAGGGAGAAGAGACATAATGATGGAGAGATGTTGATGAGAGTCTACAGCAGGGAGAAGAGACGTAATGATGGAGAGATGTTGATGAGAGTCTAGAGCAGGGAGAAGAGACAATGATGGAGAGATGTTGATGAGAGTCTAGAGCAGGGAGAAGAGACATAATGATGGAGAGATGTTGATGAGAGTCTAGAGCAGGGAGAAGAGACATAATGATGGAGAGATGTTCATGATGAGAGTCTACAGCAGGGAGAAGAGACATGATGGAGAGATGATGAGAGTCTACAGCAGGGAGAAGAGACAATGATGGAGAGATGTTGATGAGAGTCTACAGCAGGGAGAAGAGACGTGATGGAGAGATGTTGATGAGAGTCTACAGCAGGGAGAAGAGACATAATGATGGAGAGATGTTGAGAGTCTACAACAGGGAGAAGAGACATAATGATGGAGAGATGTTGAGAGAGTCTACAACAGGGAGAAGAGACATAATGGAGAGATGTTGATGAAAGAGTCTACAGCAGGGAGAAGAGACGTAATGATGGAGATATGTTGATGAGAGTCTACAGCAGGGAGAAGAGACATGATGATGGAGAGATGTTGATGAGAGTCTACAGCAGGGAGAAGAGACATAATGATGGAGAGATGTTGATGAAAGAGTCTACAACAGGGAGAAGAGACATAATGATGGAGAGATGTTGATGAGAGTCTACAGCAGGGAGAAGAGACATAATAATGAAGAGATGTTGATGAGACTCTACAGCAGGGAGAAGAGACATAATGATGGAGAGATGTTGATGAAAGAGTCTACAACAGGGAGAAGAGACATAATGGAGAGATGTTGATGAAAGAACCTACAGCAGGGAGAAGAAACATAATGATGGAGAGATGTTGATGATGAGAGTCTACAGCAGGTAGAAGAGACATAATAATGAAGAGATGTTGATGAGAGTCTACAGCAGGGAGAAGAGACATAATGATGGAGAGATGTTGATGAGAGAGTCTACAACAGGGAGAAGAGACATAATGATGGAGAGATGTTGATGAGAGTCTACAACAGGGAGAAGAGACATAATGATGGAGAGATGTTGATGAGAGAGTCTACAACAGGGAGAAGAGACATAATGGAGAGATGTTGATGAAAGAGTCTACAGCAGGGAGAAGAGACATAATGATGGAGAGATGTTGATGATGAGAGTCTACAACAGGGAGAAGAGACATAATGGAGAGATGTTGATGATGAGAGTCTACAGCAGGGAGAAGAGACATAATGATGGAGAGATGTTGATGAGAGAGTCTACAGCAGGGAGAAGAGACATAATGATGGAGAGATGTTGATGAGAGAGTCTACAACAGGGAGAAGAGACATAATGGAGAGATGTTGATGAAAGAGTCTACAGCAGGGAGAAGAGACATAATGATGGAGAGATGTTGATGATGAGAGTCTACAACAGGGAGAAGAGACATAATGGAGAGATGTTGATGAAAGAGTCTACAGCAGGGAGAAGAGACATAATGGAGCGATGTTGATGAGAGTCTACAACAGGGAGAAGAGACATAATGATGGAGAGATGTTGATGATGAGAGTCTACAGCAGGGAGAAGAGACATAATGAATAGATGTTGATGAGAGTCTACAGCAGGGAGAAGAGACATAATGATGGAGAGATGTTGATGAGAGTCTACAACAGGGAGAAGAGATGTGATGGGAAAAGGATTTAAGGGCATTACCATTACACCAACTTGTTTACCTTAAACCAGGGGTAGGGAGACTAGAACCAGGGAGACTAGAACCAGGGAGACTAGAACCAGGGAGACTAGAACCAGGGAGACTAGAACCAGGGGTAGGGAGACTAGAACCAGGGAGACTAGAACCAGGGGGAGGGAGACTAGAACCAGGGGGAGGGAGACTAGAACCAGGGAGACTAGAACCGGGGGGAGGGAGACTAGAACCAGGGGGAGGGAGACTAGAACCAGGGAGACTAGAACCGGGGGGAGGGAGACTAGAACCAGGGAGACTAGACCCAGGGGAAGGGAGACTAGAACCAGGGAGACTAGAACCAGGGGGAGGGAGACTAGAACCAGGGAGACTAGAACCAGGGGGAGGGAGACTAGAACCAGGGAGACTAGACCCAGGGGAAGGGAGACTAGAACCAGGGAGACTAGAACCAGGGGGAGGGAGACTAGAACCAGGGAGACTAGAACCAGGGGGAGGGAGACTAGAACCAGGGAGACTAGAACCAGGGAGACTAGAACCAGGGAGACTAGAACCAGGGAGACTAGAACCAGGGGGAGGGAGACTAGAACCAGGCAGACTAGAACCAGGGGGAGGGAGACTAGAACCAGGGGGAGGGAGACTAGAACCAGGGGGAGGGAGACTAGAACCAGGGGTAGGGAGACTAGATTCAGCCCCGGGGACTGATTTTTGGCGGAGTGAATGGTCGGGAGGGCCTGAACATAACTATAATCATTTTGATCACTGCAAATTGACAACTAAGACCCAAAATAATGTCACACCTTGATCACTTCTCTTTTTTCTTTCTTCGTTGGAATACTTGAGAACAGATTTCCTAAATTAAACTCATTTTTTAGCTAAATTCCTGGTGATTTCACAGTCATTTTTTACACACAAAAAAAGTTGCAGGCCGGTTTTGGCCCGTGGGCTGCCTGTCGCCGACCACAGCCTTAAACCCATGGGCTGGTTTCCCGGACACAGACTAAGCTTTTGAAATCTGTGGAGAATCTCCATTGAGCATAGTTTTTAGTCCTGGTCTATAAACTATACTGTACATCCTACCATAAACAGATAATTAAAGAGCCTAAAGCAGGGAAAAAATGAAATAAGGCAATTATAATGGCTATATTAGCATACAGGTCAGCTACAGGTCAGTACTAGCCCCTAATAATCCATAAAACAAACTTTAGAGTATAGCCTAGCTGTTCCCATGACAACAGCACTCTAATGGCCAATAAAATCAGAGCGAATCAGGAAGTCTTAGTTGAAGTGAATAAGAACCACTTAGTCCTTATTATTAGAAGTGTGTAGAGGCAGAGCTCCTGACACGTGATTAGTGTATGTGTGTGTGACTGTGTGTGTGTGTGTGGTTAAGGCAGCATTTAAACCTCCACGGCTGGTTAGTTGACCTACCTTTGGAGCCACACAGAGCCATAATCAGAGGACTGTTGGTCTTGTCCAGTTCTCTGAGGCAGGCGCTGCCGGCATGGTCTCTGATAACAGACAGCTCCTTCAGGATGAGGGCCTGTTGAGACACATCATTATCACTCTAATCCACAGGTAATAGATACACCTCCAAAATAGACCCACCATTACAAAAGAAAGTGCTCTCTCTCCTCCTCACATCAGTCTGAAGCAGAGATGATGACCTACCTGCTTTCAAAAGGCCACCACACTAAAGTAGCTGCTCTAGAAGGAGCACCAGACAATAGATACAGTAGCTGCTCTAGAAGGAGCACCAGACAATAGATACAGTAGCTGGTCTAGAAGGAGCACCAGACAATAGATACAGTAGCTGCTCTAGAAGGAGCACCAGACAATAGATACAGTAGCTGGTCTAGAAGGAGCACCAGACAATAGATACAGTAGCTGGTCTAGAAGGAGCACCAGACAATAGATACAGTAGCTGCTCTAGAAGGAGCACCAGACAATAGATACAGTAGCTGCTCTAGAAGGAGCACCAGACAATAGATACAGTAGCTGGTCTAGAAGGAGCACCAGACATCAGCTATAGACAATAGATACAGTAGCTGGTCTAGAAGGAGCACCAGACAATAGATACAGTAGCTGCTCTAGAAGGAGCACCAGACAATAGATACAGTAGCTGGTCTAGAAGGAGCACCAGACAATAGATACAGTAGCTGCTCTAGAAGGAGCACCAGACAATAGATACAGTAGCTGGTCTAGAAGGAGCACCAGACAATAGATACAGTAGCTGGTCTAGAAGGAACACCAGACAATAGATACAGTAGCTGGTCTAGAAGGAACACCAGACAATAGATACAGTAGCTGGTCTAGAAGGAGCACCAGACATCAGCTATAGACAATAGATACAGTAGCTGGTCTAGAAGGAGCACCAGACAATAGATACAGTAGCTGCTCTAGAAGGAGCACCAGACAATAGATACAGTAGCTGCTCTAGAAGGAGCACCAGACAATAGATACAGTAGCTGCTCTAGAAGGAGCACCAGACAATAGATACAGTAGCTGCTCTAGAAGGAGCATCAGACAATAGATACAGTAGCTGCTCTAGAAGGAGCATCAGACAATAGATACAGTAGCTGCTCTAGAAGGAGCATCAGACAATAGATACAGTAGCTGCTCTAGAAGGAGCACCAGACAATAGATACAGTAGCTGCTCTAGAAGGAGCACCAGACAATAGATACAGTAGCTGCTCTAGAAGGAGCACCAGACAATAGATACAGTAGCTGGTCTAGAAGGAGCACCAGACAATAGATACAGTAGCTGCTCTAGAAGGAGCACCAGACAATAGATACAGTAGCTGGTCTAGAAGGAGCACCAGACAATAGATACAGTAGCTGGTCTAGAAGGAGCACCAGACAATAGATACAGTAGCTGGTCTAGAAGGAGCACCAGACAATAGATACAGTAGCTGGTCTAGAAGGAGCACCAGACAATAGATACAGTAGCTGGTCTAGAAGGAGCACCAGACAATAGATACAGTAGCTGCTCTAGAAGGAGCACCAGACAATAGATACAGTAGCTGGTCTAGAAGGAGCACCAGACAATAGATACAGTAGCTGGTCTAGAAGGAGCACCAGACAATAGATACAGTAGCTGGTCTAGAAGGAGCACCAGACAATAGATACAGTAGCTGGTCTAGAAGGAGCACCAGACAATAGATACAGTAGCTGGTCTAGAAGGAGCACCAGACAATAGACAAAGCTCATGGTGGCTGTTTGATTTGGGGATACCAGAAATGTCAGCTAGTTTAAGGGGGTGTTTGATTTGGGGATACCAGAAATATCAGCTAGTTTAAGGGGGGTGGGGGATTGATTCAGTTTGGACCAAGCTTGAGGTAAAGACAGGCTTCAGGTGAAGGGAGACGTCATCATTGTGCTTAACTATATCCTTAAAAAAAAACACCACTGAAAAGCATCAGTTGACTCCAGGAAATGTAAAAGGATACTAATCTGATTGGTTATCTTGTGTTTATAGTAACTCCACGGTCTCCTCAGCAGTGAATCCTGACTTGAATAATCACATCCTCTTGCAAAAGTACATCAAATGACGGCTGCTAAAAAGGCAACGTTTTTGCAGCATCAAATTGAGAGAAGTGACTAAGCTAAGAGTTATCTAGTCTAGGGGGTACCTGATTGGTTATCTTGTGTTTATAGTACCTCCAGCGTCTCCTCAGCCGTGCAGCCTGGCTGTTGCTGCAGTTTGCCCGTCTTCAGGGCCTCGATGTACTCGTCACACTTGGCATAGCCTCCGTCCAGCAGGTCCTGTTTGGCCTTCAGCAGACCCTGGCCTGGGGTCACGTCACCAATACCGATGGAGAAACCCCGATTGGCTGCAAGGGTTTATAACGGTCATGTTCAGTAGGGCACACTGTAGCCAAATGTTGGGCAACGGGAAAACTAAAATGAGCAAACTAAAACAAGCATTGTAAAGTACGAGAACGCATTTAGTATTGAGCATGTTCAAAGCATTATCAGAAAGGGATGTAAACCTACAGTATACAGTGGGGCAAAAAAGTATTTAGTCAGCCACCAATTGTGCAAGTTCTCCCACTTAAAAAGATGCGAGGCCTGTAATTTTCATCATAGGTACACTTCAACTATGACAGACAAAATGAGAAAGAAAATTCCAGAAAATCACATTGTAGGATTTTTAATGAATTTATTTGCAAATTATGGTGGAAAATAAGTATTTGGTCACCTACAAACAAGCAAGATTTCTGGCTCTCACAGACCTGTAACTTCTTCTTTAAGAGGCTCCTCTGTCCTCCACTCGTTATCTGTATTAATGGCACCTGTTTGAACTTGTTATCAGTATAAAAGACACCTGTCCACAACCTCAAACAGTCACACTCCAAACTCCACTATGGCCAAGACCAAAGAGCTGTCAAAGGACACCAGAAACAAAATTGTAGACCTGCACCAGGCTGGGAAGACTGAATCTGCAATAGGTAAGCAGCTTGGTTTGAAGAAATCAACTGTGGGAGCAATTATTAGGAAATGGAAGACATACAAGACCACTGATAATCTCCCTCGATCTGGGGCTCCACGCAAGATCTCACCCCGTGGGGTCAAAATGATCACAAGAACGGTGAGCAAAAATCCCAGAACCACACGGGGGGACCTAGTGAATGACCTGCAGAGAGCTGGGACCAAAGTAACAAAGCCTACCATCAGCAAGGGCATTGAAGATGAAACGTGGCTGGGTCTTTCAGCATGACAATGATCCCAAACACACCGCCCGGGCAACGAAGGAGTGGCTTCGTAAGAAGCATTTCAAGGTCCTGGAGTGGCCTAGCCAGTCTCCAGATTTCAACCCCATAGAACATCTTTGGAGGGAGTTGAAAGTCCGTGTTGCCCAGCAACAGCCCCAAAACATCACTGCTCTAGAGGAGATCTGCATGGAGGAATGGGCCAAAATACCAGCAACAGTGTGTGAAAACCTTGTGAAGACTTACAGAAAACGTTTGACCTCTGTCATTGCCAACAAAGGGTATATAACAAAGTATTGAGATAAACTTTTGTTATTGACCAAATACTTATTTTCCACCATAATTTGCAAATAAATTCATTAAAAATCCTACAATGTGATTTTCTGGATTTTTTTCCCTCATTTTGTCTGTCATAGTTAAAGTGCACCTATGATGAAAATTACAGGCCTCTCTCATCTTTTTAAGTGGGAGAACTTGCACAATTGGTGGCTGACTAAATACTTTTTTGCCCCACTGTATTACCATTATATAGCATTAGATCACAGTACAGCATGTTCAAAGCATTAACCATAAAGGGACGTAAACCTACAGTATATTACTATTATATAATTAGATCACACTACATCATCAGTAAACTGCAGGTCAGTATAGCATCTTTGAAGTATTGACAGAAGAGAACATGTCAGTACGGGCGGCGGTGGACGTACAGAGGTATGTAGGCGCGATGCGGGCCAGGCGAGACATGGCGTTGGCTGCCTCCAGCTGCCCCCAGTCTCTCAGCAGGATGTAGAATATGTTCTTCTTGGAGCCAGAGCCCAACGTGCCCTTATCCATGGTACCACACATCAACTCACTGTTCTGGATCACCACGACTGACAGAGAGAGAGAGAGACGCAGAGAGAGAGAGAGACACAGAGCGAGCGAGAGAGAGACACAGAGAGAGAGAGAGAGACACAGAGAGAGAGAGAGAGACAGACAGAGAGACACAGAGAGACACACAGAGAGACAGACAGACAGACAGAGAGACACAGAGAGACACACAGAGAGACACAGAGAGACACAGAGAGACAGACAGAGAGACAGAGAGACAGACAGAGAGACAGAGAGACACAGAGAGAGAGACAGAGAGACACAGAGAGAGAGACATAGAGAGACACAGAGAGAGAGACACAGATAGAGAGAGAGAGAGCGAGAGAGAGAGAGAGAGAGAGAGAGAGACAGACAGACAGAGACAGAGAGACACACAGAGAGACAGACAGAGAGACACAGAGAGACACACAGAGAGACAGAGACACAGAGAGAGACAGACAGAGAGACACAGAGACAGAGACACAGAGAGAGACACAGAGAGAGACAGAGACACAGAGAGAGAGAGAGAGAGACAGAGACACAGAGAGAGAGAGAGAGAGAGAGAGAGAGAGAGAGAGAGAGAGAGAGAGAGAGAGAGAGAGAGAGAGAGAGAGAGAGAGAGAGACAGACAGAGACAGAGAGACACACAGAGAGACAGAGAGAGAGAGAGAGAGAGAGAGACACAGAGAGAGACACAGAGACAGAGACACAGAGAGAGACACAGAGAGAGACACAGAGAGAGACACAGAGAGAGACACAGAGAGAGACACAGAGAGAGACACAGAGAGAGAGAGAGAGAGAGAGAGAGAGATAGAGAGACACAGAGAGAGGCACAGATAGAGAGAGAGGCACAGATAGAGAGAGAGGCACAGATAGAGAGAGAGGCACAGATAGAGAGAGAGGCACAGATAGAGAGAGAGAGAGAGAGAGAGAGAGAGAGAGAGAGAGAGAGAGAGAGAGAGAGAGAGACAGAGACAGAGAGAGAGACAGAGAGAGAGACAGAGAGAGAGACAGAGAGAGAGACAGAGAGAGAGACAGAGAGAGAGACAGAGAGAGAGACAGAGAGAATCATAGTTTTGGAATAATGAATCAGAATAGTTGAATCTGATTATAGTAATAGAATTATATTTAAATGTGAATAATTGAATCAGATGATATGTCTTTTATGGATGAAGACACTAGAGAGGCATGAGGAGGAACTCACATGAGTCGTTGCTACAGAGGTCCTCTCCTTTGCCGCTGTACTGTTTTCCCTTGGTCCTCAGGTTGGCCTTGACTGGACAGTCCTTACTGGGCTTCAGGATCAGACCAAAGAGCTGCTTCCCTGTCCACAGTGTCACGGGCTAACAACAGACAACAGTGTCACGGGCTAACAACAGACAACAGAGTCATGGGCTAACAACAGACAACAGTGTCACGGGCTAACAACAGACAACAGTGTCACGGGCTAACAACAGACAACAGTGTCACGGGCTAACAACAGACAACAGTGTCACGGGCTAATAACAGACAACAGTGTCATGGGCTAACAACAGTGTCATGGGCTAACAACAGACAACAGTGTCATGGGCTAACAACAGACAACAGTGTCACGGGCTAACAACAGTGTCATGGGCTAACAACAGACAACAGTGTCACGGGCTAACAACAGACAACAGTGTCACAGGCTAACAACAGACACCAGAGTCATGGGCTAACAACAGTGTCATGGGCTAACAACAGACAACAGTGTCATGGGCTGACAACAGACAACAGTGTCACGGGCTAACAACAGTGTCACGTGCTAACAACAGACAACAGAGTCATGGGCTAACAACAGACAACAGTGTCACGGGCTAACAACAGTGTCATGGGCTAACAACAGACAACAGTGTCATGGGCTAACAACAGACAACAGAGTCATGGGCTAACAACAGTGTCACGGGCTAACAACAGACAACAGTGTCATGGGCTAACAACAGACAACAGTGTCACGGGCTAATAACAGACAACAGTGTCACGGGCTAATAACAGACAACAGAGTCATGGGCTAATAACAGACAACAGAGTCACGGGCTAATAACAGACAACAGAGTCACGGGCTAACAACAGACAACAGAGTCATGGGCTAACAACAGACAACAGAGTCACGGGCTAACAACAGACAACAGAGTCACGGGCTAACAACAGACAACAGTGTCATGGGCTAACAACAGACAACAGTGTCATGGGCTAACAACAGTGTCATGGGCTAACAACAGAGTCATGGGCTAACAACAGACAACAGAGTCATGGGCTAACAACAGTGTCACGGGCTAACAACAGACAACAGAGTCATGGGCTAACAACAGACAACAGTGTCATGGGCTAACAACAGACAACAGAGTCATGGGCTAACAACAGACAACAGAGTCATGGGCTAACAACAGTGTCATGGGCTAACAACAGACAACAGTGTCATGGGCTAACAACAGACAACAGAGTCACAGGCTAATAACAGACAACAGAGTCACAGGCTAATAACAGACAACAGAGTCACGGGCTAATAACAGACAACAGTGTCACGGGCTAACAACAGACAACAGAGTCAGGGGCTAACAACAGACAACAGAGTCATGGGCTAACAACAGTGTCACGGGCTAACAACAGACAACAGTGTCATGGGCTAACAACAGACAACAGAGTCACGGGCTAACAACAGACAACAGAGTCATGGGCTAACAACAGTGTCACGGGCTGACAACAGACAACAGAGTCACGGGCTAACAACAGACAACAGAGTCATGGGCTAACAACAGACAACAGAGTCATGGGCTAACAACAGTGTCATGGGCTAACAACAGACAACAGAGTCATGGGCTAACAACAGACAACAGTGTCATGGGCTAACAACAGACAACAGTATCATGGGCTAACAACAGACAACAGAGTCATGGGCTAACAACAGACAACAGAGTCATGGGCTAACAACAGACAACAGTGTCATGGGCTAACAACAGACAACAGAGTCATGGGCTAACAACAGACAACAGAGTCATGGGCTAACAACAGACAACAGAGTCATGATGGACTGACAGCAGAGTCATGGCGGACTGACAACAGAGTCATGGTGGACTGACAACAGAGTCATGGCGGACTGACAACAGAGTCATGATGGACTGACAACAGAGTCATGGCGGACTGACAACAGAGTCATGATGGACTGACAACAGAGTCATGATGGACTGACAACAGAGTCATGATGGACTGACAACAGAGTCATGATGGACTGACAACAGAGTCATGATGGACTGACAACAGAGTCATGGG
The DNA here is from genome assembly GCF_016432855.1 of Salvelinus namaycush. Lineage (NCBI taxonomy): Eukaryota > Metazoa > Chordata > Actinopteri > Salmoniformes > Salmonidae > Salvelinus > Salvelinus namaycush. The sequence continues at coordinate 2,741,160 of NC_052328.1, read as the reverse complement.
CTAACAACAGACAACAGTGTCATGGGCTAACAACAGACAACAGAGTCATGATGGACTGACAGCAGAGTCATGGTGGACTGACAACAGAGTCATGATGGACTGACAACAGAGTCATGATGGACTGACAACAGAGTCATAATGGACTGACAACAGAGTCATGATGGACTGACAACAGAGTCATGATGGACTGACAACAGAGTCATGATGGACTGACAACAGAGTCATGGGCTAACAACAGACAACAGTGTCATGGGCTAACAACAGACAACAGTGTCATGGGCTAACAACAGACAACAGTGTCATGGGCTAACAACAGACAACAGAGTCATGGTGGACTGACAACAGACAACAGAGTCATGGTGGACTGACAACAGAGTCATGGCGGACAGACAACAGAGTCATGGTGGACTGACAACAGACAACAGTGTCATGGGCTAACAACAGACAACAGAGTCATGGTGGACTGACAACAGACAACAGAGTCATGGTGGACTGACAACAGACAACAGAGTCATGGTGGACTGACAACAGAGTCATGGCGGACTGACAACAGAGTCATGGCGGACTGACAACAGAGTCATGGCGGACTGACAACAGAGTCATGATGGACTGACAACAGAGTCATGATGGACTGACAACAGAGTCATGATGGACTGACAACAGAGTCATGATGGACTGACAACAGAGTCATGATGGACTGACAACAGAGTCATGGTGGACTGACAACAGAGTCATGATGGACTGACAACAGAGTCATGATGGACTGACAACAGAGTCATGGGCTGACAACAGACAACAGTGTCATGGGCTAACAACAGACAACAGAGTCATGGGCTAACAACAGACAACAGAGTCATGGTGGACTGACAACAGACAACAGAGTCATGGTGGACTGACAACAGAGTCATGGTGGACTGACAACAGAGTCATGGTGGACTGACAACAGAGTCATGGCGGACTGACAACAGAGTCATGATGGACTGACAACAGAGTCATGATGGACTGACAACAGAGTCATGATGGACTGACAACAGAGTCATGGTGGACTGACAACAGAGTCATGATGGACTGACAACAGAGTCATGATGGACTGACAACAGAGTCATGGGCTGACAACAGACAACAGTGTCATGGGCTAACAACAGACAACAGAGTCATGGGCTAACAACAGACAACAGTGTCATGGGCTAACAACAGACAACAGAGTCATGGTGGACTGACAACAGACAACAGAGTCATGGCGGACAGACAACAGAGTCATGGTGGACTGACAACAGACAACAGTGTCATGGGCTAACAACAGACAACAGAGTCATGGTGGACTGACAACAGACAACAGAGTCATGGTGGACTGACAACAGACAACAGAGTCATGGTGGACTGACAACAGAGTCATGGCGGACTGACAACAGAGTCATGGCGGACTGACAACAGAGTCATGGCGGACTGACAACAGAGTCATGATGGACTGACAACAGAGTCATGATGGACTGACAACAGAGTCATGATGGACTGACAACAGAGTCATGATGGACTGACAACAGAGTCATGGTGGACTGACAACAGAGTCATGGTGGACTGACAACAGAGTCATGATGGACTGACAACAGAGTCATGATGGACTGACAACAGAGTCATGGGCTGACAACAGACAACAGTGTCATGGGCTAACAACAGACAACAGAGTCATGGGCTAACAACAGACAACAGAGTCATGGTGGACTGACAACAGACAACAGAGTCATGGCGGACTGACAACAGAGTCATGATGGACAGACAACAGAGTCATGATGGACTGACAACAGAGTCATGGTGGACTGACAACAGAGTCATGGCGGACTGACAACAGAGTCATGGTGGACTGACAACAGAGTCATGGTGGACTGACAACAGAGTCATGGTGGACTGACAACAGAGTCATGATGGACTGACAACAGAGTCATGGGCTAACAACAGACAACAGAGTCATGATGGACTGACAACAGAGTCATGATGGACTGACAACAGAGTCATGATGGACTGACAACAGAGTCATGATGGACTGACAACAGAGTCATGATGGACTGACAACAGAGTCATGGTGGACTGACAACAGAGTCATGGTGGACTGACAACAGAGTCATGGTGGACTGACAACAGAGTCATGATGGACTGACAACAGAGTCATGATGGACTGACAACAGAGTCATGATGGACTGACAACAGAGTCATGATGGACTGACAACAAAAAGACCAACACCCAAATGATTGACGAGTTGCAGACCACTGATATTTAACTACTAAAGTCACTCTGACTCCCAGTGACTTTCAGACCAACTGATATTTAACTACTAAAGAAAGTCACTCTGACTCCCAGTGACTTTCAGACCAACTGATATTTAACTACTAAAGTCACTCTGACTCCCAGTGACTTTCAGACCAACTGATATTTAACTACTAAAGTTACTGACTCCCAGTGACTCTCAGACCAACTGATATTTAACTACTAAAGAAAGTCACTCTATATGACTCCCAGTGACTTTCTAGATTTTTTCCCCTCACGACAGAGAACAACAGCTGTCGGCCCAGTCCCATCATTCAGTTGAACCAAGGAGAGCCGTACCTTGAGTATGGCAGGGTGTGGGAGAGCTATCTTGATCTTCTCATCCACCCCCACCAGGATAGAGGCCACTATCTGGCAGGCTTTAGACCTATCGAAGAAAGTGTCCTTCAGGGTCAACAGGTAGGCTCCTGTGAAGAAAGGCGAGAGAGGAGAAGAGTAGGGTGTTGAAATGTGGAGTGTGAAACATACAGCTATTGTCTTCCTAAGAAATATTAGGCCACACTTTCTCCAAATATGATAAATACAAAGATGGCATTTTGACATTGATGTGTCCGGATTCAGGATCGTAGGCATTCGACTCTGTTTCCTACTTCACAGCACAGACGGAAAACTAAAAAACTAAATATATTACATTTTTTTCATTGCAGAAAAGCCTTCTTGAACATGTGAACTTTCATATGACTTAATTACAAACTTGTCTGGAATCCGTAAATATGAATAAAAATGTGAAATTAAGAGCCTAGTTTAGCCAAGGAGTAAAGCACTGAGCTCTATAGGGAGAAAGACAGGCTCCATGATTGGCTGATAATGGAGGGGGGGGATCATCGAGAGCAGGGGAGCCTCAAATAGTGAATATTTTTAGATTAAACTATACTAAATATATTCACGTCACCAAATAATTGATTAAAATACACTGTTTTGCGATGAAGGTCTACAGTAACCTCAACAGCACTCTGTAGGGTAGCACCATGGTGTAGCCGGAGGACAGCTAGTTTCTGTCCTCCTCTGGGTACATTGACTTCAATAGAACACCCTAGGAGTCTCATGGTTCTCACCCCCTTCCATAGACTTACACAGTAATCATGACAACTTCCGGAGGATGTCCTTTAACCTATTAGAAATTATTCAGTATGAACTGAAAATGTTGTTCACCCAATCAAAGGATCAGAGAATGAATCTAGTACTGAAAGGATAAGCTACAGCTAGCTAGCACTGCAGTGTATAAAATGTGGTAGTTGACTCAAAGAGAGAGAAAGAAACGTTGAACAGTTTTGAACAAATGTATTTATTTCATGAAGGAGAAGCAACAGAGAGAGAGAGAGAGAGCAAGACAGCTATATTTAGTTCTCTCTTTTTCACTTTCAATTAGCTAGCGAATGCAGCTAGCTAGTTTAGCCTACTCAAACACCCGCTCAAACAGATAGGGATGCTATGTTAGCTAGCTGGCTATGACAGTTCAACACTGGAACTCTTTCAAGTCAAGGTGAGCTTTTGCTTTATTAAATTTATTGCCACCGGGGCCCGCCGGTGTAACTGCTAAACTGTACTGCATGATTTTAGCGGGATTACTAACGCGTTAGTTCTAGTAGCAATGTTGACTATGACGTTACTAACATCGTTAGCTAATATGTTGACAACGATGTAGGCTGCGTGTAGCGGTTAGCGGCTACAATATGAAGGTTTGGCTTGGAAAGTTTTTTTTCGCCTGGTCACAGACAGCTGATGTGTTGTGCACTGAATCCACAAGCGAAGGGAAAAGATGAGGATAAGAGCGCATAGATGCAAGAAGGAATTATACAACGAGCAAAATGTTCATGCTGTTTGTATGTGGCGGCTATGAAAGTGAACTGTGTTTGCGTGTGATCAGGGGTGTATTCATTCCATTGATTCTGTTGAAAACCAATTCTTAAAACGGAAGAAAGCTGAACGAAAATGATAAACATAATAGAATAACATGGATTTCTAAATGTATTTTGTGACGCTTGCTAACGCGACGTGTCCGGTCTGGTCAGAATGTAATGATTACACCCTAGGTCAGCTAGATGCAGGCAAGAGTGTGCAAGGCGTTATTGAATGTGCCAATGTCGGTCACTTTGATTACTCAAATTTCTCTCAACCTGTTGTAAACTTTCATTCATAGGCTAGTTTGTAGCAACCTCATGAAGGGTACAGGGAAAATGTGAGTATCATGTAGTAGCCTAAACCTATTGCTGTTACATTGAACTGGGTGAATGGAATATGAATGACAGTAACCTAAACCTATCACTGTTACATTGAACTGGGTGAATGGAATATGAATGACAGTAACCTAAATCTATCACTGTTACATTGAACTGGGTGAATGGAATATGAATGACAGTAACCTAAACCTATCACTGTTACATTGAGCTGGGTGAATGGAATATGAATGACAGTAACCTAAACCTATCACTGTTACATTGAACTGGGTGAATGGAATATGAATGACAGTAACCTAAACCTATCACTGTTACATTGAACTGGGTGAATATGAATGACAGTAACCTAAACCTATCACTGTTACATTGAACTGGGTGAATATGAATGACAGTAACCTAAACCTATCACTGTTACATTGAACTGGGTGAATATGAATGACAGTCATCCAATATGCTGTAATAGAAATAAGGCCGTGCTCATTAAAAATAATTACAGTAACCTAAACGGCAAAGAAGCATAACTTTCCCATGTTTCATAACAGACCAAAGCTCTGGGACTGTACTTTCATAACATGTATATTTTTTAATATTTGACATAAGCTCATCTTCCTGAATTCAGTTTCAAAATGTCAAACCCTAGTGGATAATAAAGTCAGTATGAAGAAGCCCCATCAAGGTGTTGACTATCCAGATTGGGACCTCTTGTTAAAACACAAGCAAAGCAGCTGTATAACGAAGATGACATCGTTATGATGAGACGAGCTGTGACACATCTATCAAATGTAGTGAACAGATGACATCGTTATGATGAGACGAGCTGTGACATCTATCTAATGTAGTGAACAGATGACATCGTTATGATGAGACGAGCTGTGACACATCTATCAAATGTAGTGAACAGATGACATCGTTATGATGAGACGAGCTGTGACACATCTATCTAATGTAGTGAACAGATGACATCGTTATGATGAGACGAGCTGTGACACATCTATCTAATGTAGTGAACAGATGACATCGTTACGATGAGACGAGCTGTGACACATCTATCTAATGTAGTGAACAGATGACATCGTTACGATGAGACGAGCTGTGACACATCTATCTAATGTAGTGAACAGATGGGAGTTATGATGAGACGAGCTGTGACACATCTATCTAATGTAGTGAACAGATGGGAGTTATGATGAGACGAGCTGTGACACATCTATCTAATGTAGTGAACAGATGACATCGTTATGATGAGACGAGCTGTGACACATCTATCTAATGTAGTGAACAGATGACATCGTTATGATGAGACGAGCTGTGACACATCTATCTAATGTAGTGAACAGATGACATCGTTATGATGAGACGAGCTGTGACACATCTATCTAATGTAGTGAACAGATGACATCGTTACGATGAGACGAGCTGTGACACATCTATCTAATGTAGTGAACAGATGACATCGTTACGATGAGACGAGCTGTGACATCTATCTAATGTAGTGAACAGATGACATCGTTATGATGAGACGAGCTGTGACACATCTATCTAATGTAGTGAACAGATGACATCGTTATGATGAGACGAGCTGTGACACATCTATCTAATGTAGTGAACAGATGACATCGTTATGATGAGACGAGCTGTGACACATCTATCTAATGTAGTGAACAGATGACATCGTTATGATGAGACGAGCTGTGACACATCTATCTAATGTAGTGAACAGATGACATCGTTATGATGAGACGAGCTGTGACACATCTATCTAATGTAGTGAACAGATGACATCGTTATGATGAGACGAGCTGTGACACATCTATCTAATGTAGTGAACAGATGACATCGTTATGATGAGACGAGCTGTGACACATCTATCTAATGTAGTGAACAGATGACATCGTTATGATGAGACGAGCTGTGACATCTATCTAATGTAGTGAACAGATGACATCGTTATGATGAGACGAGCTGTGACACATCTATCTAATGCAGTGAACAGATGGGAGTTATGATGAGACGAGCTGTGACACATCTATCTAATGTAGTGAACAGATGACATCGTTATGATGAGACGAGCTGTGACACATCTATCTAATGTAGTGAACAGATGACATCGTTATGATGAGACGAGCTGTGACACATCTATCAAATGTAGTGAACAGATGACATCGTTATGATGAGACGAGCTGTGACATCTATCTAATGTAGTGAACAGATGACATCGTTATGATGAGACGAGCTGTGACACATCTATCTAATGTAGTGAACAGATGGGAGTTATGATGAGACGAGCTGTGACACATCTATCTAATGTAGTGAACAGATGACATCGTTATGATGAGACGAGCTGTGACACATCTATCTAATGTAGTGAACAGATGACATCGTTATGATGAGACGAGCTGTGACATCTATCTAATGTAGTGAACAGATGACATCGTTATGATGAGACGAGCTGTGACATCTATCTAATGTAGTGAACAGATGACATCGTTATGATGAGACGAGCTGTGACACATCTATCTAATGTAGTGAACAGATGACATCGTTATGATGAGACGAGCTGTGACACATCTATCTAATGTAGTGAACAGATGACATCGTTATGATGAGACGAGCTGTGACACATCTATCAAATGTAGTGAACAGATGGGAGTTATGATGAGACGAGCTGTGACACATCTATCTAATGTAGTGAACAGATGACATCGTTATGATGAGACGAGCTGTGACACATCTATCAAATGTAGTGAACAGATGGGAGTTATGATGAGACGAGCTGTGACACATCTATCTAATGTAGCGAACAGATGACATCGTTATGATGAGACGAGCTGTGACACATCTATCTAATGTAGTGAACAGATGACATCGTTATGATGAGACGAGCTGTGACACATCTATCTAATGTAGCGAACAGATGACATCGTTATGATGAGACGAGCTGTGACACATCTATCTAATGTAGTGAACAGATGACATCGTTATGATGAGACGAGCTGTGACACATCTATCTAATGTAGTGAACAGATGACATCGTTATGATGAGACGAGCTGTGACACATCTATCTAATGTAGTGAACAGATGACATCGTTATGATGAGACGAGCTGTGACACATCTATCTAATGTAGTGAACAGATGACATCGTTACGATGAGACGAGCTGTGACACATCTATCTAATGTAGTGAACAGATGACATCGTTATGATGAGACGAGCTGTGACACATCTATCTAATGTAGTGAACAGATGACATCGTTATGATGAGACGAGCTGTGACACATCTATCTAATGTAGCGAACAGATGGGAGAGCGTCAGGGAGACATCTTCCATCAGGTTGATCACATGATCACCATGTCAAAACCTTTCTCCACCTAACAACGAGCAGTTTGAGACACTCACTAATACAGACGTCAAAGGCCTCAATCATCTGACAAAATAGCCATTTGATTGGCTGTCAGGCCCTGCTGCGACAAACAATGATTGGCTATTGCTGTAACACAATGGCTGACCTGTCAGAAAGTCTTGAATAGCAGCAATCAGAGGCTCTCCGTTTCTGGGAGTCACCAGGTTGGCTTTGGTCTGGAGGGAAAGAGACAAAGAGAAATGAGAAAAGTATCGGTCAGTGGGAAAGTAGAACCTCGGCTGTACAGGTTTTAGTTTAAACCTGGGCTTTCAAAGACTGAGTGACAGAGAGGAGAAGTGTAAGGGTGGACTCTGGGGGCGCTGCAGGGGTGGACTCTGGGGCGTTGTAGGTGTAGGTGGGGCTGCACAGCGTGTAGGGGGGGCTGCACAGCGTGTAGGGGGGGGGCTGCACAGCGTGTAGGGGGGGGGCTGCACAGCGTGTAGGGGGGGGGCTGCACAGCGTGTAGGGGGGGGGCTGCACAGCGTGTAGGGGGGGGGCTGCACAGCGTGTAGGGGGGGGGCTGCACAGCGTGTAGGGGGGGCTGCACAGCGTGTAGGGGGGGCTGCACAGCGTGTAGGGGGGGGCTGCACAGCGTGTAGGGGGGGGGCTGCACAGCGTGTAGGGGGGGGGCTGCACAGCGTGTAGGGGGGGCTGCACAGCGTGTAGGGGGGGGCTGCACAGCGTGTAGGGGGGGGCTGTACAGCGTGTAGGGGGGGCTGCACAGCGTGTGGGGGGGGCTGCACAGCGTGTAGGGGGGGGCTGCACAGCGTGTAGGGGGGGGGGCTGCACAGCGTGTAGGGGGGGGGGCTGCACAGCGTGTAGGGGGGGGCTGCACAGCGTGTAGGGGGGGGGGGCTGCACAGCGTGTAGGGGGGGCTGCACAGCGTGTAGGGGGGGCTGCACAGCGTGTAGGGGGGGGCTGCACAGCGTGTAGGGGGGCTGCACAGCGTGTAGGGGGGGGCTGCACAGCGTGTAGGGGGGGCTGCACAGCGTGTAGGGGGGGCTGCACAGCGTGTAGGGGGGGGCTGCACAGCGTGTAGGGGGGGGGCTGCACAGCGTGTAGGGGGGGGCTGCACAGCGTGTAGGGGGGGCTGCACAGCGTGTAGGGGGGGCTGTACAGCGTGTAGGGGGGGCTGTACAGCGTGTAGGGGGGGGGCTGCACAGCGTGTAGGGGGGGCTGCACAGCGTGTAGGGGGGGCTGCACAGCGTGTAGGGGGGGCTGCACAGCGTGTAGGGGGGGCTGCACAGCGTGTAGGGGGGGCTGCACAGCGTGTAGGGGGGGGCTGCACAGCGTGTAGGGGGGGCTGCACAGCGTGTAGGGGGGGGCTGTACAGCGTGTAGGGGGGGGCTGTACAGCGTGTAGGGGGGGCTGCACAGCGTGTAGGGGTGTGAGGTGTGTGGGAGTGTGAGGTATGTAGGGGTGTGAGGTGTGTGGGGGTGTGAGGTAGGTAGGGGTGTGTGGGGGTGTGAGGTATGTGGGGTGTGAGGTGTGTGGGGGTGTGAGGGGGTGTGAGGTGTGAGGGGGTGTGAGGTGTGTAGGGGTGTGAGGTGTGTGGGGGTGTCAGGTGTGTGGGGGTGTCAGGTGTGTGGGGGTGTCAGGTGTGTGGGGGTGTCAGGTGTGTGGGGGTGTGAGGGTTTGGGGGTGTGAGGTGTGTAGGGGTGTGAGGTGTGTAGGGGTGTGAGGTGTGTAGGGGTGTGAGGTGTGTAGGGGTGTGAGGTGTGTAGGGGTGTGAGGTGTGTAGGGGTGTGAGGTGTGTAGGGGTGTGAGGTGTGTAGGGGTGTGAGGTGTGTAGGGGTGTGAGGTGTGTAGGGGTGTGAGGTGTGTAGGGGTGTGAGGTGTGTAGGGGTGTGTAGGGGTGTGAGGTGTGTGGGGGTGTGAGGTGTGAGGTGTGAGGTGTGTGGGGGTGTGAGGGTGTAGGGGTGTGAGGTGTGTGGGGGTGTGAGGTGTGTAGGGCTGTGTAGGGGTGTGAGGTGTGTAGGGGTGTGGGGTGTGTAGGGGTGTGAGGTGTGTAGGGGTGTGAGGTGTGTAGGGGTGTGAGGTGTGTAGGGGTGTGAGGTGTGTAGGGGTGTGAGGTGTGAGGTGTGTAGGGGTGTGAGGGTGTAGGGGTGTGAGGTGTGTGGGGGTGTGAGGTGTGTGGGGGTGTGAGGTGTGAGGTGTGTGAGGTGTGTGAGGGGGTGTGAGGTGTGAGGGGGTGTGAGGTGTGAGGTGTGTAGGGGTGTGAGGTGTGTGGGGGTGTCAGGTGTGTGGGGGTGTCAGGTGTGTGGTGGTGTCAGGTGTGTGGGGGTGTCAGGTGTGTGGGGGTGTCAGGTGTGTGGGGGTGTCAGGTGTGTGGGGGTGTCAGGTGTGTAGGGGTGTGAGGTGTGTAGGGGTGTGAGGTGTGTAGGGGTGTGAGGTGTGTAGGAGTGTGAGGTGTGTAGGGGTGTGAGGGTGTAGGGGTGTGAGGGTGTAGGGGTGTGAGGTGTGTAGGGGTGTGTAGGGGTGTGAGGTGTGTGGGGGTGTGAGGTGTGAGGTGTGTAGGGGTGTGAGGTGTGTGGGGGTGTGAGGTGTGTGGGGGTGTGAGGTGTGTGGGGGTGTGAGGGTGTAGGGGTGTGAGGGTGTAGGGGTGTGAGGTGTGTAGGGGTGTGTAGGGGTGTGTAGGGGTGTGAGGTGTGTAGGGGTGTGGGGTGTGTAGGGGTGTGAGGGGTGTAGGGGTGTGAGGTGTGTAGGGGTGTGAGGTGTGTAGGGGTGTGAGGTGTGTGGGGGTGTGAGGTGTGTAGGGGTGTGAGGGTGTAGGGGTGTGAGGGTGTAGGGGTGTGAGGTGTGTGGGGGTGTGAGGTGTGTGGGGGTGTGAGGTGTGAGGTGTGTGGGGGTGTGAGGGGTGTGGGGGTGTGTGGGGGTGTGTAGTGTGTGGGGGTGTGAGGTGTGCTGCAGGAGTCTAAAGGTGAAGCAGGGCAGGTGACACTAACCCCCATCAGCACCAGGGCTTCAGCCTTGGCCTCCTCTGTCTGGGGAAGGTGAAGGTTCATCTCGTCCCCGTCAAAGTCAGCGTTGTACGGCGTGCACACACACTCGTTGAACCGGAACGTTCTGTGAGGCTTCACTTTGGCCTTTAGGACAGATAAAGATGAATACAATAATGATTTCATTGAGATCTGCCTGAAATAAACTTATCTTGATACACCCAAAACAGTAACAGCTACACGACAAGGCAGCTATAAAACAGTAACAGCTACACGACAAGGCAGCTCTAAAACAGTAACAGCGACACGACAAGGCAGCTCTAAAACAGTAACAGCTACATGACAAGGCAGCTCTAAAACAGTAACAGCTACACGACAAGGCAGCTCTAAAACAGTAACAGCTACACGACAAGGCAGCTCTAAAACAGTAACAACGACACGACAAGGCAGCTCTAAAACAGCAACAACGACACGACAAGGCAGCTCTAAAACAGTAACAACGACACGACAAGGCAGCTATAAAACAGTAACAACGACACGACAAGGCAGCTCTAAAACAGCAACAACGACACGACAAGGCAGCTCTAAAACAGCAACAACAAGGCAGCTATAAAACAGTAACAACTACACGACAAGGCAGCTCTAAAACAGTAACAGCTACACGACAAGGCAGCTCTAAAACAGTAACAACGACACGACAAGGCAGCTATAAAACAGTAACAACTACACGACAAGGCAGCTCTAAAACAGTAACAGCTACACGACAAGGCAGCTCTAAAACAGCAACAACGACACGACAAGGCAGCTCTAAAACAGCAACAACGACACGACAAGGCAGCTCTAAAACAGTAACAACTACACGACAAGGCAGCTCTAAAACAGTAACAACTACACGACAAGGCAGCTCTAAAACAGTAACAGCTACACGACAAGGCAGCTCTAAAACAGTAACAGCTACACGACAAGGCAGCTCTAAAACAGTAACAGCTACACGACAAGGCAGCTCTAAAACAGTAACAACGACACGACAAGGCAGCTCTAAAACAGTAACAGCTACACGACAAGGCAGCTCTAAAACAGTAACAACTACACGACAAGGCAGCTCTAAAACAGTAACAACGACACGACAAGGCAGCTCTAAAACAGTAACAACGACACGACAGCTCTAAAACAGTAACAACGACACGACAAGGCAGCTCTAAAACAGTAACAGCTACACGACAAGGCAGCTCTAAAACAGTAACAGCTACACGACAAGGCAGCTCTAAAACAGTAACAGCTACACGACAAGGCAGCTCTAAAACAGTAACAGCTACACGACAAGGCAGCTCTAAAACAATAACAGCTACACGACAAGGCAGCTATAAAACAGTAACAACTACACGACAAGGCAGCTCTAAAACAGTAACAACTACACGACAAGGCAGCTCTAAAACAGTAACAGCTACACGACAAGGCAGCTCTAAAACAGCAACAACGACACGACAGCTCTAAAACAGTAACAACTACACGACAAGGCAGCTCTAAAACAATAACAACTACACGACAAGGCAGCTCTAAAACAGTAACAGCTACACGACAAGGCAGCTCTAAAACAGTAACAACTACACGACAAGGCAGCTCTAAAACAGTAACAGCTACACGACAAGGCAGCTCTAAAACAGTAACAGCTACACGACAAGGCAGCTCTAAAACAGTAACAGCTACACGACAAGGCAGCTCTAAAACAGTAACAACGACACGACAGCTCTAAAACAGTAACAACGACACGACAGCTCTAAAACAGTAACAACGACACGACAAGGCAGCTCTAAAACAGTAACAGCTACACGACAAGGCAGCTCTAAAACAGTAACAGCTACACGACAAGGCAGCTCTAAAACAGTAACAGCTACACGACAAGGCAGCTCTAAAACAATAACAGCTACACGACAAGGCAGCTCTAAAACAGTAACAGCTACACGACAAGGCAGCTCTAAAACAGTAACAACTACATGACAAGGCAGCTCTAAAACAGTAACAACGACAGGACAAGGCAGCTCTAAAACAGTAACAACTACACGACAAGGCAGCTATAAAACAGTAACAACTACACGACAAGGCAGCTCTAAAACAGTAACAACTACACGACAAGGCAGCTCTAAAACAGTAACAACTACACGACAAGGCAGCTCTAAAACAATAACAGCTACACGACAAGGCAGCTCTAAAACAGTAACAACGACACGACAAGGCAGCTCTAAAACAGTAACAACTACACGACAAGGCAGCTCTAAAACAGTAACAACGACACGACAAGGCAGCTCTAAAACAGTAACAGCTACACGACAAGGCAGCTCTAAAACAGTAACAACTACACGACAAGGCAGCTATAAACAGACAACCCCCAACATACATCCCACAAAATCCCCAACTTCTAACAGGGAGGTTCTCTTTCTGCCTACACGTTGCCATGGAGTCAGCATGGTGAATAACACGACAGTTTCCAGACTGAGAGCCGACGTGAAGGACGGGTGTACGATGCAGAGAGAGAGAGAGAGAACACTCACAATATGAGCCATGATGCTGAGTTTGTGTAGAGAGGGCTGTCGGTTGAAGAGGACGATGTCTCCATCGATCATGTGTCTCTCCACCACGTCTCCAAACCTCAGCTCCTGGGCCATCTTCTCTCGGTTCCCGTACTTCAGAAACCTGAAGAGACACACACACACACACACACACACACAACACACACACGGAATACTCTTAGAACATACACCTAAACATGTGGTTTCATACAAAGTTTCAGTTTAGCGGTAGGCCTGTAACCACAGTTTCAGTTTAGTGGTAGGCCCGTAACCACAGTTTCAGTTTAGCGGTAGACCTGTAACCACAGTTTCAGTTTAGTGGTAGGCCTGTAACCACAGTTTCAGTTTAGTGGTAGGCCTATAACCACAGTTTCAGTTTAGTGGTAGGCCTATAACCACAGTTTCAGTTTAGTGGTAGGCCTGTAACCACAGTTTGTTTAGTGGTAGGCCCGTAACCACAGTTTCAGTTTAGTGGTAGGCCTATAACCACAGTTTCAGTTTAGTGGTAGGCCTATAACCACAGTTTCAGTTTAGTGGTAGGCCTATAACCACAGTTTCAGTTTAGTGGTAGGCCTATAACCACAGTTTCAGTTTAGTGGTAGGCCTATAACCACAGTTTCAGTTTAGTGGTAGGCCCGTAACCACAGTTTCAGTTTAGTGGTAGGCCTGTAACCACAGTTTCAGTTTAGTGGTAGGCCTATAACCACAGTTTCAGTTTAGTGGTAGGCCTATAACCAAAAGGATGGCAGACCCAACCAACAACCAAATGATTGTGATAATGTGGTTGTTTTAGCTAATTTAGTTGACACTGGATAAGAGCATCTATTAAAAAAGGGGATACTTCGGGACAATGAGGCCCTTTTATCTACTTCCCCAGAGTCAGATGAACTGGTGTCCCAGTAAACAGAGACATTAAACTGGTACCAACGAGTTCATCTGACTGAGGAAGTAGCTAAAGGGCCTCAAGACAAAAAAAGTATCCCTTTAAAACAACTAAAATGTATAAAAACAAAGATACTCTATATATGCTTCTAATAACTGAATGGGTAAACCTCACCAACGTTTTGGCACGTAGTGCCTTCTTCAACATTTTAAGGGGTGTGGGTCAGCCCATGCTTTTTAACTGACTAATAAACATGTCCAATAGAACTGTCCTGACCTCTTCATCTGCGTGTGACGTTGCTGGATGAAGTTGGCTCCAGGGTGGTCCTCGGGACCGCTACGCACCAGCTTCCTCAGCATCTCTAAGTTGGCCTTGTTCACCTTGGGGCGCACAACAAGTTAAGAGGTCACAGGTCATACAACAGGGCAGTGAAGACACTGTGCAGGTTACTTCTCAATGTTCTTCATCATGAACTAGTCACAAGCTGCTGCTACTAGAACTGGGATCATTAAGTCTTTTGACCTGAGAACTACAACAGAAACAGGAGTTACATGGAATGGATGTCCCGTTCTGATATAAATCACAGTGGGAAGTTAGTTGAATCAAGAGGCATTCAGCCATGGCATTGTAAACAATGTTTTGGCTAGCTAGCTAACGTTAGCATAACCAGTTCGCTACTTCGGTACAAATGAATGTTTTTTTGCTGTCACCTGAAGAAATGCCTGGGAATGTGTTTATGGTAGAAGTATCTGTACGGTTTCCTTCAAAGCTGTTTCTCAAAGCTGTGCGCATTGCACACCACAATAGAGACAGACAGCGCTACTGAGACCGAGTGCACACTGACAGTACACAGCATAGAGCGTGTTGCGCTTATAAGGGTCCTTGCTAAAACACGTGCGCTTAAAAAGGGTCCGCGCGGGGTAAAGAAATGGAGAAGCGATTAAAAGCGCCAAAGAAATTAACAGCATTAAAAAGTGTTATCGCGGACAGCCCTAATTCTTATAAAGCCTTTATAAGTTGTAGTTAAAGTGTGACCAATAAGAATCTTACCTTCTCTGGGTAGGTCAGGATTTTGGCCACGTGCACAGGGACGGCCACCTCATCAATCCGCAGGTTGGGGTCCGGAGAGATGACAGTTCTCCCAGAGAAATCCACTCTCTTCCCCGAGAGGTTTCCACGGAATCGCCCTGAGAGAGACACCACGGACCATCAATTACTGAGTGTCTCCAAATACTTATCAATCCAAAGGCAGCAGCAGAGAATAACATTCCACTCTATAATTTGTGATTAAATGGCTCTACAATCAACTAGGATACTTTCTGTTTCTGAGTCAGCTGTGTAAATAAACTAAATTGTTTATGACAAAACACATGACATTGACATGAATTCAGTGTCAACTATTAATAAATACGATGGTGAGAATGACCACAGAACTAGAAATCAGAATAGACAACAGGTAACTATTAAATGATTAGAATAAAAATCACTATTTATATGAGCGAGACCTTGTTTGCCCTTGAGTCTCTGAACGAAGCCTCTGGTCCACTTCTTAGGGGCCATGTTGAGGGGGATGCCAGAGAGCTCACTGTTGATGTAGAGAGCACATTGCAGCTGGAGGAAGTCCCAGTCCTCCATGATCATCTGGGTCTTGGCCCCTGACATACGGTGCTGTGGGACGGCATGGGAGGCGGGCAGAACAACTCAACATTCATTAGACAACAACAACAATAACAACAACTGGAAATTGTAACTTTTTTTCTTGTCTTGTGTAATTGCTTTCATAAAAAGGCCCAGAGGTTTTCCTCAGCTGACCAACTAGTTAGTAACAGCCTACTGGGGCCCAGAGGTTTTCCTGGTCAGTTCGTGGAAAAACTCCCAGGCCGATTAATAAAACAATTAACCACAAATTCATTGAAACTTCCTGCTACTGTCCCAATCCCATGATGCCCACCTTCTCTATGACATCATACATGACTAAAATGTAAATGTAATGTACCCACCTTCTTGATGACGTCATTGAGGAAGATGATCTCTGTGAGCTTCATGGTGAGGTCATCCTCATTAGTACCTGACTTGAGGTCTGAGATGACAGAGGGGCGGATGCAGAGTGGGGGTACCAGCAGACGGGTGAGGATGAGGTCTGCAGGCTTACCTGCCTCAGGGTTCATCAGGAGCAGAGGAATGTCCTCCGCTGGAATCCTCCTGAACAGGTTCAACACCACCAGAGGACTCAGGTTCTCCTGGAAACCACAGGACATGAAGGTCAGTCAGCATTTAAAACCTTAAGGGCCAGTTTCCCAGATTCAGACAGACACATTTTGAACAGGTTCAGCACCACTAGAGGACTCAGGTTCTCCGTCGGGGTGAAAGACATGATCGGTCAGCATTTAAATCCTGCGTGACCCAGTTGGTAAGAAAAGTGTTGCTCTAGTAATACCAGGGTTGTGGGTTCAATTCCGACAAGTATCCCATATACTAACCCTGTATGAACTCTTATCCCATATACTAACCCTGTATGAACTCTTATCCCATATACTAACCCTGTATGAACTCTTATCCCATATACTAACCCTGTATGAACGCTTATCCCATATACTAACCCTGTAAGTCACCGCTGAGTGAAAAACATACAAAACAAACCATTAACCTCATATGACCTCTACAGAGTAGACAGGTAAACTGTTAAAAGTTGCCATAGTTGCCTTCAACGTGACTCACCTGAGCCCTGTTAAGCAAGCCCTAGTTGCCTTCAACGTGACTCACCTGAGCCCTGTTAAGCAAGCCCTAGTTGCCTTCAATGTGACTCACCTGAGCCCTGTTAAGCAAGCCCTAGTTGCCTTCAATGTGACTCACCTGAGCCCTGTTAAGCAAGCCCTAGTTGCCTTCAATGTGACTCACCTGAGCCCTGTTAAGCAAGCCCTAGTTGCCTTCAACGTGACTCACCTGAGCCCTGTTAAGCAAGCCCTAGTTGCCTTCAACGTGACTCACCTGAGCCCTGTTAAGCAAGCCCTAGTTGCCTTCAATGTGACTCACCTGAGCCCTGTTAAGCAAGCCCTAGTTGCCTTCAACGTGACACACCTGAGCCCTGTTAAGCAAGCCCTAGTTGCCTTCAACGTGACTCACCTGAGCCCTGTTAAGCAAGCCCTAGTTGCCTTCAACGTGACTCACCTGAGCCCTGTTAAGCAAGCCCTAGTTGCCTTCAACGTGACTCACCTGAGCCCTGTTAAGCAAGCCCTAGTTGCCTTCAACGTGACTCACCTGAGCCCTGTTAAGCAAGCCCTAGTTGCCTTCAATGTGACTCACCTGAGCCCTGTTAAGCAAGCCCTAGTTGCGTTCAACGTGACTCACCTGAGCCCTGTTAAGCAAGCCCTCCACTTCTTTGTTGTGTTCTATTGCGATATCGAATGAGTTGAGAAAGTCTGATACTACAGTGTCCACCACTTTCTTGGTTGTCTTGTATTTCTCGTGGAGGATCTTTAGCAAGCCACACTTCTTCACTGGTCCTGTTAAATGGCAAAAACAAAGACATTATCAGTCACACCAACCACCACTTGGGCTATGCTTTCAACTCAACTAAATTCAACTCAATTCAAATAGAACTTAATAATATGTATTTTGGCCCAAATGTCAAAATGGAACCGTAAACAGTCAAAGAGTAAGCAATTGGTGATACCCTACCATTTAACGTGGAGCAATTGAGACACATTGTCCTTTTGCGGCATTTGTCGGATATCTTCTTCTTCATTCCTCGTTTCTGGAGGTATGCTAGGCCTGGCCTCTTCAACACATCCATAAACTGTAGTTTCTCCTCTTTGGTCAACATGATGTGAGAACACGTCTTACAGATCATCTGGAGGGATACAACAATCACATGATGTCATAATGGAACAATTTGAACAACAATAACATGATGTCATAATGGAACAATTTGAACAACGATAACATGATGTCATAATGGGCCAATTTGAACAACAATAACATGATGTCATAATGGGCCAATTTGAACAACAATAACATAGTGATAATGGAACAACAATCACATTGGGTGTTTCTCAATATGCCTACTACCGTGCTCCACACTCTCATGCACCTAGGACGTTCTCTTGAGAACGTTCTTGTGAGGACTAGAGTGTGGAGAACACATAAAACATTCCATTTGAGCAGCACTCCCCCTACTGTATTACCTCACGCTGAGCAGCACTCCCCCTACTGTATTACCTCACGCTGAGCAGCACTCCCCCTACTGTATTACCTCACGCTGAGCAGCACTCCCCCTACTGTATTACCTCACGCTGAGAAGCACTCCCCCTACTGTATTACCTCACGCTGAGCAGCACTCCCCCTACTGTATTACCTCACGCTGAGCAGCACTCCCCCTACTGTATTACCTCACGCTGAGCAGCACTCCCCCTACTGTATTACCTCACGCTGAGAAGCACTCCCCCTACTGTATTACCTCACGCTGAGCAGCACTCCCTCTACTGTATTACCTCACGCTGAGCAGCACTCCCTCTACTGTATTACCTCACGCTGAGCAGCACTCCCCCTACTGTATTACCTCACGCTGAGCAGCACTCCCTCTACTGTATTACCTCACGCTGCACCTCCCCATTCACTGAACCTTCTTCCAGCCAGGACAATGACAACAATAGAGACCAAACAAGATATATACAAAGCAAACATTTTACTTCATAACTACCAGCTAGATATATGTGAATCGTTGTAATCTAGCTAGCCAGCTAGTTAGTTAGTTAAACAGGCAAAACTGACATAAAACCAATGTTATCCAAGGTAGATGTCAATTCTTTGTGGCTATCTGGCTAGCTAACAGTAGTAGCTAGCCAGTTAGCTCTATTGAGTTACTACTGGCTTGCTAGTATAGTGCGTATGTTATCATGTGTTTTTATGCATGTGTCTGTGCCTATGTTTGTGTTGCATTTTGATTACGGTAACACCCATTATGTTCTAACGGGCCAGCTTGAACAACAATCACATGATGTTCT
Organism: Salvelinus namaycush; assembly: GCF_016432855.1. Lineage (NCBI taxonomy): Eukaryota > Metazoa > Chordata > Actinopteri > Salmoniformes > Salmonidae > Salvelinus > Salvelinus namaycush. The sequence continues at coordinate 2,721,866 of NC_052328.1, read as the reverse complement.
AACGGGCCAGCTTGAACAACAATCACATGATGTTCTAACGGGCCAGCTTGAACAACAATCACACGATGTTCTAACGGGCCAGCTTGAACAACAATCACATGATGTTCTAATGGGCCAGCTTGAACAACAATCACATGATGTTCTAATGGGCCAGCTTGAACAACAATCACACGATGTTCTAACGGGCCAGCTTGAACAACAATCACACGATGTTCTAACGGGCCAGCTTGAACAACCACCACACGATGTTCTAACGGGCCAGCTTGAACAACCACCACATGATGTTCTAATGGGCCAGCTTGAACAACCACCACATGATGTTCTAACGGGCCAGCTTGAACAACCACCACACGATGTTCTAACGGGCCAGCTTGAACAACCACCACATGATGTTCTAACGGGCCAGCTTGAACAACCACCACATGATGTTCTAATGGGCCAGCTTGAACAACCACCACATGATGTTCTAACGGGCCAGCTTGAACAACCACCACATGATGTTCTAATGGGCCAGCTTGAACAACCACCACATGATGTTCTAACGGGCCAGCTTGAACAACCACCACACGATGTTCTAACTGGCCAGCTTGAACAACAATCACACGATGTTCTAATGGGCCAGCTTGAACAACAATCACACGATGTTCTAATGGGCCAGCTTGAACAACAATCACACGATGTTCTAATGGGCCAGCTTGAACAGCAATCACATAGCAAGAGTCAAAGAAGTAACTATGATAATTGAATCAGGATGATCAAGGTTGTGATGTAGGCTACTCAGTGTGCAGTACAGTAATGTCATATTTAGTTTGCCACGTTGAAGAGAGAGAATGAGAAGATGAATATGTACAGATAACTACCATAAATAAAGGAAACAACAAAGTGGGCGTTGGGCGACCACGAGCCGCCAGAACAGCCTCCCCCTTGGCATAGATTCTACAAGTGTCTGGGAGTCTATTAGAGGGATGCGACACCCTTCTTCCAGGAGAAATTCCACCAGTTGGTGTTTTGTTGATGGTGGAGGAAAACGCTGTCTCAGGCGCCGCTCCAGAATCTTCCATAAGTGTTCAATTGGGTTGAGATCTGGTGACTGAGACACACCCTTTAAACCCTCTATGTTCCTTTAAGACCCCTCTTTCAAAGTCACTGACATCTCTTCTTCTAGCCATGGTAGCCAAGATAATGGGCAACTGAGCATTTTTTAATACATGATCCTAAGCACGATGGGATGGTAATTGCTTAATTAACTCAGGAACCACACCTGTGTTGGAAGCACCTGCTCTCTATACATCCTACTTTGTCCTCCTCATTTACTCAAGTGTTTCCTTTATTTTGGCAGTTACTGTTATAGTGAACTTGCCTGTAGGATTCCAATGATGGCTTTGAAATAGCCCACATGAAAACAGGGCATCTCCAGGTCCAGATATCCATAGTGTCCCAGACAGTCTGCCAGGTTCTTCCCACACGTCTCACATGGACGATCCTTCTCACTGGTGCCCTGGAATATAACATGAGTTGGGTCACAACCACCAATAGAGAATGCCAAGAGTTTGCAAAGCTGTCATAAAGGCAAAGGGTGGCTATTTGAAGAATCTCAACTATAACATATATTTTGATTTGTTTAACACTGTTTTGGTTACTACATGATTCCATATGTGTTATTTAAAAGTTGATGTCTTCACTATTATTCTACAATGTAGAAAAGTAAAGAAAAAATAAAGTAGTAGTAAAAATAAAGAAAAACCCTGTAATGAGTAGGTGTTCAAAAACTTTTGACCGGTAGTGTACCATGTGATGGTCCAGTACTCCATAGGGTGGTGTGTGTGTGTGTGTGTGTGTGTGTGTGTGTGTGTGTGTGTGTGTGTGTGTACACGTGTCAGCCCTACCATGCGGTGATCCAGTACTCCGTATGGTAGAGGAGTATGACTGGTGTCCTGGCTGTACAGGTTCTTACTGACCACTTGGATATGAGCCTGCTGTCTCATCTGCTCAGCCGACTTCATCCCAAAACAGATGTGGCTTCTGTTGACATAAATGGAATAGATAGTCAACTCAGCATAGGGGTTAAATTAGACACCGTCTAGTAGGTCAACTAGCAAATAGGTCCTACCCAAGCAAGGACTGCCTATGATAACAAGCTATAGTTTAGGGGTCAATTGAGAGTCATTTGTAAAGCATGGTCAACATTGCCTTGCTGGATGTCTACTTGAGGCTACTTCGTAGTTGATTGGAATGCAGATTCCTCGCTACACGTCATGCTTTACCATGTTCTTAGCAAGAGCGTCAGTGGTCATGGCAAGACGAGTTCGATATCCTGCCACATTAGCCAGGTGGGGATGTGATGTGGTATGATTGTTTGTTTAGCTAGCTAGCTTTCTAAAACGTGTTACCGGCATTGCTGACCCTGTTCAATCAATGATGCAATTGCAAAAAGCTAGCTAGCTATGAAAAGCAAGCTCATGTGACAAATTGCAAGCTGCTTTAGGCAATTATTTACGAACAATACTCATAGCTAGAGGGCTTGAGGAAATATTAATGGCTAATGGCTAACACCAAGCTAGCTAGCTAACTGGACATACTTACATTTTTTTGGCCACATCGGTCTCTCTAAACTGCTCTTTCACCATCGTGACTTCTATTTGCCTCCGCCAACCTCCGGCAGAAATACCGATCTAGGATAAGATCCGGCACATAAACTGTTATTTTCTACACTGTTGTTTACGCTAAACTTGATATACAGTCATCACACTGTCACTTGTCGTTCCCAATTCCCATGTTGTAGCTAGAAATGCTTCCACTGCAATGTGATACAACGTGAACCATGAATTCATATGACAACGACATGCACACATCCGGTTCAAGAGCGCCCCATGCACGAGAGTGAGGTTATTCATCAGCAACTGCCCTCCAGTGGGCTAAATAATGATTACATAAACATTGAGGAAACGGGTGAGGAATTACATTTCCACTAGATGTCACTCGTAGCTACATGGATTAACAGATAGGCTACTAACTACTACATGTTCCGAGCCTAAATCTGTCTGAAAAATTCGTATGGACTTTTTTAACCTCCTCTGGCGCGGGAGAGGGGACACATGGGAGTTGTAGTTTTAAGTGGGAAGAAACATTTAAAACGGTAAACAATAATATAAGCCATTTAGCAAACACTTTTATCCAAAGCCACTTAGTCCTGTGTGGCTCCGTCCGTAGAACATAGCGCTTGCGAACGCCAAACGTCCCGCGGGAACCACCCATATGTAAGTGTACAATGCAACATGTCATTTACATGACATAACAATAAGCTTTTGTTCCAGTGTAATTACCAATAAAGTAAGTTCACTACTATGTACTATGTACTGTTATTACATGCAGTAAATCTACCACTTTAGTTTCCACCTTTCCCAACCCTAGGCCTCTCCCATTATTTAATTGAAGAACAGCTCCCGAGTGGCGCAGCGGTCTAAGGCACTGAATCTCAGTGCAAGTAGTGTCACTATTGTACCTGGTTTGAATCAAGGCTGTATCACATCCGGCGGTGATTGGGAGTCCCACAGGGCAGCGCACAATTGGCCCAGCGTCGTCCGGATTTGACTTGCCTAGTTAAATAAAGGTTATATTTAAAAAATTAAAAAACAGAACTAGCAATGGTAAGAGCTGTAATAAATGATATCACACTTGTCAACCTCTTTATTCATTTTGTCCCTGTAGGGGAACACTTTTTTTGGGCTGCGGATAACCTTTTTATAATGGTTATTTTTATAACCATCTGACGGTCGACCAGGAAACAGAGGGTTCTTCATTACACTGTCAAAAGTGAAAATACAGTTAATTAACAGTTAAGTTAATGTATTTTTAGAGCTGAATTAAGGTTGTTGTGGAAAACTCGATCCAAAGATTTAGACAGAGACTAATTTAAGGTATAATAGTGAATCTTTAATACAGGCAGCGGCAAGGTAGACGTGTCTCTGATCAGAGTCAGGGAAGGAGCTCCCCGGGGAGATAGTTTCAGGTCCTTCATATAGAGGAGGGGTGATAATGCAATCATAATGTTTACACAACAGTTCTTTATCCAAGCAACAGTTCCAGAACACAATGGCCTTGTGTAAGGGTGCAGACATAACAGGAGTCTAGGAAATGCATAACATCCCAGTTCAACACAGAACAGGGCATAAACCTTGTGAAGTTACAACAGCTCACCCCAATTCTGCCACCACAAGGTGTTATTGCTGTAAAGGACAGCATGCTGCTGAATTTTGATTACCTGGGAGGCAACCTCACTTAGGGATTTGAACTTGCAACCTCTTGGTTGCTAGCGACCTGCATTTGCTGCTACACCAGCAGGTCTGTGGGTAAAACAGAGATTACTGCTACACCAGCAGGTCTGTGGGTAAGACAGAGATTGCTGCCACACCAGCAGGTCTGTGGGTAAGACAGAGATTACTGCTACACCAGCAGGTCTGTGGGTAAGACAGAGATTACTGCTACACCAGCAGGTCTGTTGGTAAGACGGAGATTACTGCTACACCAGCAGGTCTGTGGGTAAGACAGAGATTACTGCTACACCAGCAGGTCTGTTGGTAAAACGGAGATTACTGCTACACCAGCAGGTCTGTGGGTATGACAGAGATTACTGCTACACCAGCAGGTCTGTGGGTAAAACAGAGATTACTGCTACACCAGCAGGTCTGTGGGTAAAACAGAGATTACTGCTACACCAGCAGGTCTGTGGGTATGACAGAGATTACTGCTACACCAGCAGGTCTGTGGGTAAAACAGAGATTACTGCTACACCAGCAGGTCTGTGGGTAAAACAGAGATTACTGCTACACCAGCAGGTCTGTGGGTAAAACAGAGATTACTGCTACACCAGCAGGTCTGTGGGTAAAACAGAGATTACTGCTACACCAGCAGGTCTGTGGGTAAAACAGAGATTACTGCTACACCAGCAGGTCTGTGGGTAATACAGAGATTACTGCTACACCAGCAGGTCTGTGGGTATGACAGATATTTTCTGCTACACCAGCAGGTCTGTGGGTAAGACAGAGATTGCTGCTACACCAGCAGGTCTGTGGGTAAAACAGATATTTGCTGCTACACCAGCAGGTCTGTGGGTATGACAGATATTGTTAAAAGATTAGACTAAAACATTGTTTAGCAGGTAGTGACGTCGAAAGTCAACTGAAAAGAACTCTGGGGGAGAAACTATTCTGCTATTTAGAACTTATTCAAGAAGAACCAATAGAGGATTCTGTAATTTGTCCCTATGGGGAATATCACGTTTTAGGTATGACCCAGATGCAGACAGTGTCTAAGAAACAAACGTTTATTTCAAAAACAGAGGCAGGCAAACGACAGGTCAAAGGCAGGCAGGGGTCAATAATCCAGAGAGGGTGTAAAGAGTCCAGAACGGCAGGCTCAGGGTCAGGGCAGGCAGTCTCAGGGTCAGGGCAGGCAGGGGTCAATAATTCATTAAGGTGGGGTAAGGTACAGAACAGCAGGCAAGCTCAGGGTCAGGGCAGGCAGAGGTCAATAATCCACTGAGGTGGGGTAAGGTACAGAACAGCAGGCAAGCTCAGGGTCAGGGCAGGCAGAGGTCAATAATTCAGTAAGGTGGGGTAAGGTACAGAACAGCAGGCAGGCTCAGGGTCAGGGCAGGCAGAGGTCAATAATCCAGAGAGGGTGTAAAGAGTCCAGAACGGCAGGCTCAGGGTCAGGGCAGGCAGGCTCAGGGTCAGGGCAGGCAGGGGTCAATAATCCAGTATGGTGGGGTAAGGTACAGAACAGCAGGGTCAGGATCAGGGCAGGCAGGGGTCAGTAATCCAGTATGGTGGGGTAAGGTACAGAACAGCAGGCTCAGGGTCAGGGCAGGCAGAGGTCAATAATCCAGTATGGTGGGGTAAGGTACAGAACAGCAGGCTCAGGGTCAGGGCAGGCAGGGGTCAGTAATCCAGTATGGTGGGGTAAGGTACAGAACAGCAGGATCAGGGCAGGCAGGGGTCAATAATCCAGTATGGTGGGGTAAGGTATAGAACGGCAGGCTCAGGGTCAGGGCAGGCAGGGGTCAGTAATCCAGTATGGTGGGGTAAGGTACAGAACAGCAGGATCAGGGCAGGCAGGGGTCAATAATCCAGTATGGTGGGGTAAGGTACAGAACAGCAGGCTCAGGGTCAGGGCAGGCAGGGGTCAATAATCCAGTATGGTGGGGTAAGGTATAGAACAGCAGGCTCAGGGTCAGGGCAGGCAGGGGTCAATAATCCAGTATGGTGGGGTAAGGTACAGAACAGCAGGCTCAGGGTCAGGGCAGGCAGGGGTCAATAATCCAGTATGGTGGGGTAAGGTACAGAACAGCAGGCTCAGGGTCAGGGCAGGCAGGGGTCAATAATCCAGTATGGTGGGGTAAGGTACAGAACAGCAGGATCAGGATCAGGGCAGGCAGGGGTCAATAATCCAGTATGGTGGGGTAAGGTACAGAACAGCAGGCTCAGGGTCAGGGCAGGCAGGGGTCAATAATCCAGTATGGTGGGGTAAGGTACAGAACAGCAGGCTCAGGGTCAGGGCAGGCAGGGGTCAATAATCCAGTATGGTGGGGTAAGGTACAGAACAGCAGGCTCAGGGTCAGGGCAGGCAGGGGTCAATAATCCAGTATGGTGGGGTAAGGTACAGAACAGCAGGCTCAGGATCAGGGCAGGCAGGGGTCAATAATCCAGTATGGTGGGGTAAGGTACAGAACAGCAGGCTCAGGATCAGGGCAGGCAGGGGTCAATAATCCAGTATGGTGGGGTAAGGTACAGAACAGCAGGCTCAGGGTCAGGGCAGGCAGGGGTCAATAATCCAGTATGGTGGGGTAAGGTACAGAACAGCAGGCTCAGGGTCAGGGCAGGCAGGGGTCAATAATCCAGTATGGTGGGGTAAGGTATAGAACGGCAGGCTCAGGGTCAGGGCAGGCAGGGGTCAGTAATCCAGTATGGTGGGGTAAGGTACAGAACAGCAGGATCCGGGCAGGCAGGGGTCAATAATCCAGTATGGTGGGGTAAGGTACAGAACAGCAGGCTCAGGATCAGGGCAGGCAGAGGTCAATAATCCAGTATGGTGGGGTAAGGTATAGAACAGCAGTCTCAGGGTCAGGGCAGGCAGAACAGTCTAAACTAGGAAGGACTAGAAAACAGGAGCAAGAACAGACAGGAGCAGAGGAACAAACGCTGGTAGGTTTCACGAAACAAAACGAACTGGCAACAAACAGAGAACACAGGTATAAATACACAGGGGATAATGGGGAAGATGGCCGACACCTGGAGGGAGGTGAAAGACAAGCACAAAGTCAGGTGATACAGATCAGGGTGTGACAGGGAAACCCTTTTGGGTGGCACAAAGAAGCCTTTGATTTATCCCTGTAGTAGGGGAACCATTTTGAGTTCCATTTAGAACCCTTTGATTTATCCCTGTAGTAGGGGAACCCTTTTGAGTTCCATTTAGGACCCTCTCATGAGTAGGACCATACTTTATGGACACTTTTAGAGGCATTTTGCTTTTACCAGTATTTCCAGTGTTATCCACTAGGGTTGCTGCAGGTAGAAAATCCTAGGAAATGTTATTTAATCCTTTTAACTGTCTTTACTTGAAAAACACCTTAAAATCCTACTACTTACAACTCAAATACGAACTTCCAATTGTTTGTTTTTTTCCAACTTGATGTTTATTTTGGAAATTGCAGAGCTCGACCAGGCTGTTGAGAAGTCAAACGCATTTTTACTCATCTCGACAATATTACATCAATTACTTTAGATATAACTCAATGGCTTTTAGAGGAAGCTAAGCATTGTAAAATGAGGACAGATAATGGTAATTTTGTGTGTCCTAAAATTACATTGAAATTACTACATTTTGTGGATAACCTTTTATTTATTTAACTAGGCAAGTCAGTTAAGACCAAATTCTTATTTACAATGACGGCCTACCCCAGCCAAACCCGGACGACACTGGGCCAATTGTGCGCTGCCCTATGGGACTCCCAATCACGGCCGGGATGTAATACAGCCTGGATACGAAGCAGGGACTGTAGTGACACCTCTTGCACTGAGATGCAGTGCTTCAGAGCACTGTGCCCCTCGTGAACCCGAAGGTGGTGTATAGTGTAGTGTCCCCTAAAACGGTTCTCTTACACTGGAAATAATCCAGTTTTTACCACCATGTTTCACACATGTTCAGACTACCTGTTGAGATAATTGACAAAGTGCAGCTGTTTCTACCTACCTCATCCCCATATTGTTTTTATTTACTTTTTTTTCTCTTTTGCACACCAGTATCTCTACTTGCACGTCATCATCTGCACATCTATCACTCCAGTGTTTATTTGCTAAATTGTAATTACTTCGCTACTATGGCCTATTTATTGCCTTACCTCCTTATTCCATTTGCACACACTGTATATAGATTTTTCTATTGTGTTATTGACTGTACGATTGCTTATCCCATGTGTAACTCTGTGTTGTTGTTTTTTGTCGCACTGCTTTGATTTATTCTTGGCCAGGTCGCAGTTGTAAATGAGAACTTGTTCTCAACTGGCCTACCTGGTTAAATAAAGGTGGAAAAAAAATATTAACAAAAAATTCGGTTTAACCAATTTATGTGGCACAATATAGTGTGCTGTCAACAATTCAATCATATTATCCACCAATAAACGTTTTTATATTCAAACATTATTATACTTTTTCAAACTTTACACCTTTCTGAAGAAACCTTACAGTGCTTTCAGAAAGTATTCACACCTTTTGACTTTAAAAAAAATGTTGTTGTGTTACAGCCTGAATTTAAAATTGATTAAATTAAAAAAAAAAATTTGTCACTAGCCTACACACAATACCCTATAATGTCAAAGTGGAATTATCCTTTTAGAAATTTTTACAAATTCATTAAAAATTAAAAGCAGAAACATCTTGAGTAAATACGTTTTCAACCTCTTTGTTATGGCAAATACGTTCAGGAGTAAAAATTAGCTGAACAGGTCACATAATAAATTGCAATAATAGTGTTTGAAAGACTACCTCATCTCTACACCCCACACATATGTAAGGTCCATCAGTCAAGCAGTGAATTTCAGCCACAGATTCAATCACAAAGACCAGGGAGGTTTTCCAATGCCTCGCAAAGAAGGGCACCTATTGGAAGATGGGTAAAAATAAAAAAACAGACATTGAATATCCCTTTGAGCATGGTGAAGTTATTTTTTACACTTTGGATGGTGTATCAATACACCTAGTCACTACAAATATATATATTTTAAATTTAACTAGGCAAGTCAGTTTAGAACAAATTTTTATTTACAATGATAGCATACCCCGGCCAAACCTATACGACGCTGGGCCAATTGTGCACCGCCCTATGGGACTCCCAATCACAGCCAGATGTGATACAGCCTGGATTTGAACCATGCTCACTGAGATGCAGTGCAATAGACCACTGCACCACTTGAGAGGCCAAGAAACAGGTGTCCTTCCAAACTCAGTTGCCGGAGAGGAAGGAAACCGCTCAGGGATTTCACAATGCGCCCAATGGTGACTTTAAAACAGTTACAGAGTTTAAAACCTGTTGAGGACAGAGGGCGCTGTTTTCACTTTGGGGGAAAATCGTGCCCAATTTAAACGGTCTAATACTCAATTCTTGCTCGTACAATATGCATATTATTATTACTATTCGATAGAAAACACTCTCTAGTTTCTAAAACCGTTTGAATTATATCTGTAAGTAAAACAGAACTCCTTTTGCAGCAAACTTCCTGACAGGAAGTGGAAGATCTGAAATCGATGCAGGGGCTGCCTATTAAAGTCCTTGATATTTATTAGTTTAGATGCACTTCATACGTCTTCCACTAGATGTCGACAAGCAGTGAGAGAAGAAATTGAGTGTGTAACTTGATCTGGGCTCGAATAATATCTCTTGGCATGACGTGTCACCAGTTTCCTGTTTTCTGGAGAGCGCGAGAAGGGACCTGGATTTGCCTTCTGATAAGCTGTCGTTATGGACGACTAATATCTCCGGCTTTGATTTTATTTGATACATGTGCCAATATCATCGTAAAGTATGTTTTTTCAATATAGTTTAATCAGATTATTGAAATTTTTTCAGGAGTTTTGATGTTGATGTTATAGGACTGTCATCTGATGAAGCTTATCAAGGTTAGTCAAAAATTATATATCTTGCTGGTTTATTCGCTATCGCTAACGTGCTTATTGCTATCGCTAACGTGCCTTGATGAATGAATGCGGTAGTGTGGTAGGCTATTGTAGTAAGCTAATATAATGCTATATTGTGTTTTCGCTGTAAAACACTTAAAACATCGGAAATATTGGCTGGATTCACAAGATGTTTGTCTTTAATTTGCTGTACACCATCGATTTTTCAGAAATGTTTTATGATGAGTATTTAGGTATTTGACGTTGGTGTCTGTAATTATTCTGGCTGCTTTCGGTGCAATTTCTGATTGTAGCTGCAATGTAAACTATGATTTATACCTGAAATATGCACATTTTTCGAACAAAACATAGATTTATTGAATAACATGTTATAAGACTGTCATCTGATGAAGTTGTTTGTTGGTTAGTTTGGTTGGTTCTTGGTTAGTTAGGTTGGCTTTGTGCATGCTACCTGTGCTGTGAAAAATGTCTGTCCTTTTTTGTATTTGGTGGTGAGCTAACATAAATATATGTGGTGTTTTCGCTGTAAAACATTTTAAAAATCGGACATGTTGACTGGATTCACAAGATGTGTATCTTTCATTTGCTGTATTGGACTTGTTAATGTGTGAAAGTTAAATATTTCTAAAAAATATCTTTTGAATTTCGCGCTCTGCCTTTTCAGTGGAATGTGGGAGGAGTTCCGCTGGCGGAACGCTGGAGCAGTAAAGGTTAATTCCTGTGGTAGGAGAAAACTGAGGATCAATCAACATCATTGTAGTTACTCCACAATACTAACCTAATCGACAGAGTGAAAAGGAGGCCTGTACAGAATAAAAATGTTCCAAAACATGCATCCTGTTTGCAACAAGGCACTAAAGTAATACTGCAACAAAAGTTGTCAAAGCAATTCACTTTTTGTCCTGAATACAACATGTTATGTTTAGGGCAAATCCAATACAACACATTACTGAGTACCACTCTCCATATTGTCAAGCATAGTGGTGCCTGCATCATGTTATGGTTATGCTTGTAATCGTTAAGGACTGGGGAGTTTTTGAGATAATAACATACATGAATGGAATACTTATGTAAATGAAATATTCCTGTATTTTCTTTTCAATAAATGAGCAAAAATGTCTAAGAACATGTTTTCACTTTGTCATTATGGGATATTGTTTGTAGATGGGTGGCCCAAAAAAATATTCAGGCTGTAACAAAACAAAACGTGAAATAAGTCAAGGGGTATGAATACTTTCTGAAGGCACGTATTAAGTAACCACACCATTACTCCATTTGTAATGTAACGGAACATATCATACGTAGTGGAGGGGCACAAATTTACATTCCATGCCTTACGTCTGTTTAATGTGAATGGGCTGACATTGACACACAGTCAAATTCTGGCACCAATGCCGCTGGTATTAGACAGAAGATATTTACTTGGAGTGTTTTTGGGTGAGAGAACATTCACACCATGCAGACTTTGTGACATTCAAGGCGCTGGAGGCAGGGGGGGTTATAAAAGTTAGAAAATTATCATTGTACATATGAGGTATTTTGGCTGGGCCTTGGGAGGATCAGATAGTAACTCTTGATCCAAAGGTGCTGTAAACGACTCAGTCTGTGCTCGCCAAGCAGTTTTATCAGCACAGACAGGAGTTTGGCTGAGGCACCCTAGCGCCTTGGCTCACGTCAGCATTTTTCCAATATTTCTGTAAGCGCTCTCCAATTCCGGTGTACGGTGGGATCCTCTTACTGCTCAGACCTAATGGGAGAGAATCACAGAACTGGTGAAGCTAGAAAGACCTAGACGATGTAGCCGACTGGCCTCTTCCAGTTTCACTGCTGCTGTTTAATTATTTGTTACTTATATTTTAAGTTGTTTACTTATCTGTTTTTTTACTTAACACTTATTTTTCTTAAAACTGCATTGTTGGTTAAGGGCTTGTAAGTAAGCATTTCACTGTAAGGTCCTGTTGTATTCGGGGCTTGTGACAAATACAATGTGATTTGATTTGATTATGGGATATTGTGTGTAGATGGGTGACAAACAAATGATTCAGGCTGTAAAACGTGTAACAAGTCAAGGGGTATGAATACTTTTTGAAGGCGGTTATTAACCCCCTGGTTGAGAAAAGTTACTACAAATTTGTTTTGCCTTTTAGCCTATTTACATTTTAACTATTTATTTACATCATTCCTAATCGTCAAGGTCTCTACTAACATAAATGGTGCAATATTTATTCCTGTTGTTTATCCTGTATCTTTATCCTATATCACCACCTCTGTCCAGAGACCCATCTAGCTATCCCATCACTATCTCTGTCCAGAGACCCAACTAGCTATCCCCTCACTACCTCTGTCCAGACATTCTAGTCGATCACTACCTCTGTCCAGACATTCTATCCCATCACTGTCCTGTCCAGACATTCTAGCCCATCAATGTCTCTGTCCAGGCAAATAAATTGCAAAATATTTGAAGATGTTTTTTGTTACATGCCTTAATGAACATGACCCAGCTCGTGGGCTTTGCTATTTATTGCAAATCTCCAGATTTGTAAAGGACGTCACACTGCTTGCTTAGCGAGTACCAGTCCTCCCAATTCAGCCCAAAAATGGCGCAAACTCAGGACCTTTGCTTTGCTAGCAGACTTGACCGCCCTCCTGAAGTGTCTTACCAGTCGGTGCCACGTGAAAAGCTATCTATTCCCTGGTGCAGGTGGGGACACTTCAGGCCGAGGAGGAAGTGTCGCACATCCCCATGTGCAAAGCAAACAACATGTAGTATAACTATTCTCCAACAGAGGACACTAAACGTAAAGGTTACTGGAGGTGCCTGAAACACAAAGGTTACTGGAGGTGCCTGAAAGAGATCCTGGAGGGAATGGGAGGAGCCTAAAGCTTGTCCTAAACAAAAAGTTACATAACCACAGTTAACCTCTCCACCCTGACCTCTGTGAGTCAACAGGGAATGCTTCCTCTGACAGGTGGTTGGCTAGTCTATTTATAGACGACAAGTGCTAGTGTTTTAGGAATCAGTGCAAGGTCTTCCCCTGGTCTGGGTGGCAGTAAATATTTATGGACTACCGTGGTGTGTGTGTGTGTGCTCTGTTTAGGAAACAGGCAGGTGATCACTGCAGGAGGTGTAGAAGGAAACACAATGAAAAATATTTCAAAATGTTAATACAGTAAATGTGACTCCAAAATGGGCACAAAATAATCTGAAACATTACCAAAACAAACAGCAAAATAATCTGAAACATAAACAAAACAAACAGCAAAATAATCTAAAACACACCAAAACAAACAGCAAAATATTCTGAAACATAAACAAAACAAACAGCAAAATAATCTGAAACATAACCAAAACAAACAGCAAAATATTCTGAAACACAACCAAAACAAACAGCAAAATAATCTGAAACATAACCAAAACAAACAGCAAAATAATCTAAAACACAACCAAAACAAACAGCAAAATAATCTGAAACATAACCAAAACAAACAGCAAAATAATCTGAAACACAACCAAAACAAACAGCAAAATAATCTGAAACACAACCAAAACAAACAGCAAAATAATCTGAAACATAACCAAAACAAACAGCAAAATAATCTGAAACATAACCAAAACAAACAGCAAAATAATCTGAAACGTTACCAAAATAAACAGCAAAATATTCTGAAACACAACCAAAACAAACAGCAAAATAATCTGAAACATAACCAAAACAAACAGCAAAATATTCTGAAACATAACCAAAACAAACAGCAAAATAATCTGAAACGTTACCAAAATAAACAGCAAAATATTCTGAAACACAACCAAAACAAACAGCAAAATAATCTGAAACATAACCAAAACAAACAGCAAAATAATCAGAAACATTACCAAAACAAACAGCAAAATATTCTGAAACATTACCAAAACAAACAGCAAAATATTCTGAAACATTACCAAAACAAACAGCAAAATATTCTGAAACATTACCAAAACAAACAGCAAAATAATCAGAAACATTACCAAAACAAACAGCAAAATAATCTGAAACATTACCAAAACAAACAGCAAAATATTCTGAAACATAACCAAAACAAACAGCAAAATATTCTGAAACATAAACAAAACAAACAGCAAAATAATCTGAAACATAACCAAAACAAACAGCAAAATAATCTGAAACACAACCAAAACAAACAGCAAAATAATCTGAAACATAACCAAAACAAACAGCAAAATATTCTGAAACATAACCAAAACAAACAGCAAAATAATCTGAAACATAACCAAAACAAACAGTAAAATATTCTGAAACACAACCAAAACAAACAGTAAATGCAGCCAACAAGTTTGTAGAGTCATTGCGTACTATGAATATGGGACCAAATACTTAACTTTTTACTACTTTAATATACATAAGTGAATTTGTCCCAATACTTTAAATTCCCCCTAAAATGGGGGGACTATGTACAAAAAGTGCTGTAATTTATAAATTGTTCACCCCGCATGGATGTAAATACCCTCAAATTAAAGCTGACAGCACTTTAACCTCATAGTCATTGTATCATATGGATTCCAAAGTGCTGGAGTACAGATCCAAAACAACACAAAATGTGTCATTGTCCCAATACTTTTGGAACTCACTGTATCATAAATAGCATGAGCAGTGCACCTTGTACCAGCACGTAATTCAAAAATAAACTATATATTTCATGAAATGCATAGCAATACTTAGTGTTTAAATGCATTCATCAGTGTTAAATTAACTAGCATGATATTGATTCTTGACTACACTATTCACCACAGATGAATAGGGGAAACGTAAGTATCTTTGCTAACACCCTGCAGTCAGGTTTTCACACCAGTAGACTAGCTAGCTATGTAAACAACGCCCATCATCCAAATATCATCCAATTTGTTTACTTTGATGTTGATTGTTCAGGGCCTTTCAACATGATTTCAACATGATTCCAACATGATTTTGACTGTTCAGGGCCTTTCAACATGATTTCAGCATGATTTTGACTGTTCAGGGCCTTTCAACATGATTTCAACATGATTCCAACATGATTTTGACTGTTCAGGGCCTTTCAACATGATTTCAACATGATTTTGACTGTTCAGGGCCTTTCAACATGATTTCAACATGATTTTGACTGTTCAGGGCCTTTCAACATGATTTCAACATGATTCCAACATGATTTTGACATGATTTTGACTGGGCAGGGCCTTTCAACATGATTCCAACATGATTTTGACTGTTCAGGGCCTTTCAACATGATTTCAACATGATTTTGACTGTTCAGGGCCTTTCAACATGATTCCAACATGATTTTGACTGTTCGGGGCCTTCGAGTATATGTTTATTGCCTTTTAACTGTATCCTATGCCTGCCAGAAATGACTGCCCCTCAGGGATGAATGAAGTTCATTCAACTTTATTGTTAATGGTAATGCTAATGTTTCTATTTGGCAGCGCAAGTGGAGACACGTCAGGCTGAGGAGTGAGTTTCACAGAACCCCATCTGATACACAAGCAATAACAAGTCTATACCCATTTAGGAAAAAAGCATTTCATGTATTCAGTAACATTAGACTTATCCACATTTACCAGAGGGTTCAAATTGCAACGAGTTAGAGGCTAGATAGCTTTGTCAGCATATCAGACACATAGCGGAGCCCTCAAGCTTTTATGAGAGGGCTATAAATATATCCACAGTGGTTCTGAAAGGTTGGAATGACAGCCAAACAGTCAGCCGAAATCAGGGGAGAACGACTGCCCCCCTCTCATTGAAGCCATGCAGTTCAAGGCCGACCTGGGTACTGCAGGCTGTCGTTTCCAGAAATAGTCCATGGGCCAGACCCCCACATTTGGGCCGTAGGGTACACTTGGGGTGACGATGTCTCACAGTGATTTTGTTGAAGGTCTATGTCCCTGGAGTTGTAACATGTGTGATAGCAGTACAGAAATGGTAGCTTTCTCTGTGTTATCACTCTTTCATTCATCCCTCCATCCTATTCATTTTCCCCATAGGACAGGGTAGAGATCTTACCCTATCACAAACAATGTCCGTATACAACAAGTTATTGCTGACATATACCCAACACTCATACAGTATATAATTGAAAAGCTTAGATTCACAGCTATCCACTAGACACATTTTCGGGAATGTTCAGGTCAACAGAACTTTGACCTTTGACATCTAGGGTACATATCAGAAGTACCTGTATGAATTGGTTTAAAAAATGGAAACCCTGATACATTTTAAACTTTGTTTGACAAGTGGTTCTGACAGGTCATGACATCACCTTTAAAATGTATATAATATATAAATTAGCCCATATTGTGCAATTGACATGAGAATGTTGGAAGTTCTGTTCTTGGATTGTAACTTTACGTGATAGAAGCACCAAATTACATACACACAGCAAGAACAGGTTTTTAAAAAAGATTTGTAGATTACAAGGCAATCACAGAAGCCTTTTTCTAATATGGGGTCAAACAACTCAATGGGGTCTTATTCACATGACCATACCTGCATGAAATATCATTGTAGACATAGACACAGACACAGACACAGACACAGGTACACAGACACACGCACGCACGCACGCACGCACGCACGCACGCACGCACGCACGCACGCACGCACGCACGCACGCACGCACGCACGCACACACACACACACACACCTTGCTCCCCCAGATGCTTATGTTCCAACAGCTGCAGCTGAAGGGGAGTGTGGGATTCCCAGTTTTATTAATGTTCTCTGTTATGGACTTTACTTTTCTTGTCTTTGACTGTGTTTGTCTACAATCTGTGTTGTCTTTACATTTGAAAGTCTACAAATAAAGCTGTCCAAAAAGAAGCAGATATTTGACTGGTCCGTTTAATAGCCACATCAGGTATAAGTCTCTTTCCAATACGTTAATGTCCTCTGGTGCACGGCTCAAATAGCAGCAGATCTGCCAACAAAGCAATGAAGCAATGCTAAATTACCTTAGAGATTGCTGTGGAAGCTGGGTGTATTTCTGACACTGAACATGGCCATATTGGGCTCCTAACTCATCTGTTGCTTTGGTATACTTCCTGTAACTCTGCCATCGACTGTATGGGATGAAATTGGAGTGTCAAGAACAGCTCAGTAGTTGTGGTTTGTAACTTTGACATCTCTATGACAGATGGTCATAAAGCAATCCCAAACAACTTTAGGCTGCATGTTATTCTGACACCCGGTTTCGGGAATAGGGCAATTGGCAGGAGAAGGCCGCTGACAGGGGGGTAATCATTTTGACTACTTGTTTGTCCAAAGATCTGTAAAGCTTCATGGAAAACACAACCGTTCCCCATGTGTTTATCCTTGAACATTTCTGAGATTAATATTACATTGACTTCACACTGCAGGCTGAAAAGACCTCATAACCTGTAATGTGGACCACAGAGAGATCCGCTACAGAACAGCACATTATGTAGACCTTATTAGTGGACCACGAGGTCCTCACATTGCTGACATTGGCCCCACCATACTAAATTTACAGCGAGATATGTGACCTGGAAATAAGATCTGAATGAACCTAGCTCGGTTGTTTTGTGGATCCATGCCACAGACATTTCATATCCAGATATAGAGTTTTAGTGCTGTGACATTTTAATGGATTGAACCATGTGAAAAAAAATGCTGATGTGAGCCAAGGCGCTAGGGTGTCTCAGGGTAACTCCAGAGCCGGCCCTAGCCTTTTGGGGACCCTAAGCTAAATGTTGTTGCCCCCCCCATTTTATAACACATTTTCTGCAATTCTATAATTTTTTTTATGTGACTTATGGAACGTTAATATGATATATGAGTGAGAGGGACAAACAAAATCAATGTGGGCCCCCTGGAGGTCAAGGTCCCTGAACTCATGCCCTGCGAGCCCGGTTGATTTATATTTAACTAGGCAAGTCAGTTAAGAACAAACTCTTTAGGAACAAACGACAGATTTTTACCTTGTCAGCTGAGGGATTCAATCTTGCAACCTTTTGATTACTAGTCCAACGCTCTAACCACTATGCTACCTGGCCCCCCAATTCAACCATGGTTACTACAAATGTATATAGCTGGCTAGACTATCTCAGCAAGCTACAAAATCTTAGCTGACATGGGCTAATTAAGAGACTGTCAGTGATAGAGGTTTTCTTGGGTCCTGAAAATGAGACCCGCACCGAATTGGAACCACAAAATTCCAACCCGACCTCGACAGGACCAGGTAATTTTTTTGAAGAGTAATACCCAATCCGATTTGGATAAGAGGTTGACCAGATCAGACCTGAAACATGTCCAAGATTTGTCCGAAATGGTTTCATACATCCATTTTCTGTTGCATCTAAAAAAAAAATGGCCACCAAACAGGACCCGACCTAGATCCGAGGGTCAACTACGGATTTTCGGACCGGTTCGGGTCCCGGGTAATCGGGTGAATCCGTGAAGATCTCTATTCAGTGACTGACGTAACAAGAGGAAACCTGCTAATGCACAAACACATTTTTAAATTGCACCTTGGGTATTCTACTAGTCTAACTCCTAATAGTAACTTGATAACCTGACAGATTTCCTAATTACTATTATTTTTTACTTATTTTTTGGGGGGTGGGGGGGGGGGTCGGGGGCCCCCTATGCCAGTTATGCCACTTAGTGGCTAGAGCCGGCTCTGCCCGAGGAATTAAAGCACCCTTAAAATGTATTGGATGAAGTGTTACTGTCTGATCCTCTGAAGGGCCTGCCACAATACGTCAAATACGTACAATGACAGTTTTATAATGACAGTTTACTCAACTGTTTAGTGCCATCTGGCAGTTAAGAGTATGTCAGAGGCCTGCAAACTCCTGTTCTGGACAGTCCATCAACATCGTGTGCAGGCTCGTGTTCCACCCCAGCGCTAACATAGCGGGTTTAGCTAAATCAACGGATCATAATCTTCAATTTAGCCCTTAATTACCTCAAATCAGGTTCAGTGTGTTAACGAAGAAATACAACTCAGTTCATTCAGGAAGTGAACTGATATTCCAATATTTCACGAGGCTTTTAATGAGAAATTATTGCAGGTCAATTCCTAAATTGACTGGAAATGACCCCGGCCCTGATCTCGATACAGTGCATTGTGAGAAGACCCAAGGCTGTAAAGTCAGTTGAGGTCTTTGTGGCCAAATTCACAGTTGTCTATTCCTCTGACATTCCCACCCCACTGATTTGCAGATGGTAACAAGTTTGGAGCTTAGAGAAAACATGTCCCTCAGATACAAAAACACCGGTCATATGTCATGCCAGATCTTTGCACATTAAAATAACTTGAATGTCATAAAGTCTTAGTCTGCATGGTGTTGATGTTCTCTCCACCCACAAACACGCCAAGTAAATATATTCTGTCTAATAACAGTGGCATCGGTGCCAGATTTAGGCTGTGTGGAAATGTTGGCAGATATAAGAAAAACAATAAACCTTGGATGCAGTGAAGACTAGAGCACAGTCCAAGAAATGAAAAGGCCTTGATGGTCCTCCCAGATGGTCAGCCCCCTGCTCAACTTGTGTATCCAGCAGAGATAGAATGGTAGAGCACACAAGGTGCAATTTGTCACGTTCTGACCTTAGTTCTTTTGTTATTTCTTTGTTTTAGTATGGTCAGGGCGTGAGTTGGGTGGGTTATCTATGTTCGTTTTTTTCTATGTTGGTTTTTTCGTTTGGCCTGGTATGATTCTCAATCAGAGGCAGGTGTCGTTAGTTGTCTCTGATTGAGAATCATACTTAGGTAGCCTTTTTCCACCTGTGTTTCGTGGGTGTTTATTTTCTGTGTCTGTGTGTTCCACACGGAACTGTTTCGGTTAGTTATTTCACGTGTCGTTTATTGTTTTGTTTCTGTGTTCGATTGTTTTATTAAAGAGCATGAACACGTACCACGCTGCGCATTGGTCCTCCGATCCTTACTACTCCTCCTCGTCAGAGGAGGAGGAGGACAGCCGTTACACAATTTGGTTGTGCATCAGCACTTTCCTGTTCTTATATCAGTCACTGACAGTCACTGAATTAGCCATGTCAGCTAATTTTTAGATTGGTAAATTAATCTAGCCAGCTATCTAAACTCGTAGTAATCATGGTCTAAACCGGCCGGGCACGCAGGGCATGTCCTTGGGGCCATGACTTCCACTGTGGCCCAAATCTCACTTAGGGCCCCAAAAGGCTAGGGCCGGCCCTGTGTAAGGTTTCAAGCTATTGAACATTAATATGGCTGCATCATATTAGACACAAAGAACATTTAAACGACTATTAAATGCATAAGTTTGAAAACAGCAAAGATGAGATAGATATTGAAGAATGTGAAATGCCTGACTTGAAAGAAGAACTTCCTGATTTGATTTATTAGGATCCCTATTGGCCGACGCCAATGGTGACAGCTAGTCTTACTGGAGTCCGAAACACCCAAAAAAGACATTAAAGACAAAATACTTTACGATTTACATACATTAAAATACGTTAACATCTAGTGTGTGTGCATTACATTGCTGAATTACATGTATTAAAAATAGTTTAAAGAAATGTCTCTGCTGATGGTGGCTCCCTCCCAAGTTGCTAGAGCTGTCTGTTAGAAAGATATTAAAACTGTATTGTAACGGATTAATTAAAATGTAATGGAAATGGAAAGGAATCTGTTACTTTATTGTAACTATCCCCTCTTCACTTTATAGCAGTTTTATAGAAGCCAGCTGCTAAACGATTTACCTCAGAGTGTAATACAAGTTTGAGGCAGCTACATGGCTGTCAGAAATATGAGTGGATAAGATGATTTAAATACTGTACTGATGTTATGTAAGCCTTAAGAACCCTCCTGGACCGTTTTAGACAACTGAAACGTGAGACAAATAAAAGCTCCTGCAGCATCTTCAATAGATCATACTGTAGATAAATAATTACACAGTTGATTTAACACTTTTATGAGTTGTAACTGAAAGCCTAAATGTTTCTGTTGTAGCTTAAAAAATCATTTTTGCAATATGGTTTTACCAGGGTGACAAATCAAACTAAGCAAAGCACGGAGTAATGGCCAATTCCTTCACAAGCATGAGGTGACTGAGGAGACAGTTTAGATGTGTTTGAAAGCAAAATAATATATATATATTTTTTAAATATAAAGAAAGCTGTTGATAAGGATTAATGCCACAAAAATGAAACTAAATTAAGTAAGATTATATTTTTATTACAATTGTAGTGTCATTACAGTATTTGAGTGGCACTGTCATAATTATTGTTATTATATTCTTATCTATTTTTTACCTCACAATTGTTTTCTTAAAACATTATTGTTGATTAAGGGCTTGTAAGTAAGCATTTCACTGTAAGGTCCTGTTGTATTTGGCGCATGTGACAAATAACATTTGATTTGATCTAATTTACGTCAATTTTCAGTGAAATTCAATTCAGAAACAAATATTTAATTAAAAAGTAATGTAATGGGAGTATGGTTCATCGTGGGAGCTGGTGGCGCTAGTGAGACACAGAAATACGTAGGTCTCTCATCCAATCCATTTCCTTTACCAGAGTGGTCCATAATTAACTTTTGCTTGGTTGTCAGTTTCAACCAGATATAAGCAGGCTGAAGTCCCAGCATCCTTAAGTCAGACACCTTCTTCCTCTGTGGTAAGACTCTCCACCTCTTCACATGTTTACATTTGCCAACATTTTGTGTGCTCAGAATCTTACATGCGTCTTGTTAGATTTTATTAAGGGTCGGGTTTATGCAATCAATATGCAATCAAGTGGCATTGATTTAAAATGTTTTATTTATTTATTGTGTTTAACTTTAAATGTGTTTTGTATTCAAATCTGTAACTTTCATTTACGGTCAAAAGTGGTGCTCCTGCTGTTTGTAAATTGAGGGGTTGGTTCATAATATAACTGGGTTTTCAGAGGTATTTATTTGAATTCTTGTCAGAATGTGTAGTTAAGTGAGTTGTCACCAGGAAAATGAAAGTTACCAGTTGCACCTGTAGCTGAATTGGACAAGGCTGTAATGATTGTGTTGAATTATACCATTCTAAATGTTTTCTACCTCTTCGGGGGCTAAATGACAGGGCTTTAGACTTGTGCGTATTCACAACAACCTAATGTTTCCCAGGGTTCTCCAAGAAGTACAAATTCATCTGTAGGAGGGAAAAAATAAGGTGAGACATAGTTTGAGTCTTCATAAGAAAAGTGACAAATGTTCTGTGAGAGATGCCACTCACAACTCTGTTGACTGTGGAGGAAGCACCACAGAGTCAATCATGTTTCTTGTTTTGTCTCTTTCCTAGTGATCCGTCACCATGAGTACGGACGCAGAGATGCAGATCTACGGCAAGGCTGCCATATACCTCCGTAAGCCTGAGAAGGAGAGGATGGAGGCACAAACCGCACCCTTTGATTCAAAGAACGCCTGCTATGTCGCAGACACCAAGGAGCTTTACCTTAAGGGTTTGGTCACTGCCAGGGCCAATGGAAAGTGTACTGTAACAGTCACGAATCCTAACGGCACTAAAGAGGTAAGCCTGATTTGAAAAGAATTGAAGATTGTGCAGACACACTTTTTTCATTTTTTATCATGCCAAATTAAATAAGTAAAAAAAGATTGATTAATAAGCATTTCTTTGTTTTTTTGTAAGCAGAATATAACCTTCAAACACGTCCTTTTTATCCCTGCTAATTAAATAGAATTTTCTATATTGACTAGTTAAGTATCACCATGTAGTCGTCAGTGGTTGATAACAAAGTAGTTGGATTAGATGGGGGGGATGCAGTTTTATTTTAAGATTTGTTTTTTAAAGCATTCAGTCCTGGCCAGTTTGATCTGTGTATAATCTAGATGTCTGACTGTTTCAGGAAGGAAAAGAGTTCAAAGAAGCAGATGTCTATGAGATGAACCCCCCTAAGTACGACAAGATTGAGGACATGGCCATGATGACCTACCTGAATGAAGCCTCTGTGTTGTATAACCTCAAAGAGCGTTACGCAGCATGGATGATCTATGTAAGATACCTGTATAAACATACACACTCATACAGTACTACACATAAAGTAATGGTAGACACCAAAACATACCAATACAGTAGACTTACATTACTATACCATAGTACACCCACATCCTCACATAAATCCAGGTAAACGTCAAGCTGATTTTTCTAATCCCCTAATTTAATCTCTTTCATCCAGACCTACTCTGGGCTGTTCTGTGCCACGGTGAACCCCTACAAGTGGCTTCCTGTGTACGACATGGAGGTTGTTAACGCCTACAGAGGGAAGAAGAGGATGGAGGCTCCACCCCATATCTTCTCCGTCTCTGACAACGCCTTTCAGTTCATGCAGATCGGTATGAGCTCTAATGGATGGATGGATGGAAGGATGGATGGATGGATGGATGGATGGATGGATGGATGGATGGATGGATGGATGGATGGATGGATGGATGGATGGATGGATGGATGGATGGATGGATGGATGGATGGATGGATGGATGGATGGATGGAAGTTAAAATGTGCTTTAGAGAGGTATCTGCTATTTTCTAGTCTACGTTAGAACAGTTTACTGGTAATATCTGATTTCACTGGCCTTGAATGGAAAATGTTCCAAAATGAAATCCATGATGATGCTAAGAATTCAATAATGTCCCCATAATGTTGCTTGAGTATGATAATCAATATGTTGTTTTGTTACAGACCAGGAGAACCAGTCCGTACTGATTACGTAAGTTGTTTACTAAAATCTCATTTGAGAAAGGGTTTCTACTGCAATATTTTGGGACACTTGGGTGTGATGAAAATACATGACATTATGAATGGATTAGGCTATGCATAGAAATGAGTCGATGAGTGGGGATACTTGTTAATTTATGTAGGAAAACAGTGTATTTTTCAATGCTATTTCTTAGTGTAAGTCAATGTGACATTCAAACATGTTACTAAAACCCCTGTTTCTCTGTCATATTAATAACCAGTGGAGAATCCGGTGCAGGAAAGACTGTCAACACCAAGCGTGTCATCCAGTACTTTGCCACCATTGCAGTGTCTGGTGCCAAGAAGGAAGCAGAGCCAGGCAAAATGCAGGTAGGTTGTACCTTTCTAGCACATTTCAGTTTGGTGGGCTGTGTTCAAGCAATCGAGAATAACTAACTTTACTACTTTACCAGTTTCTGAGCAACTTGTGTTTGTCTCAATCAGGGGTCTCTTGAGGATCAGATCATTGCTGCTAACCCTCTGCTGGAGTCTTACGGTAATGCCAAGACAGTGAGGAACGACAACTCGTCTCGCTTTGTAAGTATGAAGGGCATACTGTGAAAGTGATCTAATATTGGACAAATGTATTTCAGTATTTCCCATTTGTTATATCAATAGATGTTCGACAAATTGTAACATTTAAAGGAGTCTATCAAAGTAAAATGTTAGATGTATTTAGTTATCCTCTTTCTAACCCCCATGCTCTACTTTAGGGTAAATTCATCAGGATTCACTTCCAAGGTAGCAAACTGGCTAAAGCTGACATTGAGACCTGTGAGTTGATTTTGATTTTTTCTCAATTCTTTACTAAATTCACACAGATTTTTTGGGGAGATAATCTTTATCTAATGTTCCCTCTCTCTCTCTCTCTCTCTCTCTCTCTCTCTCTCTCTCTCTCTCTCTCTCTCTCTCTCTCTCTCTCTCTCTCTCTTTCTCTTTGTGTCAATCTCTCTCTCTTTCTCTCTCAGACCTGCTAGAGAAGTCCAGAGTGTCCTTCCAGCTTCCCGATGAGAGAGGCTACCACATCTTCTTCCAGATGATGACCAATCACAAACCTGAGGTTGTTGGTAAGGCAAAGTAGAGTTACAGGATAAATTATTCCCACCCCCATCTGTGGAATTCATTGTCCACACTATTAATACTATTACAATGAGTACATCCAACGTAACAAGGCATCTAGATATGAGTCAGGTCTTTGGGGAAGATGTATCAAGTAATGCACTCTGATAAGTATTGTGAATGTATCTTTCAAGGATTTGATGTAATCTATCATACGACATCCAGTGGCCCTTTGGGGTATTTCAGATGATCCCGGAGGTCTGTAATTATCTCTGACCCTCTGTGTGGCATTATCACATGTCCAATATATTAAGTAACCTAATACTATGATTTAAAATAGAATGACGAAGCTGTAAAACATTATCCTAGATATGAACCATCAACTTAATGAATACCATTGGTGTTTAATAAGGGTTTCAGCATGAAATATCATTTATTTTATTATTTTACACATTCGGTTTTATTATATGTGTTTGTTGTCAATGTTTAGGCATCAAGCTGGGGGCAGTTGTTAAACAAAAGTAAATATTTTGAAGAATTGTAATATAAAATGAATACATTTTTTAAAAGTTATTAAAAAATGAATTACCAAAGTTACGATATGTTGCCATAGATTTTCTGTTAATTGCCAAAATTACTGAAGATTACGGTAACTTTGGTAAATTACCGCCGATAGCTTTGAAACCCTAACCGTGATATAAAATACTTGAGTCCATCGACTGAGTAAAGGAGAGAGAGAGAAACTGTAAAGGTAGAACAGCAGAAATCTAAGAGATTTAACTGACAAGACATTCTCTGTTGTCCATAGAAATGGCGCTCATCACCACCAACCCCTACGACTTCCCCATGTGCAGCCAGGGCCAGATCACTGTGGCCAGCATCAACGACAAGGAAGAGCTGGATGCCACAGACGTGAGTCAAACAAAGGGTTCATCATATTCTAGATATGGAATGGGTAGGACCACCGTACACACTGAATGCACTGTGCAATTCCAACTTGGTGGCAGCTGGGAATTTTCATGTATTTTGTTTTGCCTTATTGTTAGTTAGGCATGTGCCTCAAAGAACTCTTCATGCCTTCACACTTCACCTTGAGGCCCATACTGTACATGTAAGACATCCACAAGAGAGTGTCACTAAGTCCCTGTGGAGCTGTGTAAAATAGAGGTTGACACGGGAGTGAAAATTCATTCCTTTCCCATCTTGTCCTGTCAATGTTTTTTCCTGTACTGCCCTAATCCAGCAACAGTTCTACAACCCTTGAACTTTCCTGTCTCTTCCGGATAAAAAAAAATCACTCTTGCTCCGTCCAGTGCTCATTTTTTGCGCACAGAAATACAGTATGTAGGCTATTGTGTTTGTTTAGGAAGTATGCTAAATCATTTCAGTAATGCAATACGCGACTGTGATATGTGGTTGTCTTACCTAATCTTAGTTAAATGCACTGACTGTAGGCCTAAATCGCCCTGGATAAGAACATATTCTAAACTACCTAAATCTAAATGAATTAAAGCTGGAGGATGAGGACAGACCACAGTAACCTACAGCTGAGCACTGCCGCATATGAACATTTACAACACAATAACATTTACAACATGGACATAAAAAATAAACCTGAGCGGGCATTACTGCATAAGTCAATACCTTTTTATTTCACTCTTCACCTCATACGTTACGGGTTTAGTTAAATACACGAACAATCAGGCTTGACGATAAAGTTGTTGGGAGTAGAGCAGCTATTTGTCCCGCTTTCTTGTTGGTAACGTTAGCGTATTTCATTACACCGCAGCATTTTTTTTTTTACAAGCCATGTACTAGGTTCCGTCATTGTCAGAGACAAGCCCATCAAATTGAACTAAAACATCTCTCTTTCCTTGGCTCTAATGTTAATATTGTTAGTGATGGGTCCTTGGCGGCAACAAGATGTTGCAATTCCTCTACTGAAGGCTTCTTCATTTAGCCTACTAACGTAAACTGGCATCTGAGGTAGCGTTGTGACCGGCTACAACTGGAGTGAGCGGCGAGGGTGAACCGACAGAAGGGGAGGGGGAAATTACAATGTACAGTATTTCGTTTTTTTTTAAAGTTTATTTTCATGAAATGCTCTACACATGACATATTTCCATCCCCAAAAAACGATGTTTTATAACTATACATGTTCAGCCAGCTCCTGTGGACTGTTGACCCTGTCCGAACTTGATTCTAGACCTCCACTACCATTCCTGACAGAATCCCGCAGGACCCGCAAAAACCCGCGGGAGTCCTGTTCCCGTGTCAATCTCTAGTCTAAAATTCATTTTGTGCTGTCATCAACCAGTGTTGGCCAAGTGTAATCACGTGGATCTGAGAAGCCAGTCAATTGGATCCATCCCATTTGTTCTGCTGACAGAACAGAACTGTAGTGTACTGTATGTGAGATAACTACCGTTCAGTTCATCACTGTTGTACTTCCTGTCTAATGCCAGGATGCCATTACAGTCCTGGGCTTCAGTAATGATGAAAAGATGAACATCTACAAGCTGACAGGAGCTGTACTGCACCATGGCAACTTGAAATTCAAGCAGAAGCAGCGTGAGGAGCAGGCCGAGCCAGACGGCACAGAGGGTGAGTCCACTCATACAATATGTAAACATTAGTCCCATTCCCAGTCCCACTCATAGATATACAATATGTAATCATTAGTCCCATTCCCAGTCCCACTCATAGATATACAATATGTAATCATTAGTCCCATTCCCAGTCCCACTCATAGATATACAATATGTAATCATTAGTCCCATTCCCAGTCCCAATCATAGATATACAATATGTAATCATTAGTCTCAATCCCTGTCCCACTCATAGATATACAATATGTAATCATTAGTCCCATTCCCAGTCCCACTAATAGATATACAATATGTAAACATTAGTCCCATTCCCAGTCCCACTAATAGATATACAATATGTAAACATTAGTCCCATTCCCAGTCCCAATCATAGATATAGAATATGTAAACATTAGTCCCATTCCCAGTCCCAATCATAGATATACAATATGTAATCATTAGTCCCATTCCCAGTCCCACTAATATATATACAATATGTAAACATTAGTCCCATTCCCAGTCCCAATCATAGATATACAATATGTAATCATTTGTCCCATTCCCAGTCCCACTCATAGATATACAATATGTAGACATTAGTCCCATTCCCAGTCCCACTAATAGATATACAATATGTAAACATTAGTCCCATTCCCAGTCCCAATCATAGATATACAATATGTAATCATTAGTCACATTCCCAGTCCCACTCATAGATATACAATATGTAATCATTAGTCTCAATCCCTGTCCCACTCATAGATATACAATATGTAATCATTAGTCCCATTCCCAGTCCCACTAATAGATATACAATATGTAAACATTAGTCCCATTCCCAGTCCCACTAATAGATATACAATATGTAAACATTAGTCCCATTCCCAGTCCCAATCATAGATATAGAATATGTAAACATTAGTCCCATTCCCAGTCCCAATCATAGATATACAATATGTAATCATTAGTCCCATTCCCAGTCCCACTCATAGATATACAATATGTAATCATTAGTCCCATTCCCAGTCCCAATCATAGATATACAATATGTAATCATTAGTCTCAATCCCTGTCCCACTCATAGATATACAATATGTAATCATTAGTCCCATTCCCAGTCCCACTAATAGATATACAATATGTAAACATTAGTCCCATTCCCAGTCCCACTAATAGATATACAATATGTAAACATTAGTCCCATTCCCAGTCCCAATCATAGATATAGAATATGTAAACATTAGTCCCATTCCCAGTCCCAATCATAGATATACAATATGTAATCATTAGTCCCATTCCCAGTCCCACTAATAGATATACAATATGTAAACATTAGTCCCATTCCCAGTCCCAATCATAGATATACAATATGTAATCATTTGTCCCATTCCCAGTCCCACTCATAGATATACAATATGTAGACATTAGTCCCATTCCCAGTCCCACTAATAGATATACAATATGTAAACATTAGTCCCATTCCCAGTCCCAATCATAGATATACAATATGTAGACATTAGTCCCATTCCCAGTCCCAATCATAGATATACAACATGTAGACATTAGTCCCATTCCCAGTCCCACTCATAGATATACGCCACGTAAGACAGACAGAGCCTCATCAAAGTCCGGCAGGAGATAATTTATGGAGACCAAATTCCAACCTCCAGAAATGCTTTAAACTGATGGATGTGGGTTCATATCAAAACGTAGCCCCCAAAACAACTTGTCCGAAACCTTTTGTCAGTGTGACATCAGAAACAAGTGATCTTGTGTTTCTGAGTCTGTTGATGTTGGTTCTCTCTCCAGTGGCTGATAAAATCGCCTACCTGGTGGGCCTGAACTCAGCTGAGATGCTGAAGGCTCTGTGCTACCCCAGAGTGAAGGTCGGCAATGAGTATGTGACCAAGGGACAGACTGTGCCTCAGGTAAGGCGGCCAAACACGGCTTCTACCATCTTCTGAGCACCATACATCTTTTGGTGATGAGTGCATTGCTTGTTTTGAAGAGTGATGTTGTTTTCCCCAAAGCTCTTTTCACCTCATCACTAGACATGGTCAACATCTCATGTATTCATTAGAGGTATTATCATTGCAGGTTAATAACTCAGTCTCGGCTCTGGCCAAGTCCATCTACGAGAGGATGTTCTTGTGGATGGTCATCCGTATCAACGAGATGTTGGACACCAAGAATCCAAGACAGTTCTATATCGGTGTGCTCGACATTGCTGGGTTTGAGATCTTTGATGTGAGTCTGAGA
This sequence comes from Salvelinus namaycush, assembly GCF_016432855.1. Classification (NCBI taxonomy): domain Eukaryota; kingdom Metazoa; phylum Chordata; class Actinopteri; order Salmoniformes; family Salmonidae; genus Salvelinus; species Salvelinus namaycush. The sequence continues at coordinate 2,692,013 of NC_052328.1, read as the reverse complement.
CCAGAACAAGACAATGAGTTGTGATTGAGAGGGATTACAGCCTTGTATGATGATGAAATGATCCCTTCTGAAATTCCATCAACAGTACAACAGCATGGAGCAGCTGTGCATCAACTTCACCAATGAGAAACTGCAACAGTTTTTCAACCACACCATGTTCGTCCTGGAACAAGAGGAGTACAAGAAGGAGGGAATCGTCTGGGCCTTCATTGACTTCGGCATGGACTTGGCTGCCTGCATTGAGCTTATTGAGAAGGTAAACTGTCTGTCAAGATTATAATGGACCTCAACAGCAAAGCTCAAATGGAGTGATGTGTGAGATATTATCACATGGTACAACGTATCTGACTGTTGAGAACTCAAAATGTTTTCTATTATGGGCCCCTAAATGAAGATACTCTGATAATAGCATGTTTGCTGAAAGAATAAATGTGATCCTAAATGTAAATATCACTAATTTGATGTACATCTCTTTTCATAAAGCCATTGGGCATCTTCTCCATCCTTGAAGAGGAGTGCATGTTCCCCAAGTCTTCAGACACTACCTTCAAGGACAAGCTGTACGCCCAGCATCTTGGCAAAACCAAGGCGTTTGAGAAGCCCAAGCCAGCCAAAGGCAAGGCAGAGGCCCACTTCTCCCTGGTTCACTACGCCGGCACTGTGGACTACAACATCACTGGCTGGCTGGAGAAGAACAAGGACCCCCTGAACGACTCTGTTCTTCAGCTGTACGGGAAATCCTCAGTCAAACTGATGGCGACCCTGTACGTCGCTGCCCCACCTGAGGGTAAGACTAGCAGCACATCAAAAGATTTAATGAAGAAATAGTTACAACTCAGTCCCATTTTCTTTAAAGGGTCAATCTGCAGTTGCTACATCCATTTGTGGACTTTTAAGATATGTACCATTCATTCTTGAAGAACATCAGTTTAGTTCAACCGTTGTACCCCATCAGAACCCAAATTTGATCTTGTTTTACTCCAATGTTTGTAAACAAAGTAAAGGGAAACAAGATGGTCAGTCCTTTAATACATGGCTCTGTCTATATATTTGAGTGGTTACATTTCTCCAGCCCCGTCTCTCATGTTTTTATTGAAACAGGGGCAGGGAGCATGCTTTGTTATTGTTTCAACTGCTGATTGCTGCTTTAAATGTATCACGATTTCTCTGGGTGATTTACTGGGTTAATTTACTCATACAATAGGTGTTATTTTACACAATCTCATTGGCAGCATTTGCATTAAGATCTGTGTTAAGTTAACCTGAGATTCTCTCATTTATATTGAACTTTTCTCCATTACAACAGATACAACCAAGAAAGGAGGCAAGAAGAAGGGTGGTTCCATGCAGACTGTGTCCTCCCAGTTCAGGGTGAGCTTTTAAAATGGGGATATTCAGTCCTTCAAAAGGTGTAGTGATTATCAGAAATGATTTCTGAGAACATGGTTTGTAACCCTCTTACAGGAGAACTTACATAAGCTGATGACCAACTTGAGGAGCACTCATCCTCACTTTGTACGCTGCCTGATCCCCAACGAGTCAAAGACTCCAGGTACAATAAACATTGAGTTAAATATGACATCTTATCAATACAATATTAGTAACCTTAACGAACCAATCTTTAACCTGTTTATGAGTATTTAAAGAGACTTGGTTTGTGTTTGCAGGTTTGATGGAGAACTTCCTGGTTATCCACCAGCTCAGGTGTAATGGTGTTCTGGAGGGGATCAGGATCTGCAGGAAGGGCTTCCCCAGCAGAATCATCTATGCTGACTTCAAGCAGAGGTACACACACACACACACACACACACACACACACACACACACACACACACACACACACACACACACACACACACACACACACACACACACACACACACACACATAAATATTTGCTCCAAGTTTTTTCCCAGCATCAGAATAGGCTTAACCAAACCGATTACAACTTGACATATGTTAAACATTTCTCCTGATTCAGGTACAAAGTACTGAATGCCAGCGTCATCCCCGAGGGCCAGTTCATGGACAACAAGAAGGCTTCTGAGAAGCTGCTTGGGTCCATTGATGTGAATCACGAGGACTATAAGTTTGGACACACCAAGGTCAGTCAAATACCCCCAGCAAGAGATGCCAACTAAAACACAACTTCAATGATCATTTAAACTCTAACCATTCAATGTCTCTCCAGTTGATCTACAAATCTTGTTATTATTTCTTAAAAATGTAAAATAAAATATTATACTCAATTAATTATTTTGTGCATTATGTCAGAATGGTATGTCTGCAGTTATCTATATCAGTGTACATTATTAATCTACAGCTATACAATAATTTACAGCTCATAAACAACCTATGCCATGGTTTGTTTGTAAGGATTACAATGTTTATGATGTTCAAATCAATCTAGTGGTTTTGTTCCTCTCTTTTGATTCACCCCTTTCTGTCTGTTACCACCTGACTGTGGTTCCATAATTGACCACGTCAACCTGTGTCAGGTGTTCTTCAAAGCCGGTCTGCTGGGTGTCCTGGAGGAGATGAGAGATGAGAAGCTGGCCTCTCTGGTCGGCATGGTCCAGGCTCTCAGCCGTGGATTCCTCATGAGGAGAGAGTTCACCAAGATGATGGAGAGGAGGTGAGGAAGAGTAGACATCTTGGCAAACTGTTCTGTCAACCACCTGTATGTAATGTATAGTGATTACATAGTGAATATGCTGTGAGTTGTTCAGGATGAGAAGGTACATGTTATAACATTCTATTAAAGTAGCAGTTTGGTATTTAGCAAGCTGTTCAATTGTTATTTAACTAAGTGATATTTACCCATTCATTCTGGAATAATAAGAAATGCCTCATGATCTTAACATCACCTGTCAGTCCTTTCATCTAGAGCGCTGTCTATACATTTAAGAGGGATTATATTTCCCTAGCCCCATTCCTCAGCTGTATGCAAAAAGTGGTGGGGTCCCCGTTTTGTTATTCTTCGAATCGCAGAATGTAGCTTTAAATACGTCATCCAGTGATGTTTTTTTTTTACTGTTAAGGAATACTAGAAATGCCACTCCTTGAAGTTTGCAGTTGTATTAAAAAAAAGTTGAGTGACACTCACCGTGTCACTCAACGTGTCACTCACCATGTCACTCACCATGTCACTCACCATGTCACTCACCATGTCACTCAGCATGTCACTCTATCCTTTCTGTGGACCAGAGATTCCGTCTTCACCATCCAGTACAACATCCGTTCATTCATGAATGTGAAAACCTGGCCATGGATGAAGTTGTACTTCAAGATCAAGCCCCTGCTGCAGAGCGCTGAGACTGAGAAGGAGCTGGCCAACATGAAGGAGAACTATGAGAAGATGACGACAGACCTGGCCAAGGCTCTGGCCAAGAAGAAGGAGTTGGAGGAGAAGATGGTGGCCATGGTGCAGGAGAGGAGTGACCTGGCGCTTCAAGTCGCATCTGTGAGTGAGCAACAACCCTCATCAGAGCACATTTAGACACACAAGTACACAGACACGATCGCACACACATCAGCACGTATGAACAATACTTGAATAGGATGGCCCTGACTAGAATACAGTATATACATATGAAGTGGGTAAAACAGTGTTCCATGTCTATGTACATAGGGCAGCAGCCTCTAAAGTGCAGGGTTGAGTAACCGGGTAGTAACCGGCTAGTGATGGCTATTTAACAGTCTGATGGCCTTCAGATAGAAGCTATTTTTCAGTCTCTCGGTCCCAGCTTTGACACACCTGTACTGACCCAGCCTTCTGGATGATAGCGGGGTGAACAGGCGGTTAAAGTCCTTGATGATCTTTTTGGCCTGTGATATATATTTATATATGTCATGCATTTAAATTGATTTGCTCTGACTTATTTGACTAAATCAAGTCTATATTTTGATACACAAAGTGAGAACACAGGTTTTTTCTCCTGTTCTGAAACCAGGATTCAGAGAATCTGAACGATGCTGAGGAAAGGTGTGAGGGGCTCATCAAGAGCAAGATCCAGCTGGAGGCCAAACTCAAAGAGACGACTGAGAGGCTGGAGGATGAGGAGGAGATGAATGCTGAGTTGACTGCCAAGAAGAGGAAGCTGGAGGATGAGTGCTCTGAGCTGAAGAAGGACATTGATGACCTGGAGCTCACCTTGGCCAAAGTGGAGAAGGAGAAGCACGCCACCGAAAACAAGGTCTCGTAGACAGTCTAACCAAACAATAATCCAAAGAATAATCAACTCAAAACAGAAATGTAATTCAAGTCTTTTTGTGGGTACAGTAAAAATTAAGACACAAAATAGTGGAATTTCAGTTGTGGTGTTCTCCCCACATTCATTGCATGTTCTGCTACCAACTCGTTTATGATTTCCATTCAGTACACTGGCATGGAGTACAGTGCCATCTAGTGTTGAATCTATAGTACTGTACTTGTTGACACATTTCTATTATAAATGTAACTAATTCTCCCATTTATGGTGAAGTGACCAAAGACTAATTTTGTTGTGGCTGTTTTCAGGTTAAAAACCTGACAGAGGAGATGGCGTCTATGGATGAGAGTGTTGCCAAGCTGACCAAGGAGAAGAAAGCCCTCCAAGAGGCCCACCAGCAGACACTGGACGACCTGCAGGCAGAGGAGGACAAAGTCAACACTCTGACCAAGGCCAAGACCAAGCTGGAACAGCAAGTGGACGACGTGAGTGGAGTTTTACATTATGGACATGATAGTGTGTAAGATGTTATTGTCTTCAGTTGTTTAGATTTGACCAACACATGTCTGTTTATATCTTGTAGCTTGAGGGTTCTCTGGAGCAAGAGAAGAAGCTCCGTATGGACCTTGAGAGATCCAAGAGAAAGCTGGAGGGAGATCTGAAACTGGCCCAGGAGTCCATAATGGACCTGGAGAATGACAAGCAGCAGTCTGATGAGAAAATCAAGAAGTAAACACAAATAAATTATTACAGTATTCCCTGCCATCTTAATCAACATTGTGGTTCTTCTTGGTTCATTCTTGTAATTATGAATTAGATGAATGGTGAATGGTAAAATATGCTCCCTTTATACTGTCTAACTTTGCAATCAACGTGTTTGTGTTTGTTAGGAAGGAGTTTGAGACCAGCCAGCTCCTCAGCAAGATAGAGGATGAGCAGTCTCTGGGAGCTCAGCTGCAGAAGAAGATCAAGGAACTCCAGGTACAGTACAGGATCTCAGCTCCAGTACAGGAAAATAACTGACACATTTATTCTGGTAGCACACGTTCTTCCTGGTGAATTCTGATGGCTCAGTAAGATGGAAGATGGTGCTTCTTCCTGGTGGATTCTGATGGCTCAGTAAGATGGAGGATGGTGCTTCTTCCTGGTGGCTTCTGATGGCTCAGTAAGATGGAAGATGGTGCTTCTTCCTGGTGGCTTCTGATGGCTCAATAAGATGGAAGATGGTGCTTCTTCCTGGTGGATTCTGATGGCTCAGTAAGATGGAAGATGGTGCTTCTTCCTGGTGGATTCTGATGGCTCAGTAAGATGGAAGATGGTGCTTCTCCCTGGTGGATTCTGATGGCTCAGTAAGATGGAAGATGGTGCTTCTTCCTGGAGGATTCTGATGGCTCAATAAGATGGAAGATGGTGCTTCTCCCTGGTGGATTCTGATGGCTCAGTAAGATGGAAGATGGTGCTTCTTCCTGGTGGATTCTGATGGCTCAGTAAGATGGAAGATGGTGCTTCTTCCTGGTGGATTCTGATGGCTCAGTAAGATGGAAGATAGTGCTTCTTTCTATGTAAAGATGTTGCTTCTTACCGTTGTTAGTTTGGATCCTGCATGGGACACTGTCTAATGGGACACTGTCTAATGGGACACTGTCTAATGAATATAGTAAATATGTTAGTGTAACTGGCTATGTATAAACACATTTATACTAAATATACAATACATACTATTATTATGTAGTGAGGTTCAATTGTTTCAACTGTATTGTAGTGTTCATCCCCCTGCTCCTACCCCCTGTTTTAGGCCCGTATTGAGGAGCTGGAGGAGGAAATTGAGGCTGAGCGTGCTGCCAGGGCCAAGGTTGAGAAGCAGAGGGCCGATCTCTCCAGGGAACTTGAGGAGATCAGCGAGAGACTGGAGGAGGCCGGAGGCGCCACTGCTGCTCAGATTGAGATGAACAAGAAGCGCGAGGCTGAGTTCCAGAAGCTGCGTCGTGATCTTGAAGAGTCCACCCTGCAGCATGAGGCCACAGCCGCCGCTCTGCGCAAGAAGCAGGCCGACAGTGTGGCTGAGCTCGGGGAGCAGATCGACAACCTGCAACGCGTCAAGCAGAAGCTGGAGAAGGAGAAGAGCGAGTACAAGATGGAGATTGATGACCTCTCCAGCAACATGGAGGCTGTCGCCAAGGCTAAGGTGAGTAGTGATGTTTTGGTCAAGCAGTGTTGAGGAGGGTCAGCTAAATTACCATTCAATAAACTGAAGTTGACAGTCCCATATGTTTCACTAACAGGGCAATCTGGAGAAGATGTGCCGTACTCTTGAGGACCAGCTGAGTGAGCTCAAGACTAAGAATGATGAGAATGCTCGCCAGGTCAACGACATCAGCGGACAGAGGGCCAGACTCCTGACAGAAAATGGTACCTTCAACAATGAACAACAAACCAATATAGTTCACCTCAGTAGTACACAATAACATGTTGAGGGCTGTAAATTCAGTCTACATAGTTTCTGCCCTATGATACCTCAAAATACAATTTTAAACTTAGAGAACAGAGTCCCAATAACAAGATGTCTCTCTATTCCTGCAGGTGAGTTTGGCCGCCAGCTGGAGGAGAAGGAAGCCCTGGTGTCTCAGCTGACCAGAGGCAAACAGGCCTTCACCCAGCAGGTGGAGGAGCTGAAGAGACAGATTGAGGAGGAGGTCAAGGTAAGGCACCCAAAATGGAAACCACCCACCACAGTTTAAAGCTTTATCTACACATAGACTGTTTCTACGCCACCCTCAGAGACTTCTAATATAATTTGTTTTACTCTAATCTCTCTTTGTCTTTCTTTCTCTCTCTCTCAAAGGCTAAAAACGCACTGGCCCATGGTGTCCAGTCTGCCCGCCATGACTGTGATCTCCTGAGAGAGCAGTTTGAGGAGGAGCAGGAGGCCAAGGCAGAGCTGCAGCGCGGCATGTCCAAGGCCAACAGTGAGGTGGCTCAGTGGAGGACTAAGTATGAAACTGATGCCATCCAACGCACAGAGGAGCTGGAGGAGGCCAAGTGAGTTGCACACAATAGCAAAAACTCAAATAAACGGTGTGGATGGTGAGGGTGGTAGGGGGATCTGAGAAAATGTTACTTCAATATGTAGTGCAACACTTCTTTCACAACAAATGACTCACCATAACACCACCCGCTGTTGTTCAACAGGAAGAAGCTGGCCCAGCGTCTGCAGGAGGCTGAGGAGACCATTGAGGCGACCAACTCAAAGTGCGCCTCCCTGGAGAAGACCAAGCAGAGACTGCAGGGAGAGGTGGAGGACCTCATGATTGACGTTGAGAGAGCCAACGCCATGGCCGCCAACCTTGACAAGAAGCAGAGGAACTTTGACAAGGTGAACATTTATAAACCTCACTCTAGGGTGATGTTTCCTGTCTGCCATTTGATCAGATGTAGTATAATTGTAGCATATTTCTGATTCAAAACTCTCCATCAATGAGTTGTAATGAAAATCCCGTGCATTTCCCCAGGTTCTGGCAGAGTGGAAGCAGAAGTATGAGGAGGGTCAGGCTGAGCTGGAAGGAGCTCAGAAGGAGGCTCGCTCTATGAGCACTGAACTCTTCAAGATGAAGAACTCGTACGAGGAGGCTCTGGATCATCTGGAGACTCTGAAGAGAGAGAACAAGAACCTGCAACGTGAGCATTTGACAGCAGTTATTTTCGTCCGATGTTTGACCAGTGTTTGAAAATGGAATCAACTGTAATCATTATTATTATATAAAAATTACTATTTAACAATCTCAGAATGTTCATGTAAAGTTTAAAATATATTTTTTGGAACTTGAAATTGGTATTCCTTTGAACAACCCAATGATGTGGTGGGAAATTAGATTAGCAAGACAGTATGAAGTACTGTTATTGAATTATCTGTTATTATAATTCATTATAAACTTCAGTGCATTGGTGATATCTACTGAATATCTCCTGAGTCTAAACAGCTCCTGTGTTTGTGTGCAGAGGAGATCTCTGACCTGACTGAGCAGATCGGAGAGACTGGCAAGAGCATCCATGAGCTGGAGAAGGCCAAGAAGACCGTGGAGACAGAGAAGTCTGAGATCCAGACCGCTCTGGAGGAGGCGGAGGTACAAACTACAGCTGTTTGACAGTCCAATGCTCCCTTTATCGGTGTTTATTGTAGTCATATATTCAGTTTGTAATTATTTGTGTTAAACACGTCCAAATGTACTGAGCACAATTTGACTGACTGCTTCTCCTTGTCCAGGGCACATAACTTGTTTTCTCAAAATATATGGTCATGTACATTGGCTAGCTCAGTTAGTCATGTTATGAATACATCTCCCAGCTTAGTGAAGGGTTGCTTCTTCTGACTGCTTCTCTTCGTCCAGGGCACACTGGAGCACGAGGAATCCAAGATTCTGCGTGTGCAGCTGGAGCTGAACCAGATCAAGGGTGAGGTGGACAGGAAGATCGCTGAGAAGGACGAGGAGATGGAGCAGATCAAGAGGAACAGCCAGAGGGTGGTTGACTCCATGCAGAGCACCCTGGACTCTGAGGTCAGGAGCAGGAATGATGCCCTGAGGGTGAAGAAGAAGATGGAGGGAGACCTGAACGAGATGGAGATTCAGCTGAGCCACGCCAACAGGCAGGCCGCTGAGGCCCAGAAACAGCTGAGGAACGTCCAGGGACAGTTCAAGGTAAAGGGACTGGGACATCAGGCTCAAAAACCTGAACATGGGGAGGGATGTGTTCGTGAATCAGTAGAAAATAATAGATCATAGGAATGTAATAGAGTGGACTAATATACTGTAGGAAGGTAGGGATATTGGAGTGGACTAATATACTGTAGGAAGGTAGGGATATTAGAGTGGACTAATATACTGTAGGAAGGTAGGGATATTGGAGTGGACTAATATACTGTAGGAAGGTAGGGATATTAGAGTGGACTAATATACTGTAGGAAGGTAGGGATATTGGAGTGGACTAATATACTGTAGGAAGGTAGGGATATTAGAGTGGACTAATATACTGTAGGAAGGTAGGGATATTGGAGTGGACTAATGGGGCAGACACTGTTCACTGGGCGCCGATGACGTGGATGTCGATTAAGGCAGCCCCCCGGCATCTCTCTGATTCAGAGGGGTTGGGTTAAATGACTCCTGCATCTCTCTGATTCAGAGGGGTTGGGTTAAATGACTCCTGCATCTCTCTGATTCAGAGGGGTTGGGTTAAATGACTCCTGCATCTCTCTGATTCAGAGGGGTTGGGTTAAATGACTCCTGCATCTCTATGAGTCAGAGGGGTTGGGTTAAATGACTCCTGCATCTCTATGAGTCAGAGGGGTTGGGTTAAATGACTCCTGCACCTCTCTGATTCAGAGGGGTTGGGTTAAATGACTCCTGCATCTCTCTGATTCAGAGCGGTTGGGTTAAATGACTCCTGCACCTCTCTGATTCAGAGGGGTTGGGTTAAATGACTCCTGCATCTCTCTGATTCAGAGCGGTTGGGTTAAATGACTCCTGCACCTCTCTGATTCAGAGGGGTTGGGTTAAATGACTCCTGCATCTCTCTGATTCAGAGCGGTTGGGTTAAATGACTCCTGCACCTCTCTGATTCAGAGGGGTTGGGTTAAATGACTCCTGCATCTCTCTGATTCAGAGCGGTTGGGTTAAATGACTCCTGCACCTCTCTGATTCAGAGGGGTTGGGTTAAATGACTCCTGCACCTCTCTGATTCAGAGGGGTTGGGTTAAATGACTCCTGCATCTCTCTGATTCAGAGCGGTTGGGTTAAATGACTCCTGCACCTCTCTGATTCAGAGGGGTTGGGTTAAATGACTCCTGCATCTCTCTGATTCAGAGCGGTTGGGTTAAATGACTCCTGCATCTCTCTGATTCAGAGGGGTTGGGTTAAATGACTCCTGCATCTCTCTGATTCAGAGGGGTTGGGTTAAATGACTCCTGCATCTCTCTGATTCAGAGGGGTTGGGTTAAATGACTCCTGCACCTCTCTGATTCAGAGGGGTTGGGTTAAATGACTCCTGCATCTCTCTGATTCAGAGGGGTTGGGTTAAATGACTCCTGCACCTCTCTGATTCAGAGGGGTTGGGTTAAATGACTCCTGCATCTCTCTGATTCAGAGCGGTTGGGTTAAATGACTCCTGCATCTCTCTGATTCAGAGGGGTTGGGTTAAATGACTCCTGCACCTCTCTGATTCAGAGGGGTTGGGTTAAATGACTCCTGCATCTCTATGAGTCAGAGGGGTTGGGTTAAATGACTCCTGCATCTCTCTGATTCAGAGGGGTTGGGTTAAATGACTCCTGCATCTCTCTGATTCAGAGGGGTTGGGTTAAATGACTCCTGCACCTCTCTGATTCAGAGGAGTTGGGTTAAATTACTCCTGCACCTCTGATTCAGAGGAGTTGGGTTAAATGACTCCTGCACCTCTCTGATTCAGAGGAGTTGGGTTAAATGACTCCTGCACCTCTCTGATTCAGAGGGGTTGGGTTAAATGCGGAAGAAACATTTCAGTTGAAGGCATTCAGTTGTACAACTGACTAGTTATCCCCCGTTCCCCCTTATTACCAATCCTATCGCCCCTACTTCCACAAGTCTAATGATACTATGTTTTTGTGAACCCCAGGATGCCCAATTGCACCTTGATGATGCCGTCCGCGCCGCAGAGGACATGAAGGAGCAGGCAGCCATGGTGGAGCGCAGAAACGGTCTGATGGTGGCTGAAATCGAGGAGCTGAGAGTTGCTCTGGAGCAGACAGAGAGAGGACGCAAAGTTGCTGAGACTGAGCTGGTCGACGCCAGCGAGCGCGTCGGACTGCTGCACTCCCAGGTACGGGTCAAAGGCCATTTCTAATGAAACTCAACCAAGCATACCGATTACACACACATATATAATTCAACAGTGCTTAATATTGATAAACCTTTAATATTTTCGTAGTTTTATATTTATATTTTCATAATTTCAGCCTTGTGACTTGTAAGTTATCTTGAGAGTCAAACAAATGGCCTTGTTTCCTCCTTCAGAACACCAGCCTTGCGAACACCAAGAAAAAGCTGGAGACTGACCTGGTTCAGGTGCAGGGAGAGGTGGACGACATCGTCCAGGAGGCCAGGAACGCAGAGGAGAAGGCCAAGAAGGCCATCACTGACGTGAGTCCTTGAATTACATCAACTAGATTTGTCCCCAAAGGCCAATGGAAGCTGGGCTGGTTAAACAGAGATCTCAAAAAGGAGGTCAGATGATCTCAGAGGGACATTATGATTGGTGCCAGTTGGTGCATAAATGAAACTAACTACCATTCCAGGCGGCCATGATGGCTGAGGAGCTGAAGAAGGAGCAGGACACCAGCTCTCACCTGGAGAGGATGAAGAAGAACCTGGAGGTCACAGTCAAGGACCTGCAGCACCGCCTGGACGAGGCTGAGAATCTGGCCATGAAGGGAGGCAAGAAGCAGCTCCAGAAACTGGAGTCCAGGGTGAGTTAACAGCAGTGTGGATTGAAAGACAGATTGCTGGAAATGTATTTGATCATATAAAAATACACAGGAGCATTGTGTAATGGCTTTTTCTCTGAATCACCCACCTACATCATGAAATGTCGTTGTTTTATTATAGACCTCTTTAATTAAAATCGTAAAAGTACATAGGAGTAGACAACACTTCTTGACCAGTAGAAGAACATTCCTCTGTTTTACAAAGATTTCTTACGTTTGACTTCACCACCTCACATAAATGCCTACGTTTATTTCTTCCACAAAGGTGCGTGAGCTCGAGTCTGAGGTGGAGGCCGAGCAGAGAAGAGGTGTAGACGCGGTCAAGGGAGTCCGCAAGTATGAGCGCAGAGTCAAGGAGCTCACTTACCAGGTAAGAAAAAGTGCATTCTTCACACATTGAAGCACACTGGTTTGTGTGTTAAACTATGGACTATTGATTCTTGTAACTTCTCCCACAGACTGAGGAGGATAAGAAGAACGTTGCCAGACTTCAGGACCTGGTAGATAAGCTGCAGATGAAAGTGAAGGCCTACAAGAGGCAGGCTGAGGAAGCGGTGAGTCACAGACTTAGTCAAAACCTCTGAAAGCTTACATTCCCTAGTAGACATTACAAAACGTCTAGACAGTTTAGTTGAGTGTTGCTACTGCACATCAGTCAACATTGACTCAGTTGATAGTGCAAGTCATTTCTGAAGAAAGGTATGCAAAGTGACTCCTCTTCCTATGTGTAACAAATTCAAGTAGAGCGGGTTGAATATTATTTAGCTTTGTGCCGGGGGCTGGTCTGGTGGTAATGCTGACTCTCCTGGATCACATGGTCCTGGAAGCACCAGTTTATCCCCTGTTCCACCACTCACTTTCTCTAATGTATCATCCTTCTCCCTCATAATTCCTGTAAGAAATATATATTAAATTGCTACCTGAAGCTTCAAACGTTCAATACTGATGTTAGGCTCTCCCTCTCTTTTCTTTACCCAGGAGGAAGCATCCAACCAGCACATGTCTAAGTTCAGGAAGGTTCAGAATGAGCTGGAGGAGGCCGAGGAGCGTGCTGACATCGCTGAGACTCAGGTCAACAAGCTCAGATCCAAGAGCCGCGACAGCGGAAAGGTACAGAAGTGCTGCTAAACCTACACCTGACTGATGTTCAAACATGACCACATCAACACCACCTATGATTCATTCTTCACAGATGTCAATACTGACCTTTTACAATCACTCAAATGTTGAGGATCTCTGAGAAACACATTTCAGGACAGGGTAAATAATCCAAATTTAGTTGGTACTTCAAAATCGAAAATCAAGCTGAGCACAGAGTCGTAAATACTTGATCCATTCTGTTATTTCCAAGTTATGATATATTTATCATGTTCATTATTAATACTGATCTATTCTGTTATTTCTTCTTACAGGGAAAAGAAGTTGCTGAATAAACAAGACCAAAGTCTTATCAATTTCCTGTGTTTCATAAAATATGACTTTCATGGTGAAATGTTGATCATTGATTAAAAACATGTAGACTTACATACACTTCCTTTGTGACTGTGGACTTATTTCTCAGAAAACAGCTTTTCATACCACAAAAATATTGTACTTTAACTAAAGGAGCAATCTGGGATTCAAGCAACATCAAAGCGGACACCGCAACAAAGCGGTCATTTTGTTTTGCTGACCAGCTGAGGGATGAGGATGGAGAAATGTAACTACACAATTCATAGACTAAGCTATTATAATCATCCATAGCATCAACATGATAGTTTTAACCCTTTACACTCAGGGGGAGGGGCCTATATGAACACGCCCAAATTGAAATGCCTCCATAAGAAACAAATAGGAGAAGCAAGATGGTAGCATAACCATGGTAACAATTGAGAGAGAACACTTTGGTGATTGGATGGAAATTACTCAGAACAAAGTTCTCAGGATACAACAAAACAGATTTTTTGCATTTGAATTTTGTCCCAGATAATGCGCACAATAATCTCATGTGGCCAGACGACGTGAAAATAAATGGTAATCTATCATCTGACCAAATTACACAAGATTTTAGTCCTGGGTTATCCGAGATTATGCGCATATATACATGAAAAAAGTCAAGAAAATATGATACTGATATACACTTCCATAATGATTAGCGTTCCCTCGTCCCCTCTAGTGGTGAAATTACGATAATTCACATGACAAACACGATAATAGACATTATAAACACGGTAACAGACATTATAAACACGGTAATTCACATTATAAACACGGTAATTCACATTATAAACAGGGTCTCAGACATTATAAACACTGTAATTGACATTATAAACAGGGTCTCAGACATTAAAAGCACAGTAATTGACATTATAAACACGGTAATTGACATTATAAACAAGGTCTCAGACATTATAAACACGGTAATTCACATTATAAACACGGTAATTGACATTATAAACAGGGCCTCAGACATTATAAACACGGTAATTGACATAAACAAGGCCTCAGACATTATAAACACGGTAATTCACATTATAAACATGGTAATTCACATTATAAACAGGGTCTCAGACATTATAAACATGGTAATTCACATTATAAACATGGTAATTCACATTATAAACACGGTAATTCACATTATAAACACGGTAATTGACATTATAAACAGGGCCTCAGACATTATAAACACGGTACCAGACATTATAAACACGGTAACAGACATTATAAACACGGTACCAGACATTATAAAAATACTCCAGTCATAGTCTGTTTTCTCTGCTACCGCCCGGCAAGCGGTACCAGAGTGCCAAGTCTAGGTCCAAAAAGGCTCCTTAACAGCTGCTACCCCCAAGTCATAAGACTGCTGAAACAATCTTATCTTTGTTTTTACACTGCTGCTACTCGCTGTTTATTATCTACGCATAGTCACTTTACAAATGACCTCGACTAACCTTTACCCCCGCACATTGACTCAGTACTTTTATTGTTTTTATTTGTAATTAGTTAATTTAGTAAGTGTTTTCTTAACTCTATTTCTTGAACTGCATTGTTGGTTAAGTGCTTGTAAGTAAGCATTTCACGGTAAGGTGTTCGGTACCTGTTGTGTTCGGTGCATGTGACAAATACAATTTGATATGATTTCATTTTGATTATAAACAGGCAACAGGCTTTTGGAATGTTCAGATGGATAAATGTACCTTTCATGAGGAAAATAGAATAGTCGGATTAGTGCTCACAAAATCACGATAACAAAACAATTAGCTTGCTCATTAATCCTAATATTGATTTTTGTTGAACACTGTACAGTCTGTACAGAAAGACACTTGATGATAACTGATAATTCATGGCAAGGACAATATTTTCACAAAACGTTTGTTCAATATATGGATTGAATACGTGCTGCATATATAGGACCTTCTCTCAGCAGCTCTGAGGAGTAGCAGCAAAATGTCTTTAAAATGGCCGACAAAATGAAGCCAATCTTAAACTGTGTAGTGAAGTCAGCCTGTATCCAGGGTTGGGGTAGTTTCTGTCTCTCCTTGACCTCTGAAGAAGTTGTATGAGGGGGGTGATGGTGTCGACGCGGGCCATACTCAGGTCCTCATCAAACTCGAGGTCGATGTAGAAGAGTTCTACCTGCAACTTAAAGGGGTTATTGAAAGGGTTCTCCTATGGGGACAGACAAAGAACCCTTTAAGGTTCTAGATGGCACGTTTTTTTCCCCTAATGTACAGTCGTGGCCAAAAGTTTTGAGAATGACACAAATATATATTTTCACAAAGTCTGCTGCCTCAGTTTGTATGATGGCAATTTGCATATACTCCAGAATGTTATGAAGAGTGATCAGATGAATTTCAATTAATTGCAAAGTCCCTCTTTGCCATGCAAATGAACCGAATCCCCCCAAAAACATTTCCACTGCATTTCAGCCCTGCCACAAAAGGACCAGTTGACATCATGTCAGTGATTCTCTCGTTAACACAGGTGTGAGTGTTGACGAGGACAAGGCTGGAGATCACTCTGTCATGCTGATTGAGTTCGAATAACAGACTGGAAGCTTCAAAAGGAGGGTGGTGCTTGGAATCATTGTTCTTCCTCTGTCAGCCATGGTTACCTGCAAGGAAACAGGTGCCGTCATCATTGCTTTGCACAAAAAGGGCTTCACAGGCAAGGATATTGCTGCCAGTAAAATTGCACCTAAATCAACCATTTATCGGATCATCTAGAACTTCAAGGAGAGCGGTTCAATTGTTGTGAAGAAGGCTTCAGGGCGCCCAAGAAAGTCCAAGCGCCAGGACCGTCTCCTAAAGTTGATTCAGCTGCGGGATCAGGGCACCACCAGTACACAGCTTGCTCAGGAATGGCAGCAGGCAGGTGTGAGTGCATCTGCACGCACAGTGAGGCAAAGACTTTTGGAGGATGGCCTGGTGTCAAGAAGGGCAGCAAAGAAGCCACTTCTCTCCAGGAACAACATCAGGGACAGACTGATATTCTGCAAAAAAGTACAGGGATTGGACTGCTGAGGACTGGGGTAAAGTCATTTTCTCTGATGAATCCCCTTTCCGATTGTTTGGGGCATCCGGAAAAAAGCTTGTCCGAGAAGACAAGGTGAGCGCTACCGTCAGTCCTGTGTCATGCCAACAGTAAAGCATCCTGAGACCATTCATGTGTGGGGTTGCTTCTCAGCCAAGGGAATCCCCCCTTTTGCCTAAGAATACAGCCATGAATAAAGGATGGTACCAACACATCCTCCGAGAGCAACTTCTCCCAACCATCCAGGAACAGTTTGGTGATGAACAATGCCTTTTCCAGCATAATGGAGCACCTTGCCATAAGGCAAAAGTGATAACTAAGTGGTTCGGGGAACATAACATTGATATTTTGGGTCCATGGCCAGGAAACTCCCGAGACCTTAATCCCATTGAGAACTTGTGGTCAATCCTCAAGTGGCGCGTGGACAAACAAAACCCCACAAATTCTGACAAACTCCAAGCATTGATTATGCAAGAATAGGCTGCCATCAGTCAGGATGTGGCCCAGAAGTTAATTGACAGCATGCCAGGGCGGATTGCAGAGGTCTTGAAAAAGAAGGGTCAACACTGCAAATATTGACTCTTTGCATCAACTTCATGTAATTGTCAATAAAAGCCTTTGACACTTATGAAATGCTCGTAATTATACTTCAGTATTCCATAGTAACATCTGACAAAAATATCTAAAGACACTGAAGCAGCAAACTTTGTGGAACTCAACGTTCCTGACCGCAGATCTGCAGTTCCAAAAGCTGCTGGAGTCTAGGAATTCCACGTGGGTTGTGCATGATGGATACAAAAAAACGCCCTCCATTTACCTTTTATGGTGGCAATAATAACCTTTATTTAATGTATAATTTGGCACTAATCTAAAGTTTGGATTGACAAACTCCCATTGATATGAATTTTTTTCTTTATTGCTTGTGTTGATAATTGGATATGGAGAAGGGTGAGCCGGTCAAGGATCGATTCGGACAAGGTGGTAAATTGTATGACAAGTGACAGTTTTATTCAGAGTGAAGATATCTGGTACAAGCGTATACGGTCTCGTTCCTTCGGCTCATAGAGAACCTCCAGAAAAAAGCCCAGATAACAGAATGTATAGACATTTTATACAACACAGAAAGTAGGTTGAGTCTGGAAGTTCTGGTCCTTTGGTTGGTTCTGGACAGGTTGTTGTCTTCTCAGATTGGTCCTGATGAGCTGGGCGTCATCCTTCTGAGTCTTATAGCAAAAGTTCTTTGTTATCAAATGTTCAGCTAAGCAGGAGATTTTGTGTGTGCGTAGTCAGCCCTCTGTCCTTGGTTATGTGTGTGTCTCATTATTTCGTGAAATGCGGACCCAAGCACTCTTTTGATCAAGGCCTTTCCTTATCAGTGTTTATAAAAGGTCTGTGCCAGCCATCTGTCTTTGGGTGTGTGAGAAACCCTGCTTAGAAAGAAGTTAGTTATAACAATGTAATAGCAATATGCTTGTGTTATTTTAAATGGTATTTATTACAAATCCCTCTCTTCACGTCTCCAAAGAGACGTGACATAAACTAGGTAAAAGTAAGAAAAGCAAAAGTAAACAACCAGGGAAACTTTCTCAGAGAGAAAGTTTTGATTCCCTCTCTTCACGTCTCCAAAGAGACGTGACATAAACTAGGTAAAAGTAAGAAAAGCAAAAGTAAACAACCAGGGAAACTTTCTCAGAGAGAAAGTTTTGATTCCCTCTCTTCACGTCTCCTAAGAGACGTGACATAAACATGGGATCAAGCAGGAGTATTATATGCAGAAACTTTCTTGAAGAGAAAGTTTCATATGCCCTCTCTTCACGTCTCCTAAGAGACGTGACATAAACTAGAAAAAGGTAAAAGCAGCAGGCATGTTGTTGTCCTCAAAAGATGGAGGGCCTTCATCCCCTAAAAGAGGAAACATCTGGGAAGGGCTTGTTGGGTCAATGGCTTTAGATATGACCCTAGTGGTGAGTGAACGAATGCATGGTATGCAACAGCAACCACACAAAACCAAAATGGCTGCAAACACTGAGATAGAAACCAAAATTGAGGACACCAGGGTTTTATATTTCCCAAAAGCATCCATCCAGGAATCCCACATGGAGGTGTCTACACCAGAATGGGATTTCATCTTACCATTAAGAGTCCTCAAGCCTTCTAAGGCAATGGTCAGACTACCATCAGTGGCGGTGTTGTTAGGTATAAAGGTGCAACACTGTTCACCAAACATAGAGCATACACCTCCCTTCTCAGAGAGTAGCATGTCTACTGCAATGCGGTTTTGGAAGGCCATCAAGCTGGTAGCCTCCAATTGGCCATGTACCGCCTCAAAGCCTTGCTGGGTCCAATTGCCTAGTTTTTGGACATTAAAAATGGATATAGTTAATCCTGTCAACATTTTTATTAATGGTGCACCACCAGCAAAATGATGATTCAAAACCCGCGGCTACTTGGTCAACCAGTTTATACTCATCTGGTACCCCCCTGGGGACTCCAATTGCATCAATGTACGTTGGGTCCCCAGCAGCAGGGCCCACCGTGCGCTTGGTCCTGATAGGCCAATATTCAGGACCCAGAGCTTGTATACGGGTGAGCAGATCTCGGACGCCTATGGGGTAAACAGAGATGGGCAACAGAAGAGTTACAAGTGCGCAGGTACCCGTGGCATTGTGGGGAAGTCTGTCCAACAGACTAGTTCCCCCACACCACCACCACACATCAGCTCTAGGCACTGGTTTAAAAATTGCCGTAAGCATGTGAGTGTACCAGCACCAACTATCAGGGAGCTTACCCAACAATGTCCCTCCACCTGTTATGTTTATGCATGTAAAGTTAGCTCTAGCCACACTGGAGGAGAATATCGGTTTCTTGACCACCGTGGTGACTACCGGATAAACAGTGTCCCACTGTGAACACTTCTCAGGTGGGTTGTCTTTGTCCATAAGGGGCAATAGACAGTCTCCGCTAATAGCGGCTGGGACTATGCGGAGCAATGGCCTAGCTCCCATGCAAACTACGCAGCTTTGCCGGGTCATGTTAGCTGCTTGTTCGGTCAATAGTAGCCAATTGTTATAGAAACCTGAGATTCCGGTGGCAGTAAGAATGGTATCATCAGGGGTGGTATGAGTGGTGACCATATTAATAGGACCCCAATCGCCCTTCCCCTTAGATGTTAAAACGGTAAACCGGTCAGTAATAGCAGAGGGCTGAGCCTGCTGTGTAATACAGATTTTTACTGGCCAGTAGAGTAGATCCTCGCTAGAATCTACATGTGGTGCCAGTATAAAATCCTGACAACCCGTCCCAGTACCTGGTCGAATAATTAGTGTTAGACCCCAATTATGTAATCCAGTCCTAGTCAGTGACAATCTTTGTCGCCAGATAAGAACTGCTTGCCCTGATGAATAACTGGACCAGTCAGGACCAGTCTCAGCGACCAGGCTCTTCCATGACCACTCCTGAAACCCCCCTTTTGTCATATACCAGTTAAATCTGGTGTATTCCAGAGCATGCCCTCCCAGGCCATTCCTAGCTTTTCCCAAATACCCCCAAGACAGTGTAATGGTGGTGGTCACATTAGCGGGTACACATAATGTTGTGCTTTTTTTTTGTTTGACTTTACAGTAGGAGGTGGTAGAGGTCACTTGTCGTTTATGTATGTGGTGGCTGTGGCTTACATTCTGATCTGGCCTCAATGTGTCGGAGTGCAGGTTGGTCGGATGTGTGGTTGTGGCATTGAATGTGTCGTTAGGTTTACTAGTGGGTGTACTGGATGTCTGTGTTATGTGCTGTACTGACCAGAGTATGATTCCTAGGGTAACCCCAGTAGTTATAGCCAGCAAAACAAAGAGTGGAGCAGAGCACCCCAACCTTTCCCATGGTGGTCTGTTCCTCCTCCTCTGTCTATCCCCTCCGGTATCTGAAGATGGGAGTCTCCTCCACATATTCAGATAGTGTGGGTGTCAAGTATTTGATCCGAAATTAATGTGATTAAATCACTTCTGACTTCAGTCAGGGTTCTGGAAGGAGTTGGTGCTGGTGTACAATGTGTCAAGTGGTGCCAAGGTGCGCCTAATTTACCTTTGACCTGGACTGAGTGTGAAGTAACCTCCTTCACTTCGTACGGTCCAGTCCACCTGGGATCTTGCCACTTTCTCTTGTGGACCTTGATCCTTACCCAGTCACCAACCTTTACCTTCGGTGGTTCTGGATCTCCCGACAGCTCCCCGTCTTGGACTCTGTGTATCTGTTTGGAGAGAGCTGCAGACAGTTCCGTCAATTTTCTTACATAATCAGACATACCTATCTGGTGTACATCAAGAGGGGGCATATGACCTCCCTCTCTTGGTGGACCTGGCATAACTCTTCCTGTCATTATCTCATGGGGTGAAAGATGTGTCCCTGCTCCTGGTGAGGACCTCATGGCCATCAACGCAAGGGGCAGGGCTTCCACCCACGTCAATTTTGAACCTGCACACACCTTAGCTATCTTAGCTTTCAAAGTTTGGTTGCAGCGTTCCACAAGGCCTTGAGATTGCGGCTTATACACAGAACCAAACTTGTGCACAATGCCGAACCTTTCCTCCACCTGTCTCAGGTGTTGGTTTGAAAAGTGGGACCCATTGTCGGATCTGATTTGTCTAGGGACCCCATATCTTGGTATGAGCTCAGTCTGTAACCACTTAATGACAGACTTCCCATCCTCCTTGGCTGTTGGAATAGCTTCTACCCATTTGGAAAACCTGTCTACCATCACTAGCAGATATCTCTTTCCACCTTTCACATTGTCTGCTCCCATATCTGTATAGTCTATACTGATATCTTGGAAACATGCGTTCGGCACTGGGTAGGACCCCATTGGAGTTTGATAGGGTTTCTTTGGATTGTGACTTCCACAAGTGTCACAACTATCGCAGAACAAATCTGTCATGTCCTTCATAAAAGGATGCCACCAAATGTGGGAAACCTTCTGCAAAGTCTTAAGTTTCCCCTCATGGGTGGGCCCATGGGCCTCTCTTATCAGTTCAGGACAAAGATTTGCTGGGGCCACCAGTCTGCCATCATGGCATCTCCACAGTTCATCAGGTCCTTTGGTGGCCCCCTTCTGTCCCCAGACCGAATGTTCATATGGTCCCGCTGTGAGTTGTAGTTCTTTTATGTGTTGGTTCGTCAATTCAGTCTGTACAGGGGGTACCTGCAACACCATCTGCTTCGGGGTGTAGCCACCTGCCTTCTTGGCAGCTTGATCTGCAGCATCATTCCCTTTGCTGATTCTGCTATTGAGGACCTGGTGACCTCTGCACTTCATGATGGCCACCTTTTTTGGTAGGGATACAGCTTTTATCAGTTGCTCCATTTGGGACTTGTGCTTGATTGGTAGATTCCCTGTGGTGGTGAAGTTGCGTCTGACCCATTGGGGTCCATCGGTGTGTACTGCTCCATGAGCGTAGGCCGAATCAGTGTATATGTTTACCGTCTTTCCTTCTGCTTTTTCTAGAGCTTGGGTCAGTCCAATGATTTCAGCCAACTGGGCAGATGCAGGCTGAGGTATAATTCCTGATTCCAGGGTGGCATGGGTTTTGTCCTGAAACTGTTGTACTACTGCATAGGCCGCAATGTTCCCATCAGGTCCTCTGTAACAGCAGCCGTCAGTATACAGCCACAAGTCAGGTAGGATTATGGGCTCATTTCCCAAATCAGGTCTCAGCTTGAGTTCTTGTGCTGCTCTTTCCTCGCAGGAGTGTGCCAGTCCTTCTTCTGTGTTGAGTGCATCAGCCATGTTTTTGTCTGTGTTAACAAACGTGATGTGAGACTGAGTACATTTGTTCTGAATTTTGTTTTTTCTTTCCGCGCTGAAGGTAAATTCCTTGGCCGTTAGATATGCTGCAACGCCATGGTGAGTGTGAATCTCCATCTTGTGGCACATCACCAGGTGGGCAGTTTTTTCAATGGCTTTTGCCACTGCAGCCACATACCTGGAGCACGTGGTTTGCCCTGTTTCAATGTGATCAAGCTTGGCGGAATGATACATCAGTACTCTTCTCTCCCCCTCTTGTTTCTGAAAAAGGATAGAGGATGTAAATCCCTCCCTTTCAGAAACATCCAAATGGAAGACTTTTCCATAGTCAGGTGAGGTTAGTGCAGCAGCAACAGATAAGTCAGTTTTCAGCAGGCCAAATGCTGTGGATGCCTCAGGAGTCCATACCAGTGAGGCATGTAGGTTTCTTGGGCCAGCTTCCCGGACTATCTCCCTTAATGGTTCAGTTCTTGAAGTGTAGTCTGGGATATGAGTACGGCTGTAACCAGTCAGACCCAAGAAGGACAACATTCCTGCAACAGTGGTAGGTCTTGGATGATGTAGAATAGAGTCTCTGTGTGATTTTGAGAGCCCTGCTCCCTCTCCTGAGATTTCCCTCCCCAGGAACAGAACAGTGCGCCTGCATGCCTGAACTTTAGCCATTTTGACTTTGTATCCTTTGGCAGCCAGGAAGTCCAGCAGAGTTTTAGTCATTTCCAGGCAGAGATCTGAAGTGGGAGCCCCCAGTAACAGATCATCAACGTATCAAGACAGACATGGTGGTATGGTCGGTTGCTCTAGCCAAAAGGGCATGTCAGCAAGAGCCATTCTGACTCCTGATGTCAATGTCTGTAGTTGGAGCAGCCAGGCGGAGGCCCCTCCATGGAGGCTGGGCAAGGCCTCCATGAGGGCAGTCAAGTCCTGCATCTTCCATGCCACATACTCTTCGTTCCTTCCAGTAGCTCCCATTCTGAGTGGCATTTGGGCTGCAGCATACACTTCCAGATCCTCCTCGGCTCTTTGTTGTCTCTCTTTCTTTTCAACCAGACGTGTTGATCGCCTTGGCCCAGTTTCCCTTTGGCTATCTGCTCCCCTTCTCTCCAGGTCTCTTTGGTTAATCAGGTCATTTAGGTTAGTAGACTTTCCCACAAATATTCCCTCTAGTTGGTAAGGCCCTTCTTCACCTGGTTCGACTTCATGTCGTCTGGTTCCTTTCCACATCTCCCCAGCAGTCACGTCCTCTCCTTCTCCCTTTTCTTCAGGCTGGTTTGGAAGGGGGCAGCGGTATTCCCCTCGGACATGTAACATACTTGAATCGTTTTCATATTCCTTTCTTTGGGACCACGATCCCAATGATGAGGTTCCATGTGAGGTCCCTGGAGAAAAGAGTGGCAACGTTCTGTCTCTTGGTCCTCCACTTTGTTCTTGGGATTCATTCAGGCAGCTGATGTGCCCCCTTGGTTGGGGAACCCTGTCATTTAAACAGATGAGGTCTCCCTCCTTTGGTAATGATGCACTCCTCAAATACCGATCACTGAGACATGGTGGTTGTGATGCATCCGGACATCTTGGAGTGGAATGGTATCTTGTGCCTATGCCTTCGACATCCTCACACAGCAGGGTTCCCCCTTCCAGATCAAGTTCCATTCTCCCCTCCAGTTTCCCACCCTGCACCACGAAGACAGGGGCCTGTAGACTGGGCGTCAGGATCGAATGCATGGCTGGGGTGTATGGTGGGGGATTGGTGACCTCTGCTGGTAGTGGAGGGTACAGAGAACCATGTGTAGGCGGCGCCGAGGGCGGTCCGCTGCTCCCTTGTGTAGCCTCCATCGACTCCCCCTCTTCTGTGCTAGATACTACCCCCATCATTTCCGTTTTTTTGTTCAGTTGTATTCTCCTCGCCTCCTCCACAGCCCAAGTACCTATTTTCAGTTCTGCTTCTGCTCTCTCTCGTTCTTTAGTCCCTTCCTTTTTAAACACATGCTTTTTGTTCAGTTCTACCTCCCTGTCCCTAGCCTGTTGCACTCCCTCTCTCAGTCCACCTTCCATCGTACTCAGTTGGGCCCTACTTGGTGGTCCCCCTCCTAGATAACCTGCCTGTGTCCACTTCAACTTCAACCCTTCCCAAACCTTCCTTATCGACTTCCACTGTTCTTTTCCCCCTGACCTGTCCTGTACTTTCTGATCTAGAAAATCGTTAAATTTTAGCTTTGGAGTATTTGGGGTCGTCATATTTTATTTTAATGCAGTGGAATTTATTACAGAATAGTTTTGGTAATGTGTGTGCGTATATCAGTGTATATGTTTGACTATCCGACTGTACTTAGCCCGTCACTGGATAAAATCCAGCAATGTATCCCTGGAGACAAGTACTCTGCCTTAACTCAGAGCTCCTCCCTCGTACACTCGGAATTTAATTTTTCTATGTATCGTTTGTTTATCAGGCGTTGTGGAACGTGCAAAATTTCTCAGTCCTAATAATATTCTTTCTCAGTTTAATTAAACCAACACCAATAATTTTTTACATGTATACATTAAACATTTACATTTTTCCCACTATGAACATTACCCTTTAGACGTTGAACACTTAGACTTTAGACATTGGAAACATTACACTTAAACATTGAACATTTTTTAACCTGGCGCCTACAAACACAAATAGACTATTCTTCACCGGACAATCGCCCGGACTATTGAATAAGTCTAGCCTACTCCTCACCGGTCACAGCCGGACTATATGAATAGGTCTTGACAAACTTTACCCCACTC
Source organism: Salvelinus namaycush (assembly GCF_016432855.1). Taxonomy (NCBI): domain Eukaryota; kingdom Metazoa; phylum Chordata; class Actinopteri; order Salmoniformes; family Salmonidae; genus Salvelinus; species Salvelinus namaycush. The sequence goes on along the minus strand of NC_052328.1, from coordinate 2,667,220 downwards.
CTCACCGGTCACAGCCGGACTATATGGATGGGGATGGAACAAGCCTATCCTTCACCGGCTGAATAGCCGGACTATTGAATAATCCCTATCCCAATTTTAAGCCTACCCTTCACCGACTGAATAGCCGGACTATTGAATAGTGCTTACTATATTCCTCACCGGACACAGCCGGACTATACGAATAGTTCTTTTTATCACAAATTAAGCCTATTCCTCATTGGTCACAGCCGAACTATATGAATAGCACTTTTAACACAAATTAAGCCTATTCCTCATCGGTCACAGCCGAACTATATGAATAGCACTTTTAACACAAATTAAGCCTATTCCTCATCGGTCACAGCCGAACTATATGAATAGCACTTTTAACACAAATTAAGCCTATTCCTCATCGGTCACAGCCGAACTATATGAATAGCACTTTTAACACAAATTAAGCCTATTCCTCATCGGTCACAGCCGAACTATATGAATAGCACTTTTAACACAAATTAAGCCTATTCCTCATCGGTCACAGCCGAACTATATGAATAGCACTTTTAACACAAATTAAGCCTATTCCTCACCGGTCACAGCCGGACTATATGAATAGATCTTAATACTTACAAATTATTCCCACATATGTTCACTTCACTGTCGTTCCCATGTCATTTATATATGTAAATTTACTCAAGAATCCATACTCACACTCGGTAGTACTGATCAAAATTTGGATAGACTATACGACAATATGCAAAGTTTGATTTAACAGGTCTTGCTTACCTTGTTTATTGGTCGACCAGAAGATCAGTTTCCCGAGCTGAGCAGAATTGTTGACCTCCCCCCAAAGATTTCACCTGTCCTCCGCGAACCGTCCTTCCACCAACTCGCCCCCTCACATCCACATCAACCACTCTGGACCGGGTATCTAGATAACCATCCTCTGCTACCAAGTTTCTGTTGATAATTGGATATGGAGAAGGGTGAGCCGGTCAAGGATCGATTCGGACAAGGTGGTAAATTGTATGACAAGTGACAGTTTTATTCAGAGTGAAGATATCTGGTACAAGCGTATACGGTCTCGTTCCTTCGGCTCATAGAGAACCTCCAGAAAAAAGCCCAGATAACAGAATGTATAGACATTTTATACAACACAGAAAGTAGGTTGAGTCTGGAAGTTCTGGTCCTTTGGTTGGTTCTGGACAGGTTGTTGTCTTCTCAGATTGGTCCTGATGAGCTGGGCGTCATCCTTCTGAGTCTTATAGCAAAAGTTCTTTGTTATCAAATGTTCAGCTAAGCAGGAGATTTTGTGTGTGCGTAGTCAGCCCTCTGTCCTTGGTTATGTGTGTGTCTCATTATTTCGTGAAATGCGGACCCAAGCACTCTTTTGATCAAGGCCTTTCCTTATCAGTGTTTATAAAAGGTCTGTGCCAGCCATCTGTCTTTGGGTGTGTGAGAAACCCTGCTTAGAAAGAAGTTAGTTATAACAATGTAATAGCAATATGCTTGTGTTATTTTAAATGGTATTTATTACACTTGTCTACATTTCCGGTCACAACTTGCAGACTTGTTTACGTGTTGCTGTGCATTTTGTTGCCAACCTTACTTTGCTACCTGACAACTTTACGGTTTTAACTTTTTAATTACCGTTTACATTTTTTGTTTTTCCCTCACTCAACTTTTTCACTCCGGACGCTTTATCTGGACATGGTTCGTCAGCACCTTCAACAGCCGAAGCTAAGTAGTAACATTAACATGATGCCTTCTAATTGCAGTAGCTGTACTCATAATATACAGGAGAACGATCGCCTTACGGCGAGGATAGCTGGGCTGCAAGCCCAGCTTCAGACGCAATCGTTAGGCAAGGGTAATTTCAGTGTAGGAAAGGAAGAAACAGCGTCTGTGCCACCAGTAAGTACAGATAGTAACATTAGTACAAATCCCCTCGCACAGTCCCCGCAGCCGGACAACTTTCTCATGGCTTCTGGAGGGGAATGCTCAACCGGTGTCGCTCATTCAGCCGACAGAAACCTTTAACCGGTTTTCCCCATTAAGCAGCAAGTCGGAGTCTGAGGCCGAGCCTTCTCTGGTCTCTACTCACCATTAGCTCTGATAAATTGGTGGTAGCTGGTAACCAGCTGTACCGTTTTTTTTGACCTTGTGGGAGATCTGTTGATGTACCCTTGAGCAGACCGTTGACCCTGGTTGCTGCTGTGGGTCGCTCTGTATGGGAGTCTGTTAGATGACTGAATGTGATGTAGATGTTGAGCAGCTTCACTGCAAGTATGTTTTAAATATTCAATAAAAAATGCATAGTCCCGTGTGATGGTAATAAGTCCACAGTCACAAAGGAAGTGTATGTAGGCCGACATGTTTTTAATCAATGATCAACATTTCACCATGAAAATCATATTTTATGAAACACAGGAAATTGATATTTTCTTTACTTTTTTCATGTATATATGCGCATAATCTCGGATAACCCAGGACTAAAATCTTGTGTAATTTGGTCAGATGATAGATTACCATTTATTTTCACGTCGTCTGGCCACATGAGATTATTGTGTGCATTATCTGGGACAAAATTCAAATGCAAAAAATCTGGTTTGTTGTATCCTGAGAACTTTGGTCTGAGTAATTTCCGTCCAATCACCAGTGTTCTCTCTCAATTGTTACCATGGTTATGCTACCATCTTCCTTCTCCTATTTGTTTCTTATGGAGACATTTCAATTTGGGTGTGTTCATATAGGCCCCTCCCCCTGAGTGTAAAGGGTTAAAACTATCATGTTGATGTTATGGATGATTATAATAGCTTAGTCTATGAATTGTGTATGTAACGGATGTGAAATGGCTAGCTAGTTAGCGGGTACGCGCTAGTAGCATTTCAATCAGTTACGTCACTTGCTCTGAGACCTATAAGTAGTGTTGCCCCTTGCTCTGCAAGAGCCGCGGCTTTTGTGGAGCGATGGGTAACGACACTTCGTGGGTGTCAGTTGTTGATGTGTGCAGAGGGTCCCTGGTTCGCGCCCGTGTCGGGGCGAGGGGACGTACTAAAGTTATACTGTTACATGTAGTTACATTTCTCCATCCTCATCCCTCAGCAAAAAAAAATGAATGCTTTGTTGGGGTGTCCGCTTTGATGTTGCTTGAATCCCAGATTGCTCCTTGAGTTAAAGTACAATATTTTTGTGGTATGAAAAGCTGTTTTCTGAGAAAAAAGTCCACAGTCACAAAGGAAGTGTATGTAGGCCTGCATGTTTTTAATCAATGATCAACATTTCACCATGAGAATCATATTTTATGAAACACAGGAAATTGATAAGACTTTGGTCTTGTTTATTCAGCAGCTTCTTTTCCCTGTAAGAAGAAAGAAATAACAGAATGGATCAGTATTAATAATGAACATGATAAATATATCAACACTTGGAAATAACAGAATAGATCAGTATTAATAATGAACATGATAAATATATCAACACTTGGAAATAACAGAATGGATCAAGTATTTACGACTCTGTGCTCAGCTTGATTTTCGATTTTGAAGTACCAACTAAATTTGGATTATTTACCCTGTCCTGAAATGTGTTTCTCAGAGATCCTCAACATTTGAGTGATTGTAAAAGGTCAGTATTGACATCTGTGAAGAATGAATCATAGGTGGTGTTGATGTGGTCATGTTTGAACATCAGTCAGGTGTAGGTTTAGCAGCACTTCCGTACCTTTCCGCTGTCGCGGCTCTTGGATCTGAGCTTGTTGACCTGAGTCTCAGCGATGTCAGCACGCTCCTCGGCCTCCTCCAGCTCATTCTGAACCTTCCTGAACTTAGACATGTGCTGGTTGGATGCTTCCTCCTGGGTAAAGAAAAGAGAGGGAGAGCCTAACATCAGTATTGAAAGTTTGAAGCTTCAAGTAGCAATTTAATATATATTTCTTAAAGGAATTATGAGGGAGAAGGATGATACATGAGAGAAAGTGAGTGGTGGAACAGGGGATAAACTGCTGCTTCCAGGACCATGTGATCCAGGAGAGTCAGCACTACCACCAGACCAGCCCCCGGCACAAAGCTAAATAATATTCAACCCGCTCTACTTTAAATTGTTACACATAGGAAGAGGAGTCACTGTGCATACATTTCTTCAGAAATGACTTGCACTATCAACTGAGTCAATGTTGACTGATGTGCAGTACAACACTTAACTAAACTGTCTAGACGTTTTGTAATGTCTACTAGGGAATGTAAGCTTTCAGAGGTTTTGACTAAGTCTGTGACTCACCGCTTCCTCAGCCTGCCTCTTGTAGGCCTTCACTTTCATCTGCAGCTTATCTACCAGGTCCTGAAGTCTGGCAACGTTCTTCTTATCCTCCTCAGTCTGTGGGAGAAGTTACAAGAATCAATAGTCCATAGTGTTAACACACAAACCAGTGTGCTTGAGTGTGTGAAGAATGCACTTTTTCTTACCTGGTAAGTGAGCTCCTTGACTCTGCGCTCATACTTGCGGACTCCCTTGACCGCGTCTACACCTCTTCTCTGCTCGGCCTCCACCTCAGACTCGAGCTCACGCACCTTTGTGGAAGAAATAAACGTAGGCATTTATGTGAGGTGGTGAAGTCAGACGTAACAAATCTTTGTAAATCAGAGGAATGTTCTTCTACTGGTCAAGAAGTGTTGTCTACTCCTATGTACTTTTACGATTTTAATTAAAGAGGTCTATAATGAAAACAATGACATTTCATGATGTAGGTGGGTGATTCAGAGGAAAAAGCCATTACACAATGCTCCTGTGTATTTTTATATGATCAAATACATTTCCAGCAATCTGTCTTTCAATCCACCCTGCTGTTAACTCACCCTGGACTCCAGTTTCTGGAGCTGCTTCTTGCCTCCCTTCATGGCCAGATTCTCAGCCTCATCCAGGCGGTGCTGCAGGTCCTTGACTGTGACCTCCAGGTTCTTCTTCATCCTCTCCAGGTGAGAGCTGGTGTCCTGCTCCTTCTTCAGCTCCTCAGCCATCATGGCCGCCTGGAATGGTAGTTAGTTTCATTTATGCACCAACTGGCACCAATCATAATGTCCCTCTGAGATCATCTGACCTCCTTTTTGAGATCTCTGTTTAACCAGCCCAGCTTCCATTGGCCTTTGGGGACAAATCTAGTTGATGTAATTGAGTAGATCATAAGGACTCACGTCAGTGATGGCCTTCTTGGCCTTCTCCTCTGCGTTCCTGGCCTCCTGGACGATGTCGTCCACCTCTCCCTGCACCTGAACCAGGTCAGTCTCCAGCTTCTTCTTGGTGTTCGCAAGGCTGGTGTTCTGAAGGAGGAAACCAGGCCATTTGTTTGACTCTCAAGAGAACTTACAAGTCACAAGGCTGAAATTATGAAAATATAAATATAAAACAAACGAAAATATTAAAGGTTTATCAATATTAAGCTGTTGAATTATATATGTGTGTGTAATCGGTATGCTTGGTTGAGTTTCATTAGAAATGGCCTTTGACCCGTACCTGGGAGTGCAGCAGTCCGACGCGCTCGCTGGCGTCGACCAGCTCAGTCTCAGCAACTTTGCGTCCTCTCTCTGTCTGCTCCAGAGCAACTCTCAGTTCTTCGATTTCAGCCACCATCAGACCGTTTCTGCGCTCCACCATGGCTGCCTGCTCCTTCATGTCCTCTGCGGCGCGGACGGCATCATCAAGGTGCAATTGGGCATCCTGGGGTTCACAATGAATTAGGAATTGTGGAAGTAGGGGCGATACGATCGGTGAGAGAAATGTTAATGGGTAAAAATGTTCCTAATATCCCTACCTTTCTACACTCTAAGAATTAGTGGTGACTAGAGGAATCCTGGGTATCCTCAAGGAACCCCTAGAGTTCCTCAAGGAGCCATTGCTAGTCAATGGTTCATATTTTCACATTTGGTTAGTTGAGGGGTTCTTGGATACACCTTTAATGGTTTGATGCAGCAGCAGGTTCATGGAGGAACCCCTGGAGTGGAGGAAGACTTAGTAGGGGCTTTAAGATAGATTGTTTTGGGGCCAAACAGAGTACATTTAATTCATGTTCATCTGTTCTGTTGTATTGTCATCACATGTTAAGGTTGAACACGGACAGTTTTGTTGCTTCAATGAGGCCAGTGGAGGTGTATTCATTCCTCAAGAGCAAATCCCAAAGTTGGACTATTTACAACCTTACTATTTTTATATCATCAGCAATTTAAAAAAAAAAGATTATATTAGAATATTCAATATGCATAAATATTCAAGAAACATTTTAATTTGCAGTATACAGGAATGACATTTGTGCTAACGGATGACAAAAAATAACCCTCCAATAAGCCACATCTCCAATCTGATAGGCTGCCACCTCTATAATATATTATTAAATAGGTTCAAAATGTAACCGCTCCAATCACAAAAAGGTTCCGGTTTCAACTGGAAAGGTTCTGCTGGTGCGACAACCCAAAAGGTTCTTCCAGGCACCTTTACTTCTAAGAGTGTAATATCCCTACCTTCCTACAGTATATTAGTCCACTCTAATATCCCTACCTTCCTACAGTATATTAGTCCACTCCAATATCCCTACCTTCCTACAGTATATTAGTCCACTCCAATATCCCTACCTTCCTACAGTATATTAGTCCACTCCAATATCCCTACCTTCCTACAGTATATTAGTCCACTCTAATATCCCTACCTTCCTACAGTATATTAGTCCACTCTATTACATTCCACTGTTCTATTCTTTTCTACTGATTCACAAACAAATCCCTCCCCATGTTCAGGTTTTTGAGCCTGATGTCCCAGTCCCTTTACCTTGTACTGTCCCTGGACGTTCCTCAGCTGTTTCTGGGCCTCAGCGGCCTGCCTGTTGGCGTGGCTCAGCTGAATCTCCATCTCGTTCAGGTCTCCCTCCATCTTCTTCTTCACCCTCAGGGCGTCATTCCTGCTCCTGACCTCAGAGTCCAGGGTGCTCTGCATAGAGTCAACCACCCTCTGGCTGTTCCTCTTGATCTGCTCCATCTCCTCGTCCTTCTCAGCGATCTTCCTGTCCACCTCACCCTTGATCTGGTTCAGCTCCAGCTGCACACGCAGAATCTTGGATTCCTCGTGCTCCAGTGTGCCCTGGACAAGGAGAAGCAGTCAGACAAATTGTTTAACACAAATAATTACAAACTGAATATATGACTACAATAAACACCGTTAAAGGGAGCATTGGATTGTCAAACAGCTGTAGTTTGTACCTCCGCCTCCTCCAGAGCGGTCTGGATCTCAGACTTCTCTGTCTCCACGGTCTTCTTGGCCTTCTCCAGCTCATGGATGCTCTTGCCAGTCTCTCCGATCTGCTCAGTCAGGTCAGAGATCTCCTCTGCACACACAAACACAGGAGCTGTTTAGACTCAGGAGATATTCAGTAGATATCACCAATGCACTGAAGTTTATAATGAATTATAATAACAGATAATTCAATAACAGTACTTCATACTGTCTTGCTAATCTAATTTCCCACCACATCATTGGGTTGTTCAAAGGAATACCAATTACAAGTTCCAAAAAATATATTTTAAACTTTACATGAACATTCTGAGATTGTTAAAAAGTAATTTTTATATAATATTAATGATTACAGTTGATTCCATTTTCAAACACTGGTCAAACATCGGACGAAAATAACTGCTGTCAAATGCTCACGTTGCAGGTTCTTGTTCTCCCTCTTCAGAGTCTCCAGATGATCCAGAGCCTCCTCGTACGAGTTCTTCATCTTGAAGAGTTCAGTGCTCATAGAGCGAGCCTCCTTCTGAGCTCCTTCCAGCTCAGCCTGACCCTCCTCATACTTCTGCTTCCAATCTGCCAGAACCTGGGGAAATCCATGGGATTTTCATTACAACTCATTGATGGAGAGTTTTGAATCAGAAATATGCTACAATTATACTACATCTGATCAAATAGCAGACAGGAAACATCAGCCTAGAGTGAGGTTTATAAATGTTCACCTTGTCAAAGTTCCTCTGCTTCTTGTCAAGGTTGGCGGCCATGGCGTTGGCTCTCTCAACGTCAATCATGAGGTCCTCCACCTCTCCCTGCAGTCTCTGCTTGGTCTTCTCCAGGGAGGCGCACTTTGAGTTGGTCGCCTCAATGGTCTCCTCAGCCTCCTGCAGACGCTGGGCCAGCTTCTTCCTGTTGAACAACATAGGGTGGTGTTACGGTGAGTCATTTGTTGTGAAACAAATGTTGCAGTACATATTGAAGTAACATTTTCTCAGATCCCCCTACCACCCTCACCATCCACACCGTTTATTTGAGTTTTTGCTATTGCGTGCAACTCACTTGGCCTCCTCCAGCTCCTCTGTGCGTTGGATGGCATCAGTTTCATACTTAGTCCTCCACTGAGCCACCTCACTGTTGGCCTTGGACATGCCGCGCTGCAGCTCTGCCTTGGCCTCCTGCTCCTCCTCAAACTGCTCTCTCAGGAGATCACAGTCATGGCGGGCAGACTGGACACCATGGGCCAGTGCGTTTTTAGCCTTTGAGAGAGAGAGAAAGAAAGACAAAGAGAGAGAGAGTAAAACAAATGATATTAGAAGTCTCTGAGGGTGGCGTAGAAACAGTCTATGTGTAGATAAAGCTTTAAACTGTGGTAGGTGTTTTCCGTTTTGGGTGCCTTACCTTGACCTCCTCCTCAATCTGTCTCTTCAGCTCCTCCACCTGCTGGGTGAAGGCCTGTTTGCCTCTGGTCAGCTGAGACACCAGGCCTTCCTTCTCCTCCAGCTGGCGGCCAAACTCACCTGCAGGGTTAGAGTGACCTCCTGTTAATGAGTCATTCTTTCTAGATTGAAATTGTATTTTGAGGAATCGTAGTGCAGAAACTATGTGGACTGAATTTACAGCCCCCGATACATGTTATTGTGTACTACTGAGGTGAACTATATTGGTTTGTTGTTCATTGTTGAAGGTACCATTTTCTGTCAGGAGTCTGGCCCTCTGTCCGCTGATGTCGTTGACCTGGCGAGCATTCTCATCATTCTTAGTCTTGAGCTCACTCAGCTGGTCCTCAAGAGTACGGCACATCTTCTCCAGATTGCCCTGTTAATGAACCATATGGGACTGTCAACTTCAGTTTATTGAATGGTAATTTAGCTGACCCTCCTCAACACTGCTTGACCAAAACATCACTACTCACCTTTGCCTTGGCGACAGCCTCCATGTTGCTGGAGAGGTCATCAATCTCCATCTTGTACTCGCTCTTCTCCTTCTCCAGCTTCTGCTTGACGCGCTGCAGGTTGTCGATCTGCTCCCCGAGCTCAGCCACACTGTCGGCCTGCTTCTTGCGCAGAGCGGCGGCTGTGGCCTCATGCTGCAAGGTGGACTCTTCAAGATCGCGACGCAGCTTCTGGAACTCAGCCTCGCGCTTCTTGTTCATCTCAATCTGAGCAGCAGTGGCGCCTCCGGCCTCCTCCAGTCTCTCGCTGATCTCCTCAAGTTCCCTGGAGAGATCGGCCCTCTGCTTCTCAACCTTGGCCCTGGCAGCACGCTCAGCCTCAATTTCCTCCTCCAGCTCCTCAATACGAGCCTAAAACAGGGGGTAGGAGCAGGGGGATGAACACTACAATACAGTTGAAACAATTGAACCTCACCACATAATAATAGTATGTATTGTATATTTAGTATAAATGTGTTTATACATAGCCAGTTACACTAACATATTTACTATATTCATTAGACAGTGTCCCATTAGACAGTGTCCCATTAGACAGTGTCCCATGCAGGATCCAAACTAACAATGGTAAGAAGCAACATCTTTACATAGAAAGAAGCACCATCTACCATCTTACTGAGCCATCAGAATCCACCAGGAAGAAGAACCATCTTCCATCTTACTGAGCCATCAGAATCCACCAGGAAGAAGCACCATCTTCCATCTTTCTGAGCCATCAGAATCCACCAGGAAGATGCACCATCTTCCATCTTACTGAGCCATCAGAATCCACCAGGAAGAAGCACCATCTTCCATCTTACTGAGCCATCAGAATCCACCAGGAAGAAGCACCATCTTCCATTTTACTGAGCCACCAGGAAGAAGCACCATCTTCCATCTTACTGAGCCATCAGAATCCACCAGGAAGAAGCACCATCTTCCATCTTACTGAGCCATCAGAATCCACCAGGAAGAAGCACCATCTTCCAACCTACTGAGCCATCAGAATCCACCAGGAAGAAGCACCATCTTCCAACCTACTGACCCATCAGAAGCCACCAGGAAGAAGCACCATCTTCCATCTTACTGAGCCATCAGAATCCACCAGGAAGAAGCACCATCTTCCATCTTACTGAGCCATCAGAATCCACCAGGAAGATGCACCATCTTCCATCTTACTGAGCCATCAGAATCCACCAGGAAGAAGCACCATCTTCCATCTTACTGAGCCATCAGAATCCACCAGGAAGAAGCACCATCTTCCATCTTACTGAGCCATCAGAATCCACCAGGAAGAAGCACCATCTTCCAACCTACTGAGCCATCAGAATCCACCAGGAAGAAGCACCATCTTCCAACCTACTGACCCATCAGAAGCCACCAGGAAGAAGCACCATCTTCCATCTTACTGAGCCATCAGAATCCACCAGGAAGAAGCACCATCTTCCATCTTACTGAGCCATCAGAATCCACCAGGAAGATGCACCATCTTCCATCTTACTGAGCCATCAGAATCCACCAGGAAGAAGCACCATCTTCCATCTTACTGAGCCATCAGAATCCACCAGGAAGAAGCACCGTCTTCCATCTTACGGAGCCATCAGAAACCACCAGGAAGAACGTGTGCTACCAGAATAAATGTGTCAGTTATTTTCCTGTACTGGAGCTGAGATCCTGTACTGTACCTGGAGTTCCTTGATCTTCTTCTGCAGCTGAGCTCCCAGAGACTGCTCATCCTCTATCTTGCTGAGGAGCTGGCTGGTCTCAAACTCCTTCCTAACAAACACAAACACGTTGATTGCAAAGTTTGTTTTGGTTAGACAGTATAAAGGGAGCATATTTGACCATTCATTTTGCTTTTAAGAATCACATACAAAGTTTAATTCATAGTTATAAGAATGAACCAAGAAGAACCATTATGTTGATTAAGATGGCAGGGAAAACTGTAGTAATTTATTTGTGTTTACTTCTTGATTTTCTCATCAGACTGCTGCTTGTCATTCTCCAGGTCCATTATGGACTCCTGGGCCAGTTTCAGATCTCCCTCCAGCTTTCTCTTGGATCTCTCAAGGTCCATACGGAGCTTCTTCTCTTGCTCCAGAGAACCCTCAAGCTACAAGATATAAACAGACATGTGTTGGTCAAATCTAAACAACTGAAGATAATAACATCTTACACACTATCATGGCCAGAATGTCAAACTCCACTCACGTCGTCCACTTGCTGTTCCAGCTTGGTCTTGGCCTTGGTCAGAGTGTTGACTTTGTCCTCCTCTGCCTGCAGGTCGTCCAGTGTCTGCTGGTGGGCCTCTTGGAGGGCTTTCTTCTCCTTGGTCAGCTTGGCAACACTCTCATCCATAGACGCCATCTCCTCTGTCAGGTTTTTAACCTGAAAACAGCCACAACAAAATGTGTCTTTGGTCACTTCACCATAAATTGGAGAATTAGTTAAATTTATAACAGAAATGTGTCAACAAGTACAGTACTATAGATTCAACACTAGATGGCACTGTACTCCATGCCAGTGTACTGAATGGAAATCATATACGAGTTGGTAGCAGAACATGCAATGAATGTGGGGAGAACACCACAACTGAAATTCCACTATTTTGTGTCTTAATTTTTACTGTACCCACAAAAAGACTTGAATTACATTTCTGTTTTGAGTTGATTATTCTTTGGATTATTGTTTGGTTAGACTGTCTACGAGACCTTGTTTTCGGTGGCGTGCTTCTCCTTCTCCACTTTGGCCAAGGTGAGCTCCAGGTCGTCAATGTCCTTCTTCAGCTCAGAGCACTCATCCTCCAGCTTCCTCTTCTTGGCAGTCAACTCAGCATTCATCTCCTCCTCATCCTCCAGCCTCTCAGTCGTCTCTTTGAGTTTGGCCTCCAGCTGGATCTTGCTCTTGATGAGCCCCTCACACCTTTCCTCAGCATCGTTCAGATTCTCTGAATCCTGGTTTCAGAACAGGAGAAAAAACCTGTGTTCTCACTTTGTGTATCAAAATATAGACTTGATTTAGTCAAATAAGTCAGAGCAAATCAATTTAAATGCATGACATATATAACTATATTTCACAGGCCAAAAAGATCATCAAGGACTTCAACCGCCTGTTCACCCCGCTATCATCCAGAAGGCGAGGTCAGTACAGGTGTGTCAAAGCTGGGACCGAGAGACTGGAAAACAGCTTCTATCTCAAGGCCATCAGACTGTTAAATAGCCATCACTAGCCGGTTACTACCCGGTTACTCAACCCTGCACCTTAGAGGCTGCTGCCCTTTGTATATAGACATGGGATCACTGGTTACTCAACCCTGCACCTTAGAGGCTGCTGCCCTTTGTATATAGACATGGAATCACTGGTTACTCAACCCTGCACCTTAGAGGCTGCTGCCCTTTGTATATAGACATGGAATCATCCTTGGAGAGGAGTGCATGTTCCCCAAGTCTTGGGGGAAATATACTGTTTTACCCACGTCATATGTACAGTATATACTGTATTCTAGTCACCTTAGAGGGTGCTTCCCTATGTACATAGACATGGAATCACTGGCCACTTTAATAATCGAACACTGGTCCATCCTTGAAGAGGAGTGCATGTTCCCCAAGTCTTGGGGGGAATATACTGTTTTACCCACTTCATATGTACAGTATATACTGTATTCTAGTCACCTTAGAGGCTGCTGCCCTATGTACATAGACATGGAACACTGTTTTACCCACTTTATATTTATATACTGTATTCTAGTCAGGGCCATCCTATTCAATTATTGTTCATACGTGCTGATGTGTGTGCGATCGTGTCTGTGTCCTTGTGTGTCTAAATGTGCTCTGATGAGGGTTGTTGCTCACTCACAGATGCGACTTGAAGCGCCAGGTCACTCCTCTCCTGCACCATGGCCACCATCTTCTCCTCCAACTCCTTCTTCTTGGCCAGAGCCTTGGCCAGGTCTGTCGTCATCTTCTCATAGTTCTCCTTCATGTTGGCCAGCTCCTTCTCAGTCTCAGCGCTCTGCAGCAGGGGCTTGATCTTGAAGTACAACTTCATCCATGGCCAGGTTTTCACATTCATGAATGAACGGATGTTGTACTGGATGGTGAAGACGGAATCTCTGGTCCACAGAAAGGATAGAGTGACATGGTGAGTGACATGGTGAGTGACATGCTGAGTGACATGCTGAGTGACATGCTGAGTGACATGGTGAGTGACATGGTGAGTGACATGGTGAGTGACATGCTGAGTGACATGGTGAGTGACATGCTGAGTGACATGGTGAGTGACATGGTGAGTGACATGCTGAGTGACACGGTGAGGTGACATGCTGAGTGACATGGTGAGTGACACGGTGAGGTGACATGCTGAGTGACATGCTGAGTGACATGCTGAGTGACACGGTGAGGTGACATGCTGAGTGACATGCTGAGTGACACGGTGAGGTGACATGCTGAGTGACATGGTGAGTGACAAGGTGAGTGACATGTGAGTGACACGGTGAGGTGACATGCTGAGTGACACGGTGAGTGACATGCTGAGTGACATGGTGAGTGACACGGTGAGTGACACGGTGAGGTGACATGCTGAGTGACACGGTGAGTGACATGGTGAGTGACATGGTGAGTGACATGGTGAGTGACATGCTGAGTGACATGCTGAGTGACATGGTGAGTGACATGCTGAGTGACACGGTGAGTGACACGGTGAGTGACATGCTTAAAGGTGTTTTTGGGGGGTTTTTTCCCTGTGGAAAACGATATCCCAAGTATAAATACAGTAAAGTACAAACACTAAACGGTAAAAATATATGTTTTGAAGAAAATAGTATTTTTTTTATACAACTGCAAACTTCAAGGAGAGGCATTTCTAGTATTCCTTAACAGTAAAGAAAAACATCACTGGATGACGTATTTAAAGCTACATTCTGCGATTCGAAGAATAACAAACAGGGACCCCACCACTTTTTGCATACAGCTGAGGAATGGGGCTAGGGAAATATAATCCCTCTTAAATGTATAGACAGCGCTCTAGATGAAAGGACTGACAGGTGATGTTAAGATCATGAGGCATTTCATATTATTCCAGAATGAATGGGTAAATATCACTTAGTTAAATAACAATTGAACAGCTTGCTAAATACCAAACTGCTACTTTAATAGAATGTTATAACATGTACCTTCTCATCCTGAACAACTCACAGCATATTCACTATGTAATCACTATACATTACATACAGGTGGTTGACAGAACAGTTTGCCAAGATGTCTACTCTTCCTCACCTCCTCTCCATCATCTTGGTGAACTCTCTCCTCATGAGGAATCCACGGCTGAGAGCCTGGACCATGCCGACCAGAGAGGCCAGCTTCTCATCTCTCATCTCCTCCAGGACACCCAGCAGACCGGCTTTGAAGAACACCTGACACAGGTTGACGTGGTCAATTATGGAACCACAGTCAGGTGGTAACAGACAGAAAGGGGTGAATCAAAAGAGAGGAACAAAACCACTAGACTGGTTTGAACAACATAAACATTGTAATCCTTACAAACAAACCATGGGATAGGTTGTTTATGAGCTGTAAGTTATTGTATAGCTGTAGATTAATAATGTACACTGACATAGATAACTGTACAAGCACAAGATAATGAATTGAGTATAATATTTTATTTTACATTTTTAAGAAATAATAACAAGATGGATAGATCAACTGGAGAGACATTTAATGGTTAGAGTTTAAATGATCATTGAAGTTGTGTTTTAGTTGGCATCTCTTGCTGGGGGTATTTGACTGACCTTGGTGTGTCCAAACTTGTAGTCCTCGTGATTCACATCAATGGACCCAAGCAGCTTCTCAGAAGCCTTCTTGTTGTCCATGAACTGGCCCTCGGGGATGACGCTGGCATTCAGTACTTTGTACCTGAATCAGGAGAAATGTTTAACATATGTCAAGTTGTAATCGGTTTGGTTAAGCCTATTCTGATGCTGGGAAAACCCTCAGAGCAAATATTTATGTATGTGTGTGTGTGTGTGTGTGTGTGTGTGTGTGTGTGTGTGTGTGTGTGTGTGTGTGTGTGTGTGTGTGTGTGTGTGTGTGTGTGTGTGTGTGTGTGTGTGTGTGTGTGTGTGTGTACCTCTGCTTGAAGTCAGCATAGATGATTCTGCTGGGGAAGCCCTTCCTGCAGATCCTAATACCCTCCAGAACACCATTACACCTGAGCTGGTGGATAACCAGGAAGTTCTCCATCAAACCTGCAAACACAAACCAAGTCTCTTTAAATGCTCTCCCTATTCCAACTAAACTACTTAAAGAGCTGCTTCATGTGCTTGGCCCTCCTATGTTGAACATAATAAACGGCTCTCTATCCACCGGATGTGTACCAAACTCACTAAAAGTGGCAGTAATAAAGCCTCTCTTGAAAAAGCCAAACCTTGACCCAGAAAATATAAAAAACGAATCGGCCTATATCGAATCTTCCATTCCTCTCAAAAATTGTAGAAAAAGCTGTTGCACAGCAACTCACTGCCTTCCTGAAGACAAACAATGTATGTCTGGTTGCTTCAGTCTGGTTTTAGACCCCAGCATAGCACTGAGACTGCACTTGTGAAGGTGGTAAATGACCTTTTAATGGCGTCAGACCGAGGCTCTGCATCTGTCCTCGTGCTACTAGACCTTAGTGCTGCCTTTGATACCATCGATCACCACATTCTTTTGGAGAGATTGGAAATGCAAATTGGTCTACACGGACAAGTTCTGGCCTGGTTTAGATCTTATCTGTCGGAAAGATATCCGTTTGTCTCTGTGAATGGTTTATCCTCTGACAAATCAACTGTACATTTCGGTGTTCCTCAAGGTTCCGTTTTAGGACCACTATTGTTTTCACTATATATTTTACTTCTTGGGGATGTCATTCGAAAACATAATGTTAACTTTCACTGCTATGCGGATGACACACAGCTGTACATTTCAATGAAACATGGTGAAGCCCCAAAATTGCCCTCGCTAGAAGCCTGTGTTTCAGACATAAGGAAGTGGATGGCTGCAAACTTTCTACTTTTAAACTCGGACAAAACAGAGATGCTTGTTCTAGGTCCCAAGAAACAAAGAGATCTTCTGTTGAATCTGACAATTAATCTTGATGGTTGTAAAGTCGTCTCAAATAAAACTGTGAAGGACCTCGGCGTTACTCTGGACCCTGATCTCTCTTTTGACGAACATATCAAGACTGTTTCAAGGACAGCTTTTTTACATCTACGTAACATTGCAAAAATCAGAACTTTTCTGTCCAAAAATGATGCAGAAAAATGTATCTATGCTTTTGTTACTTCTAGGTTAGACTACTGCAATGTTCTACTTTCCGGCTACCCGGATAAAGCACCAAATAAACTGTGCAAAATACGGCTGCTAGAATCGTGACTAGAACCCCAAAAAATTGATCATATTACTCCAGTGCTAGCCTCCCTACACTGGCTTCCTGTTAAGGCAAGGGCTGATTTCAAGGTTTTACTGTTAACCTACAAAGCGTTACATGGGCTTGCTCCTACCTATCTTTCCGAGTTGGTCCTGCCGTACATACCTACACGTACGCTACGGTCACAAGACGCAGGCCTCCTAATTGTCCCTAGAATTTCTAAGCAAACAGCTGGAGGCAGGGCTTTCTCCTATAGATCTCAATTTTTATGGAATAGTCTGCCTACCCATGTGAGAGACATGATATGATTGAGTGTAGTCTGGCCAAGGAGTGTGAAGGTGAACGGAAAGGCACTGGAGCAACGAACCGCCCTTGCTGTCTCTGCCTGCCTCTAACCCTATTACAGGGGCTGAGTCACTGGCTTACTGGTGCTCTTTCATGCCGTCCCTAGGAGGGGTGCGTCACTTGAGTGGGTTGAGTCACTGACGTGATCTTCCTTGGTTTGTGCCGTGGCGGAGATCTTTGTGGGTTATACTTGGCCTTGTCTCAGGATGGTAAGTTGGTGGTTGAAGATATCCCTCTAGTGGTGTGGGGGCTGTGCTTTGGCAAAGTGGGTGGGGTTATATCCTTCCTGTTTGGCCCTCTCCGGGGGTATCATCGGATGGGGCCACAGTGTCTCCTGACCCCTCCTGTCTCAGCCTCCAGTATTTATGCTGCAGTAGTTTATGTGTTGGGGGGTTAGGGTCAGTTTGTTATATCTGGAGTACTTCTCCTGTCTTATCCGGTGTCCTGTGTGAATTTAAGTATGCTCTCTCTAATTCTCTCTTTCTCTCTTTCTTTCTCTCTCTCGGAGGACCTGAGCCCTAGGACCATGCGTCAGGACTACCTGGCATGATGACTCCTTGTTGTCCCCAGTCCACCTGGCCGTGCTGCTGCTCCAGTTTCAACTGTTCTGCCTGCGGCTATGGATCTCTGACCTGTTCACCGGACGTGCTACCTGTCCCAGACCTGCTGTTTTCAACTCTCTAGAGACCGCAGGAGCGGTAGAGATACTCTTAATGATCGGCTATGAAAAGCCAACGGACATTTACTCCTGAGGTGCTGACTTGCTGCACTCTCGACAACTACTGTGATTATTATTATTTGACCATGCTGGTCATTTATGAACACTTGAACATCTTGGCCATGTTCTGTTATAATCTCCACCCGGCACAACCAGAAGAGAACTGGCCACCCCTCATAGCCTGGTTCCTCTCTAGGTTTCTTCCTAGGTTTTGGCCTTTCTAGGGAGTTTTTCCTAGCCACTGTGCTTCTACACCTGCATTGCTTGCATTGCTTGCTGTTTTGGGTTTTAGGCTGGGTTTCTGTACAGCACTTTGAGACATCAAATGTTGTACGAAGGGCTATATAAATAAATTTGATTTGATTTTTTGATTTGATTTGATTTAAATACTTATAAACAGGTTGAAGATTGGTTTGTTAAGGTTACTAATATTGTACTGATGTGATGTCATATTTAACTCAATGTTTATTGTACCTGGAGTCTTTGACTCGTTGGGGATCAGGCAGCGTACAAAGTGAGGATGAGTGCTCCTCAAGTTGGTCATCAGCTTGCCCAAGTTCTCCTGTAAGAGGGTTACAAACCATTTTCTCAGAAATAATTTCTGATAATCACTACACCTTTTGAAGGACTGAATATCCACATTTTAAAAGCTCACCCTGAACTGGGAGGACACAGTCTGCATGGAACCACCCTTCTTCTTGCCTCCTTTCTTGGTTGTATCTGTTGTAATGGAGAAAAGTTCAATATAAATGAGAGAATCAGGTTAACTTCACACGTATCTTAATGCAAATGCTGCCAATGAGATTGTGTAAAATAACACCTATTGTATGAGTAAATTAACCCAGTAAATCACCCAGAGAGATTGTGATACATTTAAAGCAGCAATCAGCAGTTGAAACAATAACAAAGCATGCTCCCTGCCCCTGTTTCAATAAAAACATGAGAGATGGGGCTGGAGAAATGTAACCACTCAAATGTATAGATAGAGCTATGTATTCAAGGACTGACCATCTTGTTTCCCTTTACTTTGTTTACAAACATTGGAGTAAAACAAGCTCAAATTTGGGTTCTGATGGGGTACCGCGGTTGAACTAAGCTGATGTTCTTCAAGAATGAATGGGTACATATCTTAATAAGTCCACAAATGGATGTAGCAACTGCAGATTGACCCTTTAAAGAAAATGGGACTGTAACTAGTTCTTCATTAAATCTTTTGATGTGCTGCTAGTCTTACCCTCAGGTGGGGCAGCGACATACAGGGTCCCCATCAGTTTGACTGAGGACTTCCCGTACAGCTGAAGAACAGAGTCGTTCAGGGGGTCCTTGTTCTTCTCCAGCCAGCCAGTGATGTTGTAGTCCACAGTGCCGGCGTAGTGCACCAGGGAGAAGTGGGCCTCTGCCTTGCCTTTGGCTGGCTTGGGCTTCTCAAACGCCTTGTTTTTGCCAAGATGCTGGGCGTACAGCTTGTCCTTGAAGGTAGTGTCTGAAGACTTGGGGAACATGCACTCCTCTTCAAGGATGGAGAAGATGCCCAATGGCTTTATGAAAAGAGATGTATATCAAATTAGTGATATTTACATTTAGGATCACATTTATTCTTTCAGCAAACATGCTATTATCAGAGTATCTTCATTTAGGGGCCCATAATAGGAAACATTTTGAGTTCTCAACAGTCAGATACGTTGTACCATGTGATAATAGCTCACACATCACTCCATTTGAGCTTTGCTGTTGAGGTCCATTATAATCCTGACAGACAGCTTACCTTCTCAATAAGCTCAATGCAGGCAGCCAAGTCCATGCCGAAGTCAATGAAGGCCCAGACGATTCCCTCCTTCTTGTACTCCTCTTGTTCCAGGACGAACATGGTGTGGTTGAAAAACTGTTGCAGTTTCTCATTGGTGAAGTTGATGCACAGCTGCTCCATGCTGTTGTACTGTTGATGGAATTTCAGAAGGGATCATTTCATCATCATACAAGACTGTAATCCCTCTCAATCACAACTCATTGTCTTGTTCTGGTCTCATACTCACATCAAAGATCTCAAACCCGGCAATGTCGAGCACACCGATATAGAACTGCCTTGGATTCTTGGTGTCCAACATCTCGTTGATACGGATGACCATCCACAAGAACATCCTCTCGTAGATGGACTTTGCCAGAGCCGAGACTGAGTTATTAACCTGCAATGATAACACCTCTAATGAATACATGAGATGTTGACCATGTCTAAGTGATGAGGTGAAAAGAGCTTTGGGGAAAACAACATCACTCTTCAAAACAAGCAATGCACTCATCATCAAAAGATGTATGGTGCTCAGAGAATGGTAGAAGCTGTGTTTGGCCGCCTTACCTGAGGCACAGTCTGTCCCTTGGTCACATACTCGTTGCCGACCTTCACTCTGGGGTAGCACAGAGCCTTCAGCATCTCAGCTGAGTTCAGGCCCAGCAGGTAGCCGATTTTATCAGCCACTGGAGAGAGAACCAACATGGGAATGGGACTAATGTTTACATATTGTATATCTATGAGTGGGACTGGGAATGGGACTAATGTGTAAATATTGTATATCTATGAGTGGGACTGGGAATGGGACTAATGTTTACATATTGTATATCTATGATTGGGACTGGGAATGGGACTAATGTTTACATATTGTATATCTATGAGTGGGACTGGGAATGGGACTAATGTTTACATATTGTATATCTATGAGTGGGACTGGGAATGGGACTAATGTTTACATGTTGTATATCTATGAGTGGGACTGGGAATGGGACTAATGTTTACATGTTGTATATCTATGAGTGGGACTGGGAATGGGACTAATGTTTACATATTGTATATCTATGAGTGGGACTGGGAATGGGACTAATGTCTACATATTGTATATCTATGAGTGGGACTTGGAATGGGACTAATGTTTACATATTGTATATCTATGAGTGGGACTGGGAATGGGACTAATGTTTACATGTTGTATATCTATGAGTGGGACTGGGAATGGGACTAATGTTTACATGTTGTATATCTATGAGTGGGACTGGGAATGGGACTAATGTCTACATATTGTATATCTATGAGTGGGACTTGGAATGGGACTAATGTTTACATATTGTATATCTATGAGTGGGACTGGGAATGGGACTAATGTTTACATATTGTATATCTATGAGTGGGACTGGGAATGGGACTAATGTTTACATATTATATGAGTGGACTCACCCTCTGTGCCGTCTGGCTCGGCCTGCTCCTCACGCTGCTTCTGCTTGAATTTCAAGTTGCCATGGTGCAGTACAGCTCCTGTCAGCTTGTAGATGCTCATCTTTTCATCATTACTGAAGCCCAGGACTGTAATGGCATCCTGGCATTAGACAGGAAGTACAACAGTGATGAACTGAACGGTAGTTTTCTCACATACAGTACACTACAGTTCTGTTCTCTCAGCAGAACAAATGGGATGGATACATTTGACTGGCTTCTCAGATCCACGTGATTACACTTGACCAACACTGGTTGACGACTAACACAACATACATTTTACACAGTTCCACAGGGACTTAGTGGCACTCTCTTGTGGATGTCCTACATGTACAGTATGGGCCTCAAGGTGAAGTGTGAAGGCATGAAGAGTTCCTTGAGGCACATGCCTAACTAACTCAATGCATTTAGAATAAAACAGAAAAATACATGAAAATTCCCAGCTGCCACCAAGTTGGAATTGCACAGTGCATTCAGTGTGTATGGTGATCCTACCCATTCCATATCTAGAATATGATGAACCCTTTGTTTGACTCACGTCTGTGGCATCCAGCTCTTCCTTGTCGTTGATGCTGGCCACAGTGATCTGGCCCTGGCTGCACATGGGGAAGTCGTAGGGGTTGGTGGTGATGAGCGCCATTTCTATGGACAACAGAGAATGTCTTGTCAGTTAAATCTCTTAGATTTCTGCTGTCCTACCTTTACAGTCTCTCTCTCTCCTTTACTCAGTAGATGGACTCAAGTATTTTATATCACGGTTAGGGTTTCAAAGCTATCGGCGGTAATTTACCAAAGTTACCGTAATCTTCAGTAATTTTGGCAATTAACAGAAAATCTATGGCAACATATCGTAACTTTGGTAATTCATTTTTTAATAACTTTTAAAAAATGTATTCATTTTATATTACAATTCTTCAAAATATTTACTTTTGTTTAACAACTGCCCCCAGCTTGATGCCTAAACATTGACAACAAACACATATAATAAAACCGAATGTGTAAAATAATAAAATAAATGATATTTCATGCTGAAACCCTTATTGAACACCAATGGTATTCATTAAGTTGATGGTTCATATCTAGGATAATGTTTTACAGCTTCGTCATTCTATTTTAAATCATAGTATTAGGTTACTTAATATATTGGACATGTGATAATGCCACACAGAGGGTCAGAGATAATTACAGACCTCTGGGATCATCTGAAATACCCCAAAGGGCCACTGGATGTCGTATGATAAATGACATCAAATCCTTGAAAGATACTTTCACAATACTTATCAGAGTGCATTACTTGATAGATCTTCCCCAAAGACCTGACTCATATCTAGATGCCTTGTTACGTTGGATGTACTCATTGGAATAGTATTAATAGTGTGGACAATGAATTCCACAGATGGGGGTGGGAATAATTAATCCTGTAACTCTACTTTGCCTTACCAACAACCTCAGGTTTGTGATTGGTCATCATCTGGAAGAAGATGTGGTAGCCTCTCTCATCGGGAAGCTGGAAGGACACTCTGGACTTCTCTAGCAGGTCTGAGAGAGAAAGAGAGAGAGATTGACACAAAGAGAAAGAGAGAGAGAGAGAGAGAGAAAGAGAGTGAGAGAGAGAGAGACAGAGAGAGAGAGAGAGAGAGAGTGAACATTAGATAAAGATTATCTCCCCGAAAAATCTGTGAATTTAGTAAATAATTGAGAAACAATCAAAATCAACTCACAGGTCTCAATGTCAGCTTTAGCCAGTTTGCTACCTTGGAAGTGAATCCTGATGAATTTACCCTAAAGTAGAGCATGGGGGTTAGAAAGAGGATAACTAAATACATCTAACATTTTACTTTGATAGACTCCTTTAAATGTTACAATTTGTCGAACATCTATTGATATAACAAATGGGAAATACTGAAATACATTTGTCCAATATTAGATAACATACACAGTATGCCCTTCATACTTACAAAGCGAGACGAGTTGTCGTTCCTCACTGTCTTGGCATTGCCGTAAGACTCGAGCAGAGGGTTAGCAGCAATGATCTGATCCTCAAGAGACCCCTGATTGAGACAAACACAAGTTGCTCAGAAACTGGTAAAGTTAGTTATTCTCGATTGCTTGAACACAGCCCACCAAACTGAAATGTGTTAGAAAGGTACAACCTACCTGCATTTTGCCTGGCTCTGCTTCCTTCTTGGCACCAGACACTGCAATGGTGGCAAAGTACTGGATAACACGCTTGGTGTTTACAGTCTTTCCTGCACCGGATTCTCCACTGGTTATTAATATGACAGAGAAACAGGGGTTTTAGTAACATGTTTGAATGTCACATTGACTTACACTAAGAAATAGCATTGAAAAATACACTGTTTTCCTACATAAATTAACAAGTATCCCCACTCATCGACTCATTTCTATGCATAGCCTAATCCATTCATAATGTCATGTATTTTCATCACACCCAAGTGTCCCAAAATATTGCAGTAGAAACCCTTTCTCAAATGAGATTTTAGTAAACAACTTACGTAATCAGGACGGACTGGTTCTCCTGGTCTGTAACAAAACAACATATTGATTATCATACTCAAGCAACATTATGGGGACATTATTGAATTCTTAGCATCATCATGGATTTCATTTTGGAACATTTTCCATTCAAGGCCAGTGATATCAGATATTACCAGCAAACTGTTCTAACGTAGACTAGAAAACAGCAGATACCTCTCTAAAGCACATTTTAACTTCCATCCATCCATCCATCCATCCATCCATCCATCCATCCATCCATCCATCCATCCATCCATCCATCCATCCATCCATCCATCCATCCATCCATCCATCCATCCATCCATCCATCCATCCATCCATCCATCCATCCATCCATCCATCCATCCATCCATGCATCCATCCATCCATCCATCCATCCATCCATCCATTAGAGCTCATACCAATCTGCATGAACTGAAAGGCGTTGTCAGAGACGGAGAAGATATGGGGTGGAGCCTCCATCCTCTTCTTCCCTCTGTAGGCGTTGACAACCTCCATGTCGTACACAGGAAGCCACTTGTAGGGATTCACCGTGGCACAGAACAGCCCAGAGTAGGTCTGGATGAAAGAGATTAAATTAGGGGATTCGAAAAATCAGCTTGACGTTTACCTGGATTTATGTGAGGATGTGGGTGTACTATGGTATAGTAATGTAAGTCTACTGTATTGGTATGTTTTGGTGTCTACCATTACTTTATGTGTAGTACTGTATGAGTGTGTATGTTTATACAGGTATCTTACATAGATCATCCATGCTGCATAACGCTCTTTGAGGTTATACAACACAGAGGCTTCATTCAGGTAGGTCATCATGGCCATGTCCTCAATCTTGTCGTACTTAGGGGGGTTCATCTGGTAGACATCTGCTTCTTTGAACTCTTTTCCTTCCTGAAACAGTCAGAAATCTAGATTATACACAGATCAAACTGGACAGGACTGAATGCTTTAAAAAAACAAATCTTTAAATAAAACTGCATCCCCCCATCTAATCCAACTACTTTGTTATCAACCACTGACGACTACATGGTGATACTTAACTAGTCAATATAGAACATTCTATTTAATTAGCAGGGATAAAAGGACGTGTTTGAAGGTTATATTCTGCTTACAAAAAAACAAAGAAATGCTTATTAATCAATCTTTTTTTTACTTATTTAATTTTTTACAATTGGCATGAAAAAAGTGTGTCTGCACAATCTTCAATACTTTTCAAATCAGGCTTACCTCCTTAGTGCCGTTAGGATTGATGACTGTTACAGTACACTTTCCTTCAGTCCTGGCAGTGACCAAACCCTTAAGGTAAAGCTCCTTGGTGTCTGCGACATAGCAGGCGTTCTTTGAATCAAAGGGTGCGGTTTGTGCCTCCATCCTCTCCTTCTCAGGCTTACGGAGGTATATGGCAGCCTTGCCGTAGATCTGCATCTCTGCGTCCGTACTCATGGTGACGGATCACTAGGAAAGAGACAAAACAAGAAACATGATTGACTCTGTGGTGCTTCCTCCACAGTCAACAGAGTTGTGAGTGGCATCTCTCACAGAACATTTGTCACTTTTCTTATGAAGACTCAAACTATGTCTCACCTTGTTTTTCCCCTTCTACAGATGAATTTGTACTTCTTGGAGAACCCTGGGAAACATTAGGTTGTTGTGAATACGCACAAGTCTAAAGCTATTTCATTTAGCCCCCGAAGAGGTAGAAAACATTTAGAATGGTATAATTCAACACAATCATTACAGCCTTGTCCAATTCAGCTACAGGTGCAACTGGTAACTTTCATTTTCCTGGTGACAACTCACTTAACTACACATTCGGTCAAGAATTCAAATAAATACCCCCTGAAAACCCATTTGCATTATAGACCAACCCCTCAATTTACAAACAGCAGGAGCACCACTTTTGGCCCGTAAATAAAAGCTACATGTTTCAAGTAAAACACATTTAAAGTAAAAACATTTTAAATGAATGCCAATTGATTGCATATTGTAAAATCTGACAATGCAGAAATAATGTAAATAGCTAAATGCAGAAGTCAACTGAAACAGTGCAGTTAGCTACCGCCTCACATGCTGAGTGCTAAGATGACACAAATGTAAACATCTAAGGAGGTGGAGAGAGTCTTACCACAGAGGAAGAAGGTGTCTGACTTATGGATGCTGGGGTCTCTGCCTGCTTATATCTGGTTGAAACTGCCAACCAAGCAAAAGTTAATTATGGACCGCTCTGGTAAAGGAAATGAATTGGATGAGAGACCTCTGTATTTCTGTGTCTCACTAGCGCCACCAACTTGCAGGAGAACCACACTCCAATTACATGACTTTTTAATGCAATATTTATCTCTAAATTAAATTGAGTTAACATCAATAAGAGATGTCATTACTAATAATTATGACAGTATCAAAAGTTTGAGGTATCAGATTGACTCCAATGTTTCTACCATTGCCCCTGAAATACTGTAATGGAGTTCCTGTTACCCCAAACCCATTAAAAACATTTCAGAATAATCTCACCTTATTAATTAAATTTTAGTTACATTCATCTTTATCAACAACTTAATATTTGTATTTTGACCAATTTTTTTAAATATTTTGCTTGCAAACAAATTTGAACTGTCTCCTCAGTCACCTCATACTTGTGATCTATCATATTAAATACATATTAAAAGCTTCAACAGAAACATTTAGGCTTTCAGTTACAACTCATAAAAATGTTAAATCAACTGTGTAGTTATTTATCTACAGTATGATCTATTGAAGATGCTGCAGGAGCTTTTATTTGTCTCACATTTCAGTTGTCTAAAACGGTCCAGGAGGATTCTTAAGGCTTACATAACATCAGTACAGTATTTCAATCATCTCATATTTCTGACAGGCATGTAGCTGCCTCAAACTTGTATTACACTCTGAGGTAAATCGTTTAGCAGCTGGCTTCTATAAAACTGCTATAAAGTGAATAGGGGATAGTTACAATAAAGTAACAGATTCCTTTCCATTTCCATTCCAGTTTAATTAATCCGTTACAATACAGTTTTAATATCTTTCTAACAGACAGCTCTAGCAACTTGGGAGGGAGCCACCATCAGCAGAGACATTTCTTGAAATAATTTTTAATACATGTAATTCAGCAATGTAATGCACACACACTAGATGTTAACGTATTTTATTGTATGTAAATTGAAAAGTCTTTTGTCTTTAATGTCTTTTTTGGGTGTGTCGGACTCCAGTAAGACTAGCTGTCACCATTGGCGTCGGCCAATAGGGATCCTAATAAATCACATCAGGAAGTTCTTCCTTCAAGTCAGGCATTTCACATTCTTCAATATCTATCTCATCTTTGCTGTTTTCAAACCTCTGCATTTAATAGTCATTTAAATGTTCTTTGTGTCTTATATGGTACAGCTAAATTAACGTTCAATAGGGTGGCGTTCAGACAGAAATGTATTGTGTAGAACAGATATGACTGTCTGTCAGGTAGAATAGAGAATCATGTCAGCTCTATTCAATACGTTTCTATCAGCAATGTTGAGAACATTTCACCTGAATACCTCCTGTTTGTTCTGTGAGCAGTGTCCACCCAGCACATCAGTACCAGAAGCCCCATAGCGGGGAGCTGCTGGATGCACTAGTTGAGCAGATGCCACTGTTATTAGACAGAATATATTTACTTGGCGTGTTTGTGGGTGGAGAGAATATCAACACCATGCAGACTAAGAGTTTATGACGTTCAAGTTATTTTAATGTGCAATGATCTGGCATGATATTCGACCTGTGTTTTTGTATCAGAGGGACATAGTGCCAGTGTGGAATAAGAGCCTGCACACCATGCAGATGGGCTGTCCAGAACAGGAGTTTGCAGGCTTCTGACATACTGTTAACTGCTAGATGTCACTAAACCGTTGAGTAAATTGACATTATAAAACTGTCATTGTACATATTTAAAATATTTTGGCAGGACCTTGGGAGTATCGGACAGTAACTCTTGATCCAAGACATTTTAATGGTGCTTTCAACACTTACACTGTTCTCGCAAAGTAGTTTAATCACCACAGACAGGAGTTTGCCTGAGACACGCAAGAGCCTTGGCACACGGCAGCCCTTTTTACATGATTCAATCCATGAAAATGTCACAGCCAGTCAAAATATATGACATGTCACATGCCATGGCATGGATCCCTAAAACAACCGAGCTGGACTTCATTCAGATCTTATTTTTCAGGTCACAAATCAATTCAATTCAGTTCAAATCAAAGGGCTTTATCGGCCGAAGCAAGTGAAATACATAATAAACAAAAGTGAAATAAACAATTAAAAAATTCCAGTAAACATTACACTCACAAAAGTTCCAAAAGAATAAAGACATTTCAAATTACATAGTATGTCTATATACAGTGTTGTAATTATGCGCAAATAGTTCAAGTCCAAAAGGGAAAAGAAATAAACATAAATATGGGTTGTATTTACAATGGTGTTCGTTCTTCACTGGTTAACCTTTTCTTGTGGTAACAGGTCACAAATATTTGTATATATACTGCTGTGATGGCACACTGTGGTATTTCACCAAATAGATATGGGAGTTTGTCAAAATTGGATTTGTTTTATAATTCATTGTGGGTCTGTGCAATCTCAGGGAGATATGTGCCTCTAATATATCTTCGTAAGTCTATTATGGGGGCCAGTGTCAGCAATGTGAGGACCTAATCGACTAATAAGGTCTACATAATGTGCTGTTCTGTATCGGGTCTCTCTGTGGTCCACATTACAGGTTATGAGGTCTTTTCAGCCTGCAGTGTGAAGTCAATGGAGGGCTAAATGGAATATTCATCTCAGACATTTACAAGGAAAAAACACATGGATCAAATAGCTGGTGTGTTTTTCTATCGAGCTTTACAGACCTTTAGACAAACATACAACATGTTACAAGAAGTAGTCCAGCTGATTACCCCCCTGTCAGTGAACCTCTCCAGCCAATGGGCACGTTCCAAAACTGAGTGTCACAATTACATGCAGCCGAAAGCCATTTTGGAATGTGACCCTCTGACATAGAAATGTCAAAGTATCAAATCCCAACTGCTGAGCTGTTGTTGACACTCCAATTTCATCCCATACAGTCGATGGCAGAGTTACAGGAAGTACAGTATACCAAAGCAGCAGATGATTTACGAGCCCAATATGGCCATGTTCAGTGTCAGAAATACATCCAGCTTCCACAGCAATCTCTAAGGTAATTGAACATTGCTTCATTGCTTTGTTGGCAGATCTGCTGCCATTTGAGCCGTGTTCCAGAGGATACGGCCTGCTTCTTTATGGACCGTTTTATTTTTACACTCACCAACTTGTTCATGGAATTAGGATCAGGCCACACCGTCGCCGCTCTCATCCTCCCAGAGCATGCCAACCTGTACACAGACACAGGGGAAATACTGGCCATTTAATGGTAAAACCCTGCCCCACTCTAGCATCTAGCACCTGGAAATAATCACAGTAGGTGACGCATGTCACACAGAGAACATACATAAAACTGAGAATCCCACACACATAAGAGTCTGGGGGAGCAGGGGACTCGTCCTAGCCAAGCCTTTAGAAGAGTCAGGACAAGTGACAGCCCAATCCACTAGATGGCCTGAGGCCAATGATCAACGTTTACAAGTGAAACACTTCACATCCAGGCACACTATTGGAAGACTGATTTAAATAATGGTGGAAATGGAAAGTGTTCCTGTCTACCTGTGAATGAGTTGAAAAGAAGCAGTTGAATAGGAGTTGAATAGAAGGAGTTGAATAGAAGGAGTTGATTAGAAAGAGTTGAATAGTAGGTTTTGAATAAAAGGTGTTGAATAAAAGGTGTTGAATAGAAGGAGTTGAATAGAAGGAGTTGAATAGAAGGAGTTGAATTGAATAGAAGGTGTTGAATAGAAGGAGTTGAATAGAAGGAGTTGAATAGAGTGAGTTGAAAAGAAGGAGTTGAATAGAAGGTGTTGAATTGAATAGAAGGTGTTGAATAGAAGGAGTTGAATAGAAGGAGTTGAATAGAAGACGTTGAATAGAAGATGTTGAATAAAAGGAGTTGAATAGAAGGAGTTGAAAAGAAGGAGTTGAATAGAAGGAGTTGAAAAGAAGGAGTTGAATAGAAGGTGTTGAATTGAATAGAAGGTGTTGAATAGAAGGAGTTGAATAGAAGGAGTTGAAAAGAAGGAGTTGAATAGAAAGTGTTGAATTGAATAGAAGGTGTTGAATAGAGTGAGTTGAATAGAAGGAGTTGAATAGAAGGAGTTGAATAGAAGGAGTTGAATGGAAAGAGTTGAATAGAAGGAGTTGAATGGAAAGAGTTGAATAGAAGGAGTTGAATAGAAGGAGATGAATAGAAGGAGTTGAATAGAAGGAGTTAATAGAAGGAGTTGAATAGAAGGAGTTGAATAGAAGGAGTTGAATAGAAGGAGTTGAATAGAAGGAGTTGAATGGAAAGAGTTGAATAGAAGGAGTTGAATAGAAGGAGTTGAATAGAAGGAGATGAATAGAAGGAGTTGAATAGAAGGAGTTGAATAGAAGGAGTTGAATAGAAGGAGTTGAATAGAAGGAGTTGAATAGAAGGAGTTGAATAGAAGGAGTTGAATGGAAGGAGTTGAATGGAAAGAGTTGAATAGAAGGAGTTGAATAGAAGGAGTTGAATAGAAGGAGATGAATAGAAGGAGTTGAATAGAAGGAGTTGAATAGAAGGAGTTGAATAGAAGGAGTTGAATAGAAGGAGTTGAATAGAAGGAGTTGAATAGAAGGAGTTGAATAGAAGGAGTTGAATAGAAGGAGTTGAATAGAGGGAGATGAATAGAAGGAGTTGAATAGAAGGAGTTGAATAGAAGGAGTTGAATAGAAGGAGTTGAATGGAAAGAGTTGAATAGAAGGTTGTCCAGTTTATCTGCCCGTTGTGGTCCTGGACCTCTATGACCTCTATGGCAGCTGTTATATCTGGGATGACTGATGATAGGAGCCTCTGCTTTATAGTCCTGCAACGTTTCCCACGGAAAGGGACATATTCTGAGGGATTTATATCAAACTGTCATAATAACAGTCAACTTTAATATCACAATCATCTCAATAATGATCGGAATCAGCGTTCTTGACTGGGCATATCTTTTTGTAAGAGTGTATATATGTATGTACAGTACCAGTCAAAGGTTTGGACACAACTACTCATTCAAGGGTTTTTCTTTAATTGTACTATTTTCTACATTGTAGAATAGTAGTGAAGACATCAAAACTATGAAATAAAACATATGGAATCATGTAGTAACCAAAAAAGTGTTAAACAAATCAAAATATATTTTAGATTTTAGATTCTTCAAAGTAACCGCATTGATGACAGCTTTACACACTCTTGGCATTTTCTCAAAAGTCTTGAAGAAGTTCCCACATATGCTGAGCACTTGTTGTCTGTTTTTCCTTCACTCTGCGGTCCAACTCATCCCAAACCATCTCAATTGGGTTGAAGCTGGGTGATTGTGGAAGTCAGGTCATCTGATGTAGCACTCCATCACTCTCTTTCTTGGTCAAATAGCCCTTACACCGCTTGGAGGTGTGTTGGGTCATTGTCCTGATGAAAAACAAATGATAGTCCCACTAAGCACAAACCAGATGGGATGACGTATCGCTGCAGAATGCTGTGGTAGCCATGCTGGTTAAGTGTGCCTTGAATTCTAAATAAATCACAGACAGTGTCACCAGCAAAGCACCCCTACACCATCACACCTCCTCCTCCATGCTTCACAGTGGGAACCACACATGCGGAGATCATTCATTCTCCTGCTCTGCATCTAACAAAGACATGGCGGTTGGAACAAAAATCAAAAATTTGGACCAAAGTCTCTTCTCCTTCTTTTTGGTGTCCTTAAGTTGTGGTTTCTTTGCAGCAATTCGACCATGAAGGCCTGATTCACACAGTCTCCTCTGAACTGTCGATGTTGAGATGTGTCTGTTACTTGAACTCTGTGAAGCATTTATTTGGGCTGCAATTTCTGAGGATTGTAACTCTATTGAAGTTATCCTCTGCAGCAGAGGTAACTCTGGGTCTTCCTTTCCTGTGGAGGTCCTCATGAGAGACAGTTTCATCATAGCGCTTGATGATTTTTTTGCAACTGCACTTGAAAAAACTTTCAAAGTTCTTGAAATTTTCCAGATTGACTGACCTTCATGTCTTAAAGTTATAATGGACTGTCATTTTTCTTTGCTTATTTGAGCTGATCTTGCCATAATATGGACTTGGTCATTTACCAAATAGGGCCATCTTCTGTATACCACTCCTACCTTGTCACAACACAACTGATTGCCTCAAACGCATTAAGAAGGAAAGAAATGCCACAAATGAACTTTTAACAAGGCACACCTGTTAATAATTGAAATGCATTCCAGGTGACTACCTCATGAATCGGGTTGAGAGAAATGCCAAGAGTGTGCAAAGATGTCATCAAGGCAAAGGGTGTCTTTCATAGTTTTTGATGTCTTCACTATTATTCTACAATGTTGAAAATAGTAAAAATAAAGAAAAACACGAATGAGTTGGTGTCCAAACTTCTGACTGGTACTGTATATCTTAAATGAGCACATTTTCATGAATTTGTCGATGTAATCATCAAGCCCATTCAAAGGATTAGGGGACAGGACCCGGAAGTATGACGTAGGACGACACAACTTGCACATCGTATTAAGAGCAGCTGCAATGGGGCTTGGGTGGCATGACGGTGCTGAAAGGAAGTCATGAATAGGTCTAGCATCACCGTCAGCACCCCCAGCATCACCATCAGCACCCCCAGCATCACCATCAGCACCCCCAGCGTCACCATCAGCACCCCCAGCGTCACCATCAGCACCCCCAGCATCACCATCAGCACCCCCAGCATCACCATCAGCACCCCCAGCATCACCATCAGCACCCCCAGCATCACCATCAGCACCCCCAGCATCACCGTCAGCACCCCCAGCATCACCATCAGCACCCCCAGCGTCACCATCAGCACCCCCAGCATCACCGTCAGCACCCCCAGCATCACTGCCAGCACCCCCAGCATCACCATCAGCACCCCCAGCAGCACCGTCAGCACCCCCAGCATCACCGTCAGCACCCCCAGCATCACCATCAGCACCCCCAGCGTTACCGTCAGCACCCCCAGCATCACCGCCAGCACCCCCAGCATCACCATCAGCACCCCCAGCAGCACCGTCAGCACCCCCAGCGTCACCATCAGCACCCCCAGCATCACCATCAGCACCCCCAGCATCACCATCAGCACCCCCAGCATCACCATCAGCACCCCCAGCGTCACCATCAGCACCCCCAAGAAATCATGTGTTTTTCACGCATTAACTCCATATGCTGCAAATACCCCTACGCAACGACCCTCAGTTACCCTGCTGCCTCCACTTCCTCACACACTCTCTGATCCTTTTAATACTCAAACACTCAAACACACACACACACACACACACACACACACACACACACACACACACACACACACACACACACACACACACACACACACACACACACACACACACACACACACACACACACACACAAAAACCACAGTAGTCCAGCCCATGGAGAAGCCCTTGCTGAGTCCTGCATTGATCCCTGTATCCTAAAACACTAACACACTTTGTCTATAAATAAACTAGCCAACCACCTGTCAGGGGAAGCCTTCCCTACATGTTGACTCACAGAGGTCAGGGTGGAGAGGTTAACTGTGGTTATTTAACTGTTTGTTTTGGACATTCTTCAGGCTCCTCCCATTTCCCTCCAGAATCTCTTTCAGGGATTCTACTAAACTGACATACGGAATTGTTTTAAGATGGTCATACCATGGATAATTTAGCTATTTGATTTTGATTTTTAGGAACCCTTTAGGTATACAACATATATTTAAAATGTGGCCTCTACTACAGTACTATAGCCCATAGATGCGGAAGTGCGACATAGTCAGATGCGGTGGTTTAAGACACGTCCAATGCAAAAAACCGGATATATCTAGATTAAATTGACCGATTTTTATGGGTAGTTTTTATTATGCTAATTACATTTATATCGGGGGCAGGGACATTGACCTTAGGGTGTAAACAATCTAGTTTGCTAGCACATTTTCTCGTCAAACTGTCAACTGAGTAGCTAGCGCTCAACACGTAAGAGACAAAAAAAAAAACATGAGAGCAAATAGATCAAATTTAACCGTTCATGACCATGAATTTGATATGTTTCTGATTTCAAACCACCTATGAATGTGGTTCAAATCTGATTTGAAAATGGTCTGTGATATCCAGCATCCTTGGGACGTCCCTAATCCCGTTGAAGTTTACATTTAAAATGGTTTAAGTTAAGGGTTAAGGTTAGGGTTAGGGTAAGGATAAGGGTAGGGGTTAGGGTTAGAGTTTAGGGTAGGGATTAGGGTTAGGGTAAGGATAAGGGTAGGGTTAGGGTTAGGGTTAGGGTTAGAGTTTAGGGTAGGGATTAGGGTTAGGGTAAGGATAAGGGTAGGGATAAGGGTTAGGGTTAGGGTTAGAGTTTAGGGTAGGGAATAGGGTTAGGGTAAGGATAAGGGTAGGGGTTAGGGTTAGAGTTTTGGGTAGGGATTAGGGTTAGGGTAAGGATAAGGGTAGAGGTTAGGGTTAGGGTTAGGATAAGGGTAGGGGTTAGGGTTAGGGTTAGAGTTTAGGGTAGGGATTAGGGTTAGGGTTAGGATAAGGGTAGGGGTTAGGGTTAGAGTTTAGGGTAGGGATGTCCCAAGGACCCCAGGTAGCACTGACCATTGAACATTTCAGATTCTATGTGTTTTTGGGCTTTTCAGACTGCAAGAAAAAGATCTGATTCGTGTCAGATATGCGAACAAATAGGATTATGGAGTGCGAGGGCAAGTTGAGCAGACACATTGATGCCATTTCAATGTTGTTGTTTTTTGATAGTTTCAGATTTAGTGTTCAACGTGTAAATAGGAAGAGTGAAGTGGATTATGAAAAGGTTCTGAAAGAGAAAACATGAACTACCTGAGAAAGGAAGGTTAGCTAGAAAGCCACAGTCTGTATGCCACATTATAGTAGCTATTACAAAGCTATACATACATGCATACATACAGTTGAAGTCGTAAGTTTACATACACCTTAGCCAAATACATTTAAACTCAGTTTTTCACAATTACGGACATTCAATCCTAGTAAAAATTCCCTGTCTTGGTTCAGTTAGGATCACCACTTTGTTTTAAGAACGTGAAATGTCAGAATAATAGTAGAGAGAATGATTTATTTCAGCTTTTATTTCTTTCATCACATTCCCAGTGGGTCAGAAGTTTACATACACTCAATTAGTATTTGGTAGCATTGCCTTTAAATTGTTTAACTTTGGTCAAACATTTCGGGTAGCCTTCCACAAGCTTCCCACAATAAGTTGGGTGAATTTCGGCCCATTCCTCCATACAGAGCTGGTGTAACTGTGTCAGGTTTGTAGGCCTTCTTGCTCGCACACGCTTTTTCAGTTCTGCCCAAAAATTGTCTATATGATTGAGGTCAGGGCTTTGTGATGGCCACTCCAATACCTTGACGTCGTTGTCCTTAAGCCATTTTGCCATACTTTTGGAAGTATGCTTGGGGTCATTGTCCATTTGGAAGACCCATTTGCAAACAAGCTTTAACTTCCTGACTGATGTCTTGAGATGTTCCTTCAATATATCCACATAATTGTCCATCCTCATGATGCCATATATTTTGTGAAAATCACCAGTCTCTCCTGCAGCAAAGCACCCCCACAACATGATGCTGCCACCCCCGTGTTTCACGGTTGGGATGGTGTTCTTCGGCTTGCAAGCCTCCCCCTTTTTCCTCCAAACATAACAATGGTCATTATGGCCAAACAGTTCTACTTTTGTTTCATCAGACCAGAGGACATTTCTCCAAAAAGTACGATCTTTGTCCCCATGTGCAGTTTCAAACCGTAGTCTGGCTATTTTATGACGGTTTTGGAGCAGTGGCTTCTTCCTTGCTGAGCGGCCTTTCAGGTTATGTCGATATAGGACTTTTTTTTACTGTGGATATAGATACTTTTGTACCTGTTTCCTCCAGCACTTTCACAAGGTCCTTTGCTGTTGTTCTGGGATTGATTTGCACTTTTCACACCAAAGTACATGAATCTCTAGGAGACAGAAAGCGTTTCCTTCCTGAGCGGTATGATGGCTGCGTGGTGTTTATACTTGCGTACTATTATT
Source organism: Salvelinus namaycush (assembly GCF_016432855.1). Lineage (NCBI taxonomy): Eukaryota > Metazoa > Chordata > Actinopteri > Salmoniformes > Salmonidae > Salvelinus > Salvelinus namaycush. The sequence goes on along the minus strand of NC_052328.1, from coordinate 2,631,557 downwards.
TGTACAGATGAACGTGGTACCTTCAGGCTTTTGGAAATTGCTCCCAAGAATGAACCAGACTTGTGGAGGTCTACCATTTTTTTTTATCTTTTACATCAATAGCAATCAATATTTAATCGGCACCTTGTTTAGTCTCATCTGAAAGTTGTAAATTCTTGGTTATCTTCACGAACCCTGGCTAACAAGTTGAATCAGCAAAACAAAATGTGGTTTAATTATTTATTTACTAAATACCTAAATAATCACACAGAATTACACATACACAGAATGTATCAGACATTGATTACAAATTATGTCATAAAGGAAAACGTCCTTAGTGGACGGTACAGATATGACAGCTGGTTACACAAAGAAAGGGGGTGGGGTTTTGAATGAAAGAGCGGGAAGACTGAGGAACAAAGGGAGAAGCTATGTCTCTATCGGGCCGTAGGCAGCTATGCTATCGTAAATACAGTATCTTATACATTCTAAATTACCGCCCATTTGAAAAAGGAAAATGGAATAAATATTTACTCTGAACCGCGCTTCGATCGGTTGGTCATAAATGGGAGGCCGGGTTGTCCTTTGAAGAATGTCTGATGGTAGAATGGATATTTGCGTCAATATTTGCGTCAATACAGGACTAAGATCGTTATCTTGTGGTAGAACAGATACTCTATCCGTCCTCTCCTAGCCCACGTCTACAGTTGCTGCGCTAATGCGACGACTAGGAGGTATCACTTCTGTAGTGAATAAGAGTTCAAAGTTCAAACCAAGTTGCTATGCTATATGCTCATGCTATATTCTGGCTGGTATAGTCGAAATTCATCCTTCCGGCGTGTAGGTCGTCACCTTCACATTGAAATTCGATGCAAATTTCGTTAGGTTCTCTAAGGTTGGCTTAGATTGTATAGGTGGTCTTTGTCATTTCAACGTGGGGACCTCAAGTCCACACGTCCTTGCAACAGAAATTTACATTTTCGTCAAGGGGCTTATATAGGATTGGGAGAGAGGGCCATGTTTCATAGTTTTCACCCAGTGTCTGTTCACATGGGCGGGGCCTCTGAGTGAGCAGAGTGGTGTTCTTCTGACAAACCGTTCTCTCATTAAGAAACTAAAATTACATTTCATCTTTTCACAAATAGTTTCATATTTAAACATTTAAATTGCACAACAATTCCATGTGAATCTGAATTCGACTTTCCAAGATACAGTTTATATCATCCTGTTATTAGTAGTAATGTCTCAGACAACAACTGATCTGAGATCATATTCATTAAGTTCCAACGCATATTTTCAACTGGTTGGATTACCGAAATATGGTTCCTTTTCCCATCTTTTGATGTCACCAGACTCTGTTTTGTTGTGCCCTCTTCACGACTGTCTTGGTGTACTTGGAACAGGATAGTTTGTTGGTGATGTGGACACCAAGGAACTTGAAGCTCTCAACCTGCTCCACTACAGCCCCGTCGATGATAATGGGGGCGTGCTCAGTCCTCCTTTTCCTATAGTCCACAATCATCTCCTTTGTCTTAATCACGTTGAGGGAGAGGTTGTTGTTCTGGAACCACACGGCCAGATCTCTGACCTCCTCCCTATAGGCTGTCTCATCGTTGTCGGTAATCAGGCCTACCACTTTTGATCAGCAAACGTAATGATGGTGTTGGAGTCGTGCCTGGCCATGCAGCCATGAGTGAACAGGGAGTACAGGAGGGGTCTGAGCACACACCCCTGAGGGGCCCACGTGTTGAGGATCAGCGTGGCGGATGTGTTGCCTACCCTACCCTTACCACCTGGGGGCATTCTCACATAGGTGTTCCTTTTGTCCAGGTGGGAAAGGGCAGTGTGGAGTGCAATAGAGATTGCGTCATCTGTGGAGCTGTTAGGGCGGTATGCAAATTGGAGTGAGTCTAGGGTTTCTGGGATAATGGTGTTGATGTGAGCCATGACCAGCCTTTCAAATCACTTCATGGCTACAGACGCTACTGGTCGGTAGTCATTTAGGCAGGTTACCTTCTTGTTCTTGGGCACAGGGACTATGGTTGTCTGCTTGAAACATGTTGGTATTACAGACAGACAGGGAGAGGTTGAAAATGTCAGTGAAGACACTTTCCAGTTGGTCAGCGCATGCTCGGAGTACACGTCCTGGTAATCTGTCTGACCCTGCGACCTTGTGAATGTTGACCTGTTTAAAGGTCTTACTCGCATGGGCTGCGGAGAGCGTGATCACACAGTCGTCCGGAACAGCTGATGCTCTCATGTATGTTTCAGTGTTACTTTCCTTGAAGTGAGCATAGAAGTAATTTAGCTCGTCTGGTATGCTCGTGTCCCTGGGCAGCTCTCGGCTGTGCTTCCCTTTGTAGTCTGTAATGGTTTGCAGGCCCTGCCACATCCGATGAGCATCACAGCTGGTGTAGTAAGATTCGATCTTAGTCCTGTATTGACGCTTTGCCTGTTTAATGGTTTCTGTCGGAGGGCATAGAAGGATTTCTTATAAGTTTTCCGGGTTAGAGTCCCGCTCCTTGAAAGCGGCAGCTCTGCCGTTTAGCCAGTGCGGATGATGCCTGTAATCCATGGCTTCTGGTTGAGCTATGTACGTACACTCACTGTGGGGACAACGTCATTGATGCACTTATTGATGAGAGAGCAGCAGTGTGATTGACATCAATGCGCTATGTAGATATCAATAATAAGATATCCGTATCGCCGTAGACTACACCGCTACTGTCATCCTGTCCTCCAAACGTTTATTCAAGTTGGATAATCTTTGGATGCCGTCAGCAGTCGCACCATTGGTAGACATAGCTTGGACTGCGGCCTACAAAAGCCTATTGCTGCTCTTTTCCGGTGATCCATCAAACACTGAATTGTCAAGCGGAGTTAAACAAGGGTGTCTGCTGTCACCATATCTATTCGTTAAGGCCATCAAAATGCTAGCTATTAAAATCAGATCATATAACAACATTAGAGGATTAGAAATCCAAGGTTTAAAAACAAGGTGTTATTATACCGATGACTCAAGTTTTATATTAAGTCCGCAAGCTAGATCTCTGCAATGTCTCATTGAAGATAACTTTTCTGGACTCTCTGGACTAAAACCTAATTATGATAAGTGTACAATATTATGTATTGGAGCTTTACAAAATACAGCTTTTACATTACCCTGCAGTTTACTTATAGAATGGGCTGACGGTGAAGTAGATATATATAAATGAGACTCTTCACAATGAATTTCAATAGAAAACTTGTAAAAATAGACAAGATCCTGCTACCATGGAGAGGTCAATACCTGTCTATATATGTAACATTTGCCCTGATGAACTCTTTAGTCATATCTCAGTTTACTCACTTACTGATGGCGCTGCCTACTCCTGATGATTCGTTTTTCAAATCATATGAGCAAAAAATATTTAGATTTATCTGGGATGCTAAACCAGACAAAATAAAGCGTGCCTATCTATATGATGAATATGAACTGGGTGGGTTGAGATGATTAAATATAAAAGCACTAAACCTTTCTCTAAATGCTTCACTTATACAACTGGTCTACCTGTCCAAAACAATCAACACTGGAGGAATAAAAATAGCATAAATAGGAAAGTATACCAGTTTCATTTGAGGACCAGGATGTTTTATAGCTGTGCCACACAGATTGCAAAATAGTTAGGAAGAGATTTTTGATGCACTAATTCCATGGTACAGGGTGTATAAGTTGATATATAAAACGACGCAAAACTCAAGACTTTGTGCTTTTCAGCTAAACTTATTGTACAGAATTCTTTCCACCAACAAAATGTTGAATGTTTGGGGCATACAATCATCGCAGCTCTGCAGATTTTGTTGTGAGGATACAGAGTCAATAGACCATTTGTTTTGGTATTGCCCTCAGGTAGCCTGCTTCTGATCTCAGGTTCAGGAATGGCTGGAAAAGCAGAGCATTAATATAAAGTTGACCCTAGAAATAGCATTTGTGGGAGATCTGGAGAGACCTGGTCAGTCAATTACTAATATGCTTATACTCTTAGTAAAAGTATTCATCTTCAACTCACAATCTGTGGATTCTTTCTGATTAGATAGATTCAAGCTGTATGTTAAACATCACAACATAGTTGAAAGATATATGGTGCGTATAAATCCGAACAAGGTGGCCAGCAGAGATAGATGGGATGGACTGAGCGATGCTAAAGGTTGGCATGTGGAATTGTATACAAGTGGGAGTGGAGTTGCTGGGCGGGGATAGAATAACAGTCAAATTTAAGTCAAAAAAGTCTAAATAAAACAAAACGTGTGTACGTTTGAATGACACTGATGGGCAGTGTTGTTACAGATAATGCCTGGCTGCCTGAGGCTGATGCCTGAGGCTGATGCCTGAGGGCTGGTGGCCTGGCAGTTGGGAACTTGGGCCGGTGGCTGATAGGTCGCTGGTTCAGGTACCGTTTTTTTGACCTTGTGGGAGATCTGTTGATGTACCCTTGAGCAGGCCGTTGCCCCTGGTTGCTGCTGTGGGTCGCTCTGTATGGGAGTCTGTTAGATGACTGAATGTGATGTAGATGTTGAGCAGCTTCACTGCAAGTATGTTTTATATATTCAATAAAAAATGCATAGTCCCGTGTGATGGTAATAAGTCCACAGTCACAAAGGAAGTGTATGTAGGCCTGCATGTTTTTAATCAATGATCAACATTTCACCATGAGAATCATATTTTATGAAACACAGGAAATTGATATTTTCTTTACTTTTTTCATGTATATATACGCATAATCTCGGATAACCCAGGACTAAAATCTTGTGTAATTTGGTCAGATGATAGATTACCATTTATTTTCACGTCGTCTGGCCACATGAGATTATTGTGCGCATTATCTGGGACAAAATTCAAATGCAAAAAATCTGTTTTGTTGTATCCTGAGAACTTTGTTCTGAGTAATTTCCGTCCAATCACCAAAGTGTTCTCTCTCAATTGTTACCATGGTTATGCTACCATCTTGCTTCTCCTATTTGTTTCTTATGGAGACATTTCAATTTGGGCGTGTTCATATAAGCCCCTCCCCCTGAGTGTAAAGGGTTAAAACTATCATGTTGATGCTATGGATGATTATAATAGCTTAGTCTATGAATTGTGTAGTTACATTTCTCCATCCTCATCCCTCAGCTGGTTAGCCAAAAAAAATGACCGCTTTGTTGGGGTGTCCGCTTTGATGTTGCTTGAATCCCAGATTGCTCCTTTAGTTAAAGTACAATATTTTTGTGGTATGAAAAGCTGTTTTCTGAGAAATAAGTCCACAGTCACAAAGGAAGTGTATGTAAGTCTACATGTTTTTAATCAATGATCAACATTTCACCATGAAAGTCATATTTTATGAAACACAGGAAATTGATAAGACTTTGGTCTTGTTTATTCAGCAGCTTCTTTTCCCTGTAAGAAGAAAGAAATAACAGAATAGATCAGTATTAATAATGAACATGATAAATATATCAACACTTGGAAATAACAGAATGGATCAAGTATTTACGACTCTGTGCTCAGCTTGATTTTCGATTTTGAAGTACCAACTAAATTTGGATTATTTACCCTGTCCTGAAATGTGTTTCTCAGAGATCCTCAACATTTGAGTGATTGTAAAAGGTCAGTATTGACATCTGTGAAGAATTAATCATAGGTGGTGTTGATGTGGTCATGTTTGAACATGTCAGGTGTAGGTTTAGGAGCACTTCTGTACCTTTCCGCTGTCGCGGCTCTTGGATCTGAGCTTGTTGACCTGAGTCTCAGCGATGTCAGCACGCTCCTCGGCCTCCTCCAGCTCATTCTGAACCTTCCTGAACTTAGACATGTGCTGGTTGGATGCTTCCTCCTGGGTAAAGAAAAGAGAGGGAGCGCCTAACATCAGTATTGAACGTTTGAAGCTTCAGGTAGCAATTTAATATATATTTCTTACAGGAATTATGAGGGAGACGGATGATACATTAGAGAAAGTGAGTGGTGGAACAGGGGATAAACTGCTGCTTCCAGGACCATGTGATCCAGGAGACTCAGCACTACCACCAGACCAGCCCCCGGCACAAAGCTAAATAATATTCAACCCGCTCTACTTTAAATTGTTACACATAGGAAGAGGAGTCACTGTGCATACATTTCTTCAGAAATGACTTGCACTATCAACCGAGTCAATGTTGACTGATGTGCAGTACAACACTTCAACTAAACTGTCTAGACGTTTTGTAATGTCTACTAGGGAATGTAAGCTTTCAGAGGTTTTGACTAAGTCTGTGACTCACCGCTTCCTCAGCCTGCCTCTTGTAGGCCTTCACTTTCATCTGCAGCTTATCTACCAGGTCCTGAAGTCTGGCAACGTTCTTCTTATCCTCCTCAGTCTGTGGGAGAAGTTACAAGAATCAATAGTCCATAGTTTAACACACAAACCAGTGTGCTTCAGTGTGTGAAGAATGCACTTTTTCTTACCTGGTAAGTGAGCTCCTTGACTCTGCGCTCATACTTGCGGACTCCCTTGACCGCGTCTACACCTCTTCTCTGCTCGGCCTCCACCTCAGACTCGAGCTCACGCACCTTTGTGGAAGAAATAAACGTAGGCATTTATGTGAGGTGGTGAAGTCAGACGTAACAAATCTTTGTAAATCAGAGGAATGTTCTTCTACTGGTCAAGAAGTGTTGTCTGCTCCTATGTACTTTTACGATTTTAATTAAAGAGGTCTATAATAAAACAATGACATTTCATGATGTAGGTGGGTGATTCAGAGAAAAAGCCATTACACAATGCTCCTGTGTATTTTTATATGATCAAATATATTTCCAGCAATCTGTCTTTTAATCCACCCTGCTGTTAACTCACCCTGGACTCCAGTTTCTGGAGCTGCTTCTTGCCTCCCTTCATGGCCAGATTCTCAGCCTCATCCAGGCGGTGCTGCAGGTCCTTGACTGTGACCTCCAGGTTCTTCTTCATCCTCTCCAGGTGAGAGCTGGTGTCCTGCTCCTTCTTCAGCTCCTCAGCCATCATGGCCGCCTGGAATGGTAGTTAGTTTCATTTATGCACCAACTGGCACCAATCATAATGTCCCTCTGAGATCATCTGACCTCCTTTTTGAGATCTTTGTTTAACCAGCCCAGCTTCCATTGGCCTTTGGGGACAAATCTAGTTTATGTAATTGAGTAGATCATAAGGACTCACGTCAGTGATGGCCTTCTTGGCCTTCTCCTCTGCGTTCCTGGCCTCCTGGACGATGTCGTCCACCTCTCCCTGCACCTGAACCAGGTCAGTCTCCAGCTTTTTCTTGGTGTTCGCAAGGCTGGTGTTCTGAAGGAGGAAACAAGGCCATTTGTTTGACTCTCAAGATAACTTACAAGTCACAAGGCTGAAATTATGAAAATATAAATATAAAACTACGAAAATATTAAAGGTTTATCAATATTAAGCACTGTTGAATTATATATGTGTGTGTAATCGGTATGCTTGGTTGAGTTTCATTAGAAATGGCCTTTGACCCGTACCTGGGAGTGCAGCAGTCCGACGCGCTCGCTGGCGTCGACCAGCTCAGTCTCAGCAACTTTGCGTCCTCTCTCTGTCTGCTCCAGAGCAACTCTCAGCTCCTCGATTTCAGCCACCATCAGACCGTTTCTGCGCTCCACCATGGCTGCCTGCTCCTTCATGTCCTCTGCGGCGCGGACGGCATCATCAAGGTGCAATTGGGCATCCTAGGGTTCACAATGAATTAGGAATTGTGGAAGTAGGGGCGATATGATCGGTGAGAGAAATGTTAATGGGTAAAAATGTTCCTAATATCCCTACATTTCTACACTCTAATAATTAGTGGTGACTAGAGGAATCCTGGGTATCCTCAAGGAACCCCTAGAGTTCCTCAAGGAACCCCTAGAGTTCCTCAAGGAACCATTGCTAGTCAATGGTTCATATTTTCACATTTGGTTAGTTGAGGGGTTCTTGGATAAACCTTTAATGGTTGGATGCAGCAGCGGGTTCATGGAGGAACCCCTGGAGTGGAGGAAGACTTAGTAGGGGCTTTAAGATATATTGTTTTGGGGCCAAACAGAGTAAATTTAATTCATGTTCATCTGTTCTGTTGTATTGTCATCACATGTTAAGGTTGAACACGGACAGTTTTGTTGCTTCAATGAGGCCAGTGGAGGTGTATTCATTCCTCAAGAGCAAATCCCAAAGTTGGACTATTTACAACCTTACTATTTTTATATCATCAGCAATTTAAAAAAAAGAAGATTATATTAGAATATTCAATATGCATAAATATTCAAGAAACATTTTAATTTGCAGTATACAGGAATGACATTTGTGCTAACGGATGACAAAAAATAACCCTCCAATAAGCCACATCTCCAATCTGATAGGCTGCCACCTCTATAATATATTATTAAATAGGTTCAAAATGTAACCGCTCCAATCACAAAAAGGTTCCGGTTTCAACTGGAAAGGTTCTGCTGGTGCGACAACCCAAAAGGTTCTTCCAGGCACCTTTACTTCTAAGAGTGTAATATCCCTACCTTCCTACAGTATATTAGTCCACTCCAATATCCCTACCTTCCTACAGTATATTAGTCCACTCCAATATCCCTACCTTCCTACAGTATATTAGTCCACTCCAATATCCCTACCTTCCTACAGTATATTAGTCCACTCTAATATCCCTACCTTCCTACAGTATTTTAGTCCACTCCAATATCCCTACCTTCCTACAGTATTTTAGTCCACTCCAATATCCCTACCTTCCTACAGTATATTAGTCCACTCTAATATCCCTACCTTCCTACAGTATATTAGTCCACTCCAATATCCCTACCTTCCTACAGTATTTTAGTCCACTCCAATATCCCTACCTTCCTACAGTATATTAGTCCACTCTAATATCCCTACCTTCCTACAGTATATTAGTCCACTCCAATATCCCTACCTTCCTACAGTATATTAGTCCACTCCAATATCCCTACCTTCCTACAGTATATTAGTCCACTCCAATATCCCTACCTTCCTACAGTATATTAGTCCACTCCAATATCCCTACCTTCCTACAGTATATTAGTCCACTCTAATATCCCTACCTTCCTACAGTATATTAGTCCACTCTAATATCCCTACCTTCCTACAGTATATTAGTCCACTCCAATATCCCTACCTTCCTACAGTATATTAGTCCACTCCAATATCCCTACCTTCCTACAGTATATTAGTCCACTCCAATATCCCTACCTTCCTACAGTATATTAGTCCACTCTAATATCCCTACCTTCCTACAGTATATTAGTCCACTCCAATATCCCTACCTTCCTACAGTATATTAGTCCACTCCAATATCCCTACCTTCCTACAGTATATTAGTCCACTCCAATATCCCTACCTTCCTACAGTATATTAGTCCACTCTAATATCCCTACCTTCCTACAGTATATTAGTCCACTCCAATATCCCTACCTTCCTACAGTATATTAGTCCACTCCAATATCCCTACCTTCCTACAGTATATTAGTCCACTCCAATATCCCTACCTTCCTACAGTATATTAGTCCACTCTAATATCCCTACCTTCCTACAGTATATTAGTCCACTCTAATATCCCTACCTTCCTACAGTATATTAGTCCACTCTAATATCCCTACCTTCCTACAGTATATTAGTCCACTCCAATATCCCTACCTTCCTACAGTATATTAGTCCACTCCAATATCCCTACCTTCCTACAGTATATTAGTCCACTCGAGTACATTCCTCTGATCTATTATTTTCTACTGATTCACGAACACATCCCTCCCCATGTTCAGGATTTTGAGCCTGATGTCCCAGTCCCTTTACCTTGTACTGTCCCTGGACGTTCCTCAGCTGTTTCTGGGCCTCAGCGGCCTGCCTGTTGGCGTGGCTCAGCTGAATCTCCATCTCGTTCAGGTCTCCCTCCATCTTCTTCTTCACCCTCAGGGCATCATTCCTGCTCCTGACCTCAGAGTCCAGGGTGCTCTGCATGGAGTCAACCACCCTCTGGCTGTTCCTCTTGATCTGCTCCATCTCCTCGTCCTTCTCAGCGATCTTCCTGTCCACCTCACCCTTGATCTGGTTCAGCTCCAGTTGCACACGCAGAATCTTGGATTCCTCGTGCTCCAGTGTGCCCTGGACAAGGAGAAGCAGTCAGACAAATTGTTTAACACAAATAATTACAAACTGAATATATGACTACAATAAACACAGATAAAGGGAACATTGGATTGTAGCTGGCATTGGCTAGTGTAACACTGCTTTTCCTATGAAACAGCTGTAGTTTGTACCTCCGCCTCCTCCAGAGCGGTCTGGATCTCAGACTTCTCTGTCTCCACGGTCTTCTTGGCCTTCTCCAGCTCATGGATGCTCTTGCCAGTCTCTCCGATCTGCTCAGTCAGGTCAGAGATCTCCTCTGCACACACAAACACAGGAGCTGTTTAGACTCAGGAGATATTCAGTAGATATCACCAATGCAATGAAGTTTATCATGAATCATAATAACAGAAAATTCAATAACAGCACTTCATACTGTCTTGATAATTTGACTTCATTGGGTTGTTCAAAGGAATACCAATTTCAAGTTCCAAAAAATATATTTTAAACTTTACATGAACATTCTGAGATTGTTAAATAGTAATTTTTATATAATAATAATGATTACAGTTGATTCCATTTTCAAACACTGGTCAAACATCGGACGAAAATAACTGCTGTCAAATGCTCACGTTGCAGGTTCTTGTTCTCTCTCTTCAGAGTCTCCAGATGATCCAGAGCCTCCTCGTACGAGTTCTTCATCTTGAAGAGTTCAGTGCTCATAGAGCGAGCCTCCTTCTGAGCTCCTTCCAGCTCAGCCTGACCCTCCTCATACTTCTGCTTCCACTCTGCCAGAACCTGGGGAAATCCACGGGATTTTCATTACAACTCATTGATGGAGAGTTTTGAATCAGAAATATGCTACAATTATACTACATCTGATCAAATAGCAGACAGGAAACATCACCCTAGAGTGAGGTTTATAAATGTTCACCTTGTCAAAGTTCCTCTGCTTCTTGTCAAGGTTGGCGGCCATGGCGTTGGCTCTCTCAACGTCAATCATGAGGTCCTCCACCTCTCCCTGCAGTCTCTGCTTGGTCTTCTCCAGGGAGGCGCACTTGGAGTTGGTCGCCTCAATGGTCTCCTCAGCTTCCTGCAGACGCTGGGCCAGCTTCTTCCTGTTGGACAACAGAGGGTGGTGTTATGGTGAGTCATTTGTTGTGAAACAAATATTGCACTACACATTGAAGTAACATTTTCTCAGATCCCCATACCACCCTCACCATCCACACCGCTTATTTGAGTTATTGCTATTGTGTGCAACTCACTTGGCCTCCTCCAGCTCCTCTGTGCGTTGGATGGCATCAGTTTCGTACTTAGTCCTCCACTGAGCCACCTCACTGTTGGCCTTGGACATGCCGCGCTGCAGCTCTGCCTTGGCCTCCTGCTCCTCCTCAAACTGCTCTCTCAGGAGATCACAGTCATGGCGGGCAGACTGGACACCATGGGCCAGTGCGTTTTTAGCCTTTGAGATAGAGAGAAAGAAAGACAAGAGAAATTAGAGAGAGAGAGTAAAACAAATTATATTAGAAGTCTCTGAGGGTGGCGTAGAAACAGTCTATGTGTAGATTAAGCTTTAAACTGTGGTGGGTGGTTTCCATTTTGGGTGCCTTACCTTGACCTCCTCCTCAATCTGTCTCTTCAGCTCCTCCACCTGCTGGGTGAAGGCCTGTTTGCCTCTGGTCAGCTGAGACACCAGGCCTTCCTTCTCCTCCAGCTGGCGGCCAAACTCACCTGCAGGGTTAGAGTGACCTCCTGTTAATGAGTCATTCTTTCTAGATTGAAATTGTATTTTGAGGAATCGTAGTGCAGAAACTATGTAGACTGAATTTACAGCCCCCGATACATGTTATTGTGTACTACTTAGGTGAACTATATTGGTTTGTTGTTCATTGTTGAAGGTACCATTTTCTGTCAGGAGTCTGGCCCTCTGTCCGCTGATGTCGTTGACCTGGCGAGCATTCTCATCATTCTTAGTCTTGAGCTCACTCAACTGGTCCTCAAGAGTACGGCACATCTTCTCCAGATTGCCCTGTTAGTGAAACATATGGGACTGTCAACTTCAGTTTATTGAATGGTAATTTAGCTGACCCTCCTCAACACTGCTTGACCAAAACATCACTACTCACCTTAGCCTTGGCGACAGCCTCCATGTTGCTGGAGAGGTCATCAATCTCCATCTTGTACTCGCTCTTCTCCTTCTCCAGCTTCTGCTTGACGCGTTGCAGGTTGTCGATCTGCTCCCCGAGCTCAGCCACACTGTCGGCCTGCTTCTTGCGCAGAGCGGCGGCTGTGGCCTCATGCTGCAGGGTGGACTCTTCAAGATCGCGACGCAGCTTCTGGAACTCAGCCTCGCGCTTCTTGTTCATCTCAATCTGAGCAGCAGTGGCGCCTCCGGCCTCCTCCAGTCTCTCGCTGATCTCCTCAAGTTCCCTGGAGAGATCGGCCCTCTGCTTCTCAACCTTGGCCCTGGCAGCACGCTCAGCCTCAATTTCCTCCTCCAGCTCCTCAATACGAGCCTAAAACAGGGGGTAGGAGCAGGGGAATGAACACTACAATACAGTTGAAACAATTGAACCTCACCACATAATAATAGTATGTATTGTATATTTAGTATAAATGTGTTTATACATAGCCAGTTACACTAACATATTTACTATATTCATTAGACAGTGTCCCATTAGACAGTGTCCCATTAGACAGTGTCCCATGCAGGATCCAAACTAACAACGGTAAGAAGCAACATCTTTACATAGAAAGAAGCACCATCTTCCATCTTACTGAGCCATCAGAATCCACCAGGAAGAAGCACCATCTTCCATCTTACTGAGCCATCAGAATCCACCAGGAAGAAGCACCATCTTCCATCTTACTGAGCCATCAGAATCCACCAGGAAGAAGCACCATCTTCCATCTTACTGAGCCATCAGAATCCACCAGGAAGAAGCACCATCCTCCATCTTACTGAGCCATCAGAATCCACCAGGAAGAAGCACCATCCTCCATCTTACTGAGCCATCAGAATCCACCAGGAAGAAGCACCATCTTCCATCTTACTGAGCCATCAGAAGCCACCAGGAAGAAGCACCATCTTCCATCTTACTGAGCCATCAGAATCCACCAGGAAGAAGCACCATCTTCCATCTTACTGAGCCATCAGAAGCCACCAGGAAGAAGCACCATCCTCCATCTTACTGAGCCATCAGAATCCACCAGGAAGAAGCACCATCTTCCATCTTACTGAGCCATCAGAATTCACCAGGAAGAACGTGTGCTACCAGAATAAATGTGTCAGTTATTTTCCTGTACTGGAGCTGAGATCCTGTACTGTACCTGGAGTTCCTTGATCTTCTTCTGCAGCTGAGCTCCCAGAGACTGCTCATCCTCTATCTTGCTGAGGAGCTGGCTGGTCTCAAACTCCTTCCTAACAAACACAAACACGTTGATTGCAAAGTTAGACAGTATAAAGGGAGCATATTTTACCATTCACCATTCATCTAATTCATAATTACAAGAATGAGCCAAGAAGAACCACAATGTTGATTAAGATGGCAGGGAATACTGTAATAATTTATTTGTGTTTACTTCTTGATTTTCTCATCAGACTGCTGCTTGTCATTCTCCAGGTCCATTATGGACTCCTGGGCCAGTTTCAGATCTCCCTCCAGCTTTCTCTTGGATCTCTCAAGGTCCATACGGAGCTTCTTCTCTTGCTCCAGAGAACCCTCAAGCTACAAGATATAAACAGACATGTGTTGGTCAAATCTAAACAACTGAAGATAATATCATCTTACACACTATCATGTCCATAATGTAAAACTCCACTCACGTCGTCCACTTGCTGTTCCAGCTTGGTCTTGGCCTTGGTCAGAGTGTTGACTTTGTCCTCCTCTGCCTGCAGGTCGTCCAGTGTCTGCTGGTGGGCCTCTTGGAGGGCTTTCTTCTCCTTGGTCAGCTTGGCAACACTCTCATCCATAGACGCCATCTCCTCTGTCAGGTTTTTAACCTGAAAACAGCCACAACAAAATGAGTCTTTGGTCACTTCACCATAAATTGGAGAATTAGTTAAATTTATTAAAGAAATGTGTCAACAAGTACAGTACTATAGATTCAACACTAGATGGCACTGTACTCCATGCCAGTGTACTGAATGGAAATCATAAACGAGTTGGTAGCAGAACATGCAATGACTGTGGGGAGAACACCACAACTGAAATTCCACTATTTTGTGTCTTAATTTTTACTGTACCCACAAAAAGACTTGAATTACATTTCTGTTTTGAGTTGATTATTCTTTGGATTATTGTTTGGTTAGACAGTCTACAAGACCTTGTTTTCAGTTGCGTGCTTCTCCTTCTCCACTTTGGCCAAGGTGAGCTCCAGGTCATCAATGTCCTTCTTCAGCTCAGAGCACTCATCCTCCAGCTTCCTCTTCTTGGCAGTCAACTCAGCATTCATCTCCTCCTCATCCTCCAGCCTCTCAGTCGTCTCTTTGAGTTTGGCCTCCAGCTGGATCTTGCTCTTGATGAGCCCCTCACACCTTTCCTCAGCATCGTTCAGATTCTCTGAATCCTGGTTTCAGAACAGGAGAAAAAACCTGTGTTCTCACTTTGTGTATCAAAATATAGACTTGATTTAGTCAAATAAGTCAGAGCAAATCAATTTAAATGCATGACATATATAAATATATATCACAGGCCAAAAAGATCATCAAGGACTTCAACCGCCTGTTCACCCCGCTATCATCCAGAAGGCTGGGTCAGTACAGGTGTGTCAAAGCTGGGACCGAGAGACTGAAAAATAGCTTCTATCTGAAGGCCATCAGACTGTTAAATAGCCATCACTAGCCGGTTACTACCCGGTTACTCAACCCTGCACCTTAGAGGCTGCTGCCCTATGTACATAGACATGGAATCACTGGCCACTTTAATAATCGAACATTGGTCCATCCTTGAAGAGGAGTGCATGTTCCCCAAGTCTTGGGGGGAATATACTGTTTTACCCACTTCATATGTACAGTATATACTGTATTCTAGTCACCTTAGAGGCTGCTGCCCTATGTACATAGACATGGAACACTGTTTTACCCACTTCATATGTATATACTGTATTCTAGTCAGGGCCATCCTATTCAAGTATTGTTCATACGTGCTGATGTGTGTGCGATCGTGTCTGTGTACTTGTGTGTCTAAATGTGCTCTGATGAGGGTTGTTGCTCACTCACAGATGCGACTTGAAGCGCCAGGTCACTCCTCTCCTGCACCATGGCCACCATCTTCTCCTCCAACTCCTTCTTCTTGGCCAGAGCCTTGGCCAGGTCTGTCGTCATCTTCTCATAGTTCTCCTTCATGTTGGCCAGCTCCTTCTCAGTCTCAGCGCTCTGCAGCAGGGGCTTGATCTTGAAGTACAACTTCATCCATGGCCAGGTTTTCACATTCATGAATGAACGGATGTTGTACTGGATGGTGAAGACGGAATCTCTGGTCCACAGAAAGGATAGAGTGACATGGTGAGTGACATGGTGAGTGACATGGTGAGTGACATGGTGAGTGACATGCTGAGTGACATGGTGATTGAAATGCTGAGTGACATGCTGAGTGACATGCTGAGTGACATGGTGAGTGACATGGTGAGTGAAATGGTGAGTGAAATGCTGAGTGACATGGTGAGTGACATGGTGAGTGAAATGCTGAGTGACATGCTGAGTGACATGCTGAGTGACATGGTGAGTGACATGGTGAGTGAAATGGTGAGTGAAATGCTGAGTGACATGGTGAGTGACATGGTGAGTGACATGGTGAGTGAAATGCTGAGTGACATGGTGAGTGACATGGTGAGTGACACGGTGAGTGACACGGTGAGTGACATGGTGAGTGAAATGGTGAGTGAAATGCTGAGTGACATGCTGAGTGACATGGTGAGTGACATGGTGAGTGACATGGTGAGTGACATGCTGAGTGACATGCTGAGTGACATGGTGAGTGACATGGTGAGTGACATGCTTAAAGATCTCCTCCAGTGTTTTTTTGAACTTTTCCTGTGGAAAACGATATCCCAAGTATAAATACAGTAAAGTACAAACATATGTTTTGTAAAAATATATGTTTTGAGGAAAATAGTGTTTTTTAGACACAAACTTCAAGGAGTGGCATTGCCAGTCCTTAACTAGAAAAGTTTTTTTTTTTTTAAATCACTGGATGACGTCTTTAAAGCTACATTCTGCGATTCGAAGAATAACAAAACAGGGATCCCACCACTGTTTGCATACAGCTGAGGAATGGGGCTAGGGAAATATAATCCCTCTTAAACTTATATACAGCGCTCTCGATGAAAGGACTGACAGGTGATGTTAAGATCATGAGGCATTTCTTATTATTCCAGAATGAATGTGTAAATATCACTTAGTTAAATAACAATTGAACAGCTTGCTAAATCCCAAACTGCTACTTTAATAGAATGTTATAACATGTACTTTCTCATTCTCAACAACTTAAAGCATATTCACTATGTAATCACTATACATTACATACAGGTGGTTGACAGAACAGTTTGCCAAGATGTCTACTCTTCCTCACCTCCTCTCCATCATCTTGGTGAACTCTCTCCTCATGAGGAATCCACGGCTGAGAGCCTGGACCATGCCGACCAGAGAGGCCAGCTTCTCATCTCTCATCTCCTCCAGGACACCCAGCAGACCGGCTTTGAAGAACACCTGACACAGGTTGACGTGGTCAATTATGGAACCACAGTCAGGTGGTAACAGACAGAAAGGGGTGAATCAAAAGAGAGGAACAAAACCACTAGATTGATTTGAACATCATAAACATTGTAATCCTTACAAACAAACCATGGCATAGGTTGTTTATGAGCTGTAAGTTATTGTATAGCTGTAGATTAATAATGTACACTAACATAGATAACTGCAGACATACCATTCTGACATAATGCACAAAATAATTAATTGAGTATAATATTTTTTATAAACATTTTTAAGAAATAATAAAAAGATGGATAGATCAACTGGAGAGACATTTAATGGTTAGAGTTTAAATGATCATTGAAGTTGTGTTTTAGTTGGCGTCTCTTGCTGGGGGTATTTGACTGACCTTGGTGTGTCCAAACTTGTAGTCCTCGTGATTCACATCAATGGACCCAAGCAGCTTCTCAGAAGCCTTCTTGTTGTCCATGAACTGGCCCTCGGGGATGACGCTGGCATTCAGTACTTTGTACCTGAATCAGGAGAAATGTTTAACATATGTCAAGTTGTAATTGGTTTGGTTAAGCCTATTCTGATGCTGGGAAAACCCTCAGAGCAAATATTTCTGTGTGTGTGTGTGTGTGTGTGTGTGTGTGTGTGTGTGTGTGTGTGTGTGTGTGTGTGTGTGTGTGTGTGTGTGTGTGTGTGTGTGTGTGTGTGTGTGTGTGTGTGTGTGTGTGTGTGTGTGTACCTCTGCTTGAAGTCAGCATAGATGATTCTGCTGGGGAAGCCCTTCCTGCAGATCCTAATACCCTCCAGAACACCATTACACCTGAGCTGGTGGATAACCAGGAAGTTCTCCATCAAACCTGCAAACACAAACCAAGTCTTTAAATTCTCTCCCTATTCCAACTAAACTACTTAAAGAGCTGCTTCATGTGCTTGGCCCTCCTATGTTGAACATAATAAACGGCTCTCTATCCACCGGATGTGTACCAAACTCACTAAAAGTGGCAGTAATAAAGCCTCTCTTGAAAAGCCAAACCTTGACCCAGAAAATATAAAAAACTAATCGGCCTATATCGAATCTTCCATTCCTCTCAAAAATTTTAGAAAAAGCTGTTGCGCAGGAACTCACTGCCTTCCTGAAGACAAACAATGTATACGAAATGCTTCAGTCTGGTTTTAGACCCCATCATAGCACTGAGACTGCACTTGTGAAGGTGGTAAATGACCTTTTAATGGCGTCAGACCGAGGCTCTGCATCTGTCCTCGTGCTACTAGACCTTAGTGCTGCCTTTGATACAATCGATCACCACATTCTTTTGGAGAGATTGGAAACCCAAATTGGTCTACACGGACAAGTTCTGGCCTGGTTTAGATCTTATCTGTCGGAAAGATATCAGTTTGTCTCTGTGAATGGTTTATCCTCTGACAAATCAACTGTACATTTCGGTGTTCCTCAAGGTTCCGCTTTAGGACCACTATTGTTTTCACTATATATTTTACCTCTTGGGGATGTCATTCGAAAACATAATATTAACTTTCACTGCTATGCGGATGACACACAGCTGTACATTTCAATGAAACATGGTGAAGCCCCAAAATTGCCCTCGCTAGAAAAACTGTGTTTCAGACATAAGGAAGTGGATGGCTGAAAACTTTCTACTTTTAAACTCGGACAAAACAGAGATGCTTGTTCTAGGTCCCAAGAAACAAAGAGATCTTCTGTTGAATCTGACAATTAATCTTGATGGTTGTAAAGTCGTCTCAAATAAAACTGTGAAGGACCTCGGCGTTACTCTGGACCCTGATCTCTCTTTTGACGAACATATCAAGACTGTTTCAAGGACAGCTTTTTTACATCTACGTAACATTGCAAAAATCAGAAATGTTCTGTCCAAAAATGATAAAGAAAAATGTATCCATGCTTTTGTTACTTCTAGGTTAGACTACTGCAATGCTCTACTTTCCGGCTACCCGGATAAAGCACTAAATAAACTTCAGTTAGTGCTAAATACGGCTGCTAGAATCCTGACTAGAACCAAAAAATGTGATCATATTACTCCAGTGCTAGCCTCCCTACACTGGCTTCCTGTTAAGGCAAGGGCTGATTTCAAGGTTTTACTGTTAACCTACAAAGCGTTACATGGGCTTGCTCCTACCTATCTTTCCGAGTTGGTCCTGCCGTACATACCTACACGTACGCTACGGTCACAAGACGCAGGCCTCCTAATTGTCCCTAGAATTTCTAAGCAAACAGCTGGAGGCAGGGCTTTCTCCTATAGATCTCATTTTTACATTTACATTTTAGTCATTTAGCAGACGCTCTTATCCAGAGCGACTTACAGTAGAGTGCATACATTTTATTACATTTTTACATACTGAGACAAGGATATCCCTACCGGCCAAACCCTCCCTAACCCGGACGACGCTATGCCAATTGTGCGTCGCCCCACGGACCTCCCGGTTGCGGCCGGCTGCGACAGAGCCTGGGCGCGAACCCAGCCCAGCCTGGGCACGAACCCAGAGACTCTGGTGGCGCAGCTAGCACTGCGATGCAGTGCCCTAGACCACTGCGCCACCCGGGAGGCCTCCATTTTTATGGAATGGTCTGCCTACCCATGTGAGAGACGCAGACTCGGTCTCAACCTTTAAGTCTTTACTGAAGACTTATCTCTTCAGTGGGTCATATGATTGAGTGTAGTCTGGACCAGGAGTGTGAAGGTGAACGGAAAGGCTCTGGAGCAACAAACCGCCCTTGCTGTCTCTGCCTGGCCGGTTCCCCTCTCTCCACTGGGATTCTCTGCCTCTAACCCTATTACAGGGGCTGAGTCACTGGCTTACTGGTGCTCTTTCATGCCGTCCCTAGGAGGGGTGCGTCACTTGAGTGGGTTGAGTCACTGACGTGATCTTCCTTGGTTTGTGCCGTGGCGGAGATCTTTGTGGGCTATACTCGGCCTTGTCTCAGGATGGTAAGTTGGTGGTTGAAGATATCCCTCTAGTGGTGTGGGGGCTGTGCTTTGGCAAAGTGGGTGGGGTTATATCCTTCCTGTTTGGCCCTGTCCGGGGGTATCATCGGATGGGGCCACAGTGTCTCCTGACCCCTCCTGTCTCAGCCTCCAGTATTTATGCTGCAGTAGTTTATGTGTCGGGGGGTTAGGGTCAGTTTGTTATATCTGGAGTACTTCTCCTGTCTTATCCGGTGTCCTGTGTGAATTTAAGTATGCTCTCTCTAATTCTCTCTTTCTCTCTTTCTTTCTCTCTCTCTCGGAGGACCTGAGCCCAAGGACCATGCGTCAGGACTACCTGGCATGATGACTCCTTGTTGTCCCCAGTCCACCTGGCCGTGCTGCTGCTCCAGTTTAAACTGTTCTGCCTGCGGCTATGGATCTCTGACCTGTTCACCGGATGTGCTACCTGTCCCAGACCTGCTATTTTCAACTCTCTAGAGACCGCAGGAGCGGTAGAGATACTCTTAATGATCGGCTATGAAAAGCCAACTGACATTTACTCCTGAGGTGCTGACTTGTTGCACCCTCGACAACTCCTGTGATTATTATTATTTGACCATGCTGGTCATTTATGAACATTTGAACATCTTGGCCATGTTCTGTTATAATCTCCACCCGGCACAGCCAGAAGAGGACTGGCCACCCCTCATAGCCTGGTTCCTCTCTAGGTTTCTTCCTAGGTTTTGGCCTTTCTAGGGAGTTTTTCCAAGCCACCGTGCTTCTACACCTGCATTGCTTGCTGTTTGGGGTTTTAGGCTGGGTTTCTGTACAGCACTTTGAGATATCAGCTGATGTACGAAGGGCTATATAAATAAATTTGATTTGATTTGATTTTTTGATTTGATTTAATTTAATTTAATTTAAATACTCATAAACAGGTTGAATATTGGTTCGTTAAGGTTACTAATATTGTATTGATAAGATGTCATATTTAACTCAATGTTTATTGTACCTGGAGTCTTTGACTCGTTGGGGATCAGGCAGCGTACAAAGTGAGGATGAGTGCTCCTCAAGTTGGTCATCAGCTTGCCCAAGTTCTCCTGTAAGAGGGTTACAAACCATGTTCTCAGAAATAATTTCTGATAATCACTACGCCTTTTGAAGGACTGAATATCCCCATTTTAAAAGCTCACCCTGAACTGGGAGGACACAGTCTGCATGGAACCACCCTTCTTCTTGCCTCCTTTCTTGGTTGTATCTGTTGTAATGGAGAAAAGTTCAATATAAATGAGAGAATCTCAGGTTAACTTAACACAGATCTTAATGCAAATGCTGCCAATGAGATTGTGTAAAATAACACCTATTGTATGAGTAAATTAACCCAGTAAATCACCCAGAGAAATTGTGATACATTTAAAGCAGCAATCAGCAGTTGAAACAATAACAAAGCATGCTCCCTGCCCCTGTTTCAATAAAAACATGAGAGACGGGGCTGGAGAAATGTAACCACTCAAATGTATAGACAGAGCCATGTATTAAAGGACTGACCATCTTGTTTCCCTTTACTTTGATTACAAACATTGGAGTAAAACAAGCTCAAATTTGGGTTCTGATGGGGTACGGCGGTTGAACTAAGCTGATGTTCTTCAAGAATGAATGGGTACATATCTTAATAAGTCCACAAATGGATGTAGCAACTGCAGATTGACCCTTTAAAGAAAATGGGACTGATTTGTAACTAGTTCTTCATTAAATCTTTTGATGTGCTGCTAGTCTTACCCTCAGGTGGGGCAGCGATGTACAGGGTCCCCATCAGTTTGACTGAGGACTTCCCGTACAGCTGAAGAACTGAGTCGTTCAGGGGGTCCTTGTTCTTCTCCAGCCAGCCAGTGATGTTGTAGTCCACAGTGCCGGCGTAGTGAACCAGGGAGAAGTGGGCCTCTGCCTTGCCTTTGGCTGGCTTGGGCTTCTCAAACGCCTTGTTTTTGCCAAGATGCTGGGCGTACAGCTTGTCCTTGAAGGTAGTGTCTGAAGACTTGGGGAACATGCACTCCTCTTCAAGGATGGAGAAGATGCCCAATGGCTTTATGAAAAGAGATGTATATCAAATTAGGGATATTTACATTTAGGATCACATTTATTCTTTCAGCAAACATGCTATTATCAGAGTATCTTCATTTAGGGGCCCATAATAGAAAACATTTTGAGTTCTCAACAGT
The DNA here is from genome assembly GCF_016432855.1 of Salvelinus namaycush. NCBI lineage: Eukaryota > Metazoa > Chordata > Actinopteri > Salmoniformes > Salmonidae > Salvelinus > Salvelinus namaycush. The sequence goes on along the minus strand of NC_052328.1, from coordinate 2,609,608 downwards.
TAGATACGTTGTACCATGTGATAATATCTCACACATCACTCCATTTGAGCTTTGCTGTTGAGGTCCATTATAATCTTGACAGACAGTTTACCTTCTCAATAAGCTCAATGCAGGCAGCCAAGTCCATGCCGAAGTCAATGAAGGCCCAGACGATTCCCTCCTTCTTGTACTCCTCTTGTTCCAGGACGAACATGGTGTGGTTGAAAAACTGTTGCAGTTTCTCATTGGTGAAGTTGATGCACAGCTGCTCCATGCTGTTGTACTGTTGATGGAATTTCAGAAGGGATCATTTCATCATCATACAAGGCTGTAATCCCTCTCAATCACAACTCATTGTCTTGTTCTGGTCTCAGACTCACATCAAAGATCTCAAACCCGGCAATGTCGAGCACACCGATATAGAACTGCCTTGGATTCTTGGTGTCCAACATCTCGTTGATACGGATGACCATCCACAAGAACATCCTCTCGTAGATGGACTTTGCCAGAGCCGAGACTGAGTTATTAACCTGCAATGATAATACCTCTAATGAATACATGAGATGTTGACCATGTCAAGTGATGAGGTGAAAAGAGCTTTGGGGAAAACAACATCACTCTTCAAAACAAGCAATGCACTCATCACCAAAAGATGTATGGTGCTCAGAAGATGGTAGAAGCTGTGTTTGGCCGCCTTACCTGAGGCACAGTCTGTCCCTTGGTCACATACTCGTTGCCGACCTTCACTCTGGGGTAGCACAGAGCCTTCAGCATCTCAGCTGAGTTCAGGCCCAGCAGGTAGCCGATTTTATCAGCCACTGGAGAGAGAACCAACATCAACAGACTCAGAAACACAAGACCACTTGTTTCTGATGTCACACTGACAAAAGGGTTCGGACAAGTTGTTTTGGGGGCTACGTTTTGATATGAACCCACATCCATCAGTTTAAAGCATTTCTGGAGGTTGGAATTTGGTCTCCATAAATTATCTCCTGCTGGACTTTGATGAGGCTCTGTCTGTCTTACGTGTCGTACATCTATGAGTGGGCCTGGAATGGGGCTAATGTTTACATATTGTATATCTATGTTTGGGACTGGGAATGGGACTAATGTTTACATATTGTATATCTATGAGTGGGACTGGGAATGGGACTAATGTTTACATATTGTATATCTATGAGTGGGACTGGGAATGGGACTAATGTTTACATATTGTATATCTATTAGTGGGACTGGGAATGGGACTAATGTTTACATATTGTATATCTATGAGTGGGACTGGGAATGGGACTAATGTCTACATATTGTATATCTATGAGTGGGACTGGGAATGGGACTAATGCTTTACATATTGTATATCTATGAGTGGGACTGGGAATGGGGCTAATGTTTACATATTGTATATCTATGTTTGGGACTGGGAATGGGACTAATGTTTACATATTGTATATCTATGAGTGGGACTGGGAATGGGACTAATGTTTAC